>NW_017280250.1:980090-1053713 GCF_001594065.2 Cyphomyrmex costatus | reverse complement strand
TCTCTCTCTCCCCCTCCCTCTCTCTCTCTCCCTCTCTCTCTCTCTCTCTCTCTCTCTCTCTCTCTCTCTCTCTCACTCACTCACTCACTCTCTCACGTGCTACCATTCTTCCATCCTTCTCTCGTTTTTTCTCACTCTCACCCGCGTTCTCTCCCTCGCTCTCTCTCTCTCGGTTCTCTTTCCTCGCCCCTCCATGCACCGTCCGGCGCCCCTCATCCCACCCCTTTTTCTCCGCTCCATAAGTCTTTCTCTATCCTTCCAGGTTTGTTCTCTCTAGAATAAATTGTGTCTTTTTAATAACACGCGATTTTCTCCCGAAGCGTCGTATACGCCGGTTTTCGCCGTCCGCGAAGCGTAACCTCTCGCGCACCGCTCGCACGGCGCGGCCGAGAGGGATCATTGAAGCCGCTTCTCTCTCTCGCCGTGCTTCGTATTCGTCGTTCTCGTTCTCGTACCCGTCGTTGTCATCGCTATCGTTCGCGCTCGGTCTCGCACGCCACTTTGGCTTCGCCGTACGACTCGTCATTACTATGTGGCGGCGACGTGCCTTACATTCGATAACGGTTGAATCGCCCAGGCGCTCCTCGTGACTATAGTCCGTCACTATTTGGTTCGTTGCATTGTTTCTCCTCTTGTGTGCTGTTCTCCTCATCGCTCGATCAAAGCTCCCAGTGTTTTTTCACACCGTCCGTCCTCTGCTTTCAGATGTCTGCTGGGTCACAAATTCAGATGGCACCCCAAACAACCGTAAACTCTGGTCAGACAGTTCATAGTCAAGACTCGAACATGAGCACTGGTAAGTCAGATTCATTTTTGGAGATTGATACGCAGATAACTGTAGTCTTGCTTGAAATACTTGTGTAAGTGCTTTCTACATATCTTGGTTTTTTTCTTTTTTTTTTTTTGAGGCACTAACTTGCCTCAAGGATAAAATCTTGTGCATCTGGAAAAGTGCTCTCTGAATATTCTTATTGTGTATTCCCGGATGAACAAGCAATCCTTTGATTTGTTATTATCTATATTGATACAATTTAAGAAAGAGAGAGTATACCTTTATTGTTATTCTGACAATGGATTATAATTCTGTAGGCTCATCGCATAGTGATAAGGAGGTGGATGCAAACACTCCGGAAAAAGTACCACGGACTACTTCTGAGAGGAAAAGAAAGCGTAAAGCCGATGATGGAGGTGGAGGTGTCGCAGGTGGCTCTGTAGCTAGTAAGGGCGCTAGATCAGTTGCTGCTCTTGATAATAAGAAGATCAATGAGTATTTTCCAAAGCATCATCTGGGCAGTAGCCCTATTCGGCATGGTGGAGCCAAGAGTCCCTCCCCTCAACAGGGTTATCCTATGGTAAGATTACGTTATATAAATGTAAATGTTACAAAAATAGTCTTGCAGCTTTGTGATGCCTGTGTATGTTTCCTTGTTAACAGTATCCGCCATCACCACAACAGTTACTTTCGCCACAAGTAACGACACCTAATTCTTCGGTGGCAGAATTCTCTTCGTTGATGCAGCCACCGAGACCTCATCCTCAACCTCCACCACCTCCTCCACCAGCTTCGTCACAACCTGCGGGCTCGATGGTCAGCAAGCAGGTGCAGGTAAGGCCTACCAACCTCAATAGGACAAGCCAGGTCAGGCAAGCGAAGACTAACACCCCAAATGTAAGCAAAATTCGGTAATATCTGCAAGCATTTTATAAGAAACGTCCCACAATTTTCGTATTTTTCTACTCCATATAGTTGGCAATGTGATAAGAGTACATAAGCTTAAACGTTTCCAAAATATCTTCATTGTTAATCTAACAAAATATAGCATCTCTCACACGTGTAATAAATAATAAAGCTGTTACTGTCACTTTGCAACTATTAAAATATACCGATAACAATATAGAATTACTGTTTAATAAAAATGTATTCGTTAGAAGTACTATCTTCATAAAAATTTGTCTTGTATTAATTTTTTGTGCACAAACGAAGTAGTAAAAACAATAGAGTGATAAAAACATAGAATGGACAGATTACCAAAAACTAATAGTGTATTCTGGAGTATTTTTGTATTTAAGAATATTTTGTTTGTGGTCTTGTGCAACGTAGATTAGATTTTTCGTATGCATTTGTGATCTTGTGGTGGGCATTTCTTGTCAAATGTTTTTAGTCAAGTTGACTAATATTTGGCCAAATTGTAGCACTGTATACATTTGTTATTATACAAATACAGGCTATCTTGTACTGCCACTCGTTTCTGTTACAAGATACTTGTTTCAAGAATTCGAGTATCTAATTTAAAAAATCGTACTGTATTTGTAAACAACGCTCGAGTTGTAAACGAGCGTTGTCGAAGGCATATTTTATTGCTTTGTATCATATCTTTATTTCTTTGGATTCATTGAACATTGCATTTGAGTTCTAATGAGTCCACTATCGTTTAACTGTTCCAAGATAAAATCTATTAAAAATTTTTTTGGGGTTATATATCTATATATTGACGTTTGTATGAGAGCATTTTATACATGCGTACATTTTTGGTGTTTTCCTTGCTGCCTGTATGACCTTCAGTTTCATCAACGTTTGTTCACGTTGCCTAAGTTTTGCTCACTAATTTATTTTCTATAACAAAGAGAAAGTCATATGCCGTAGTGGAATATAGAAATTATTACACTATGTAATTAAACAGATAGTTGCTAGAACACCAAATATAGACGTTGTATACTTACCGTGTAACTTTGTTAATTTATTTAACAAATTATTTCTTATGTTACGCACTTTCTGCGTATAGCAAGGTATCCGGTATTTTCAAGTAATACTGACAAATGTATCAGATGTTACGATAACATTCTTCATTTATCGTAAAATTATACAAATTGCATTCCAGACAGAACTTACTTGCCAGAGGATACAGGAATTTGAAACTCAAGCCTCTTCAGACTTAGAACTACGTAACAATAAAATTGACGAGTTAAATAGGGTAAGTGTAGTTATGATTGTGGTAATTAGTTTATGCAAATGCTACTACTCATACTTTAGATTGAATTACATAAAATATATAATATCATCTAAAATCTATTATATAAGCGAATTATGCTGTATTATATCTTGACGATAGTAAATTAATCTAAATCTTTTTTTAACTTTACAGACAACGGACGAACTTAGGCATCAAATCGCTAATCAACAGAAAGTGCTTGAGCAGCACAAATCACATATAAATAAGTGTATAGACGTTGTAAAGAAGTTATTAAAAGAAAAATCAAACATAGAAAAAAAGGAGGCTAGGCAGAAGTGTATGCAAAATAGACTGAGGTTGGGCCAGTTTGTGACGCAAAGGGTAGGTGCGACGTTTCAAGAAAACTGGACCGACGGTTATGCATTTCACGAGCTTGCACGACGGCAAGAGGAGATAGCAACGGAACGAGAGGAAATTGACAAACAGAAGAAGCTGCTACTCAAGAAGAGGCCATCGAATAGCGAGACAGGCAGGAAACGTAGTCAACCACAACCCTCCTTGCATAACGGTACTGAGGCGACGTTTTTGAAGCCAGATGCAGTACCTGGATCGTATACGTGGCAGGAGTATTATGAAGCTGACGAAATACTCAAGGTATCAACGTTTTGCAATTAATTTTCCATAAATGTTCGATTTTTCAACATTTTTAAGCGTTGCGATGTGTGCTTCCAGTTGAGGCAAAGCGCATTGAAAAAGGAAGATGCAGACTTGCAACTAGAAATGGAAAAGCTTGAAAGGGAGCGAAATTTACACATTAGAGAGTTAAAGCGTATTCACAACGAGGACCAATCGAGATTTAACTCTCATCCTGTTTTGAATGAGCGTTACCTCTTATTAATGTTGTTAGGAAAAGGTGGTTTCAGTGAAGTGCATAAGGTAACGTAATATTTCTGTATATTGTTTTTGTTAGCCATATTAATTTATTGTAAGCATATTTACGATTCCTTTTATCTCCTTATGTGGAGCATAGGACGTCTATAGGCCTCTTCCTCTTTTATCCGAGGCCTATATTCGTTTCTCGAATCAGATTGTTTTTCGGATTTGTGGGTGATTGATCCACAGAATCCTCCTCAGTCAGATATTAGAGATATCTATAACTAATATGTATACTGATGTATACTGATGTATACTGATTAATTTATTGTAAGCATATACAAATAATTTATTGTTCTTTTTTCTCTAGGCATTTGACTTAAAAGAGCAGCGATATGTGGCTTGTAAAGTGCATCAATTAAATAAAGACTGGAAAGAAGATAAGAAGGCTAATTATATAAAGTAAGTTTCTTAAGTTTTCTTTTCCGACACGATATTAATTTATTATAACCGATAATTAATGTAAAGATGTTTTAATAACATCTACTTTCTCT
Organism: Cyphomyrmex costatus; assembly: GCF_001594065.2. NCBI lineage: Eukaryota > Metazoa > Arthropoda > Insecta > Hymenoptera > Formicidae > Cyphomyrmex > Cyphomyrmex costatus. Next base: position 1,049,335 of record NW_017280250.1, on the reverse strand, counting down.
CAAGAAAAATGTTTCTACTATATTTCTATTTTTTTTTGTACAACAGACATGCATTACGGGAATATAATATACACAAAGCACTTGATCATCCTCGAGTCGTAAAATTGTACGATGTATTTGAAATTGATGCCAATTCCTTTTGTACTGTTCTGGAATATTGTGATGGCCATGATTTAGATTTTTACCTCAAACAGGTAAGCGTTCAATCGTCGCTTCATATGCGAATTTTCTATTTTAATAATTATAGATTGTAATATAAATTTTTATTATTTTTAAACTATGTCTTAAATATTTTATTGCAGCATAAGACTATACCCGAAAGAGAAGCGAGATCTATTGTTATGCAAGTCGTATCGGCATTAAAATACCTCAATGAAATAAAACCCCCAGTCATACATTACGATCTGAAACCAGGTAAATATTACCTAGCGAATACAATAGTCATTAACGAAGAATTTTATAACGAAGATCATTTTTGCACTCAAGTAAATATGATTTTATTACTTGATGCTCCTGTTTGCAGGTAACATTCTGTTAACCGAAGGCAATGTGTGCGGCGAAATAAAAATCACGGATTTTGGTTTAAGTAAAGTAATGGATGAGGAAAATTATAATCCGGATCATGGAATGGATCTAACGTCTCAAGGAGCGGGTACTTATTGGTACGTACTTCTTAAATTATTTTATCATGCTAATCGTTAATTATTATTAATGCAGATTATAAACTTGTATGTTTGCGTTTTATTATAGGTATCTACCTCCTGAATGTTTTGTCATTGGCAAAAATCCTCCCAAAATATCATCTAAAGTTGACGTATGGAGTGTAGGAGTTATATTTTATCAATGTCTATACGGTAAAAAGGTATTTATCACAGTATACATTCTACAAAGTTTCACTTATCGCAAACATAACAAAAAACATGTGTATTTAAACAAAAATTATTTTTGCAGCCTTTTGGTCACAATCAATCGCAAGCCACCATTTTAGAGGAGAATACGATACTAAAAGCCACCGAAGTTCAATTCGCGAATAAACCAACTGTCAGCAACGAAGCAAAGGTAAGATCATCAGTGGAAAAAAAACGAAAATCAAAGTTGAGGACCATTTTATAATGCAACGATTTACTGTTTCAGAGTTTCATAAGAAGTTGCCTAGCGTATAGGAAGGAGGAACGTATAGACGTACTGACACTAGCTAGACACGAATACCTGCAACCCCCAGTGCCAAAACATGGCCGCCAAGCGAACAGCCAGCAGCAGCAGCAGCAACAACAGATCCAACAGCAGCAGCAGAGCTCGTTCAATATCGGCATGTTTAGTGGTATGAACGCGTCGAGCAGTTCGTAGTGGAGAGGAAGGACTAAGGACAAAATCCTCGATATATACCAATACATGCCAAATCTTGAGCGCTCGGACTGTATACACCATCTCATCTTAGGAAAATAACGATTGCTATAACCAATTGTAAATACTAAAACCGGATACTATCATCGTCACCAACCACCATCACCACTACCACCACCCATCACCACCACCACCACCACCACCACCACCACCACAATTATTATCACATCTACCACCGCCATCACCACACCATCACAACTATACTTACAGGATCGACTACATAGGACATTGCAAGAGAGATGCGAGACTGGTCACCCGCAAGTCCAGAAGCTTGCGTCTTTCTACAAGCCACGCCACATTATTCAGCATGACAAGAAACAATGTTGTGTTCGTAAATATTCAATTGTATTATCGTTCCTTGTATCAAACAGTGCGATGACTTGATAATAGTGTTTAAAAGAAACAAGAGAGCGAGAGAGAACGAACGAGCGTGCGAACGAGAAAATAACATGTGATAAGTCATTACGAGATAAAAGTGACGTCTAGAATAAGAGGGGAGGGGGGGAAATAGAGCATGTATGAAAGAGAGAAAGAGAAAGCGCAAAAGCGTCAAGTAAAACGAAAATAAAGCAAAAATGAATTTTTTTTTTTCGATGGAAGTAAAATAAAGTTGATGAGGTAAAGGAAGCAACGAAGAATAGGAGAAAAAAGTAGGAAGAAGTTGAGAAAAGAGCAATCGGAGCAATCGCTTTTACGGAGATAACGTTTCTCTCTCCCGGCGTTTTAGTGTGCGTGAGCGAACGATAGAGGATTGTTAAAATTAGTGTGAGTGTATATATTTATACTATATATATAAATATATATATATATATAAACTAATAAATTCGACATAATATATATATATATGGTGTAAAAAGAACGACGACAAGCATTGACAGTGGGAAGACAACTGTGGTGGCTCTATCCTCGCATGACCTCCGGCGCCGGTACCGGCATTCCATGAATGCTCGGCCTGTGCATCATGTTACTTTATTCGAATATTAACATTATTACCTGTATCATGACTAATAACGGTTAACATACACGCGCATCCACGCCACATACGAAAACACATACACAACACGAGTACACGAAGGAGATTTGATTGGTTGTTCCTATTCTGAGGCGAGAGTGGGCTTTATCTATATTGCCGGAACGATAGTCCGATAGAGAGCGAAGTGAGAATCGCGTAGAGAAAACGAGAGTATGTGTGAAAGAGAGAGAGAGAGAGAGAGAGTCGCGATGTGCTCCCAAAGTGAATAAAAAAAAAGCATCGTAGTCCACCACTTATCATCATAATTTGTAAAACCCGTTCTCACGCGTGTATAGTTTTGAAGTCCCGTGTCGATTCGCTGTAACGAAGCCACGCATTACGTTTTTCCTCCTTCACTCTTCCTCCTTTTTTCTTTTCTCCTCTCTTTTCTCTCCTTTTTTCTCTAAAATCAAAAAGGTAGAGAAAAAGAGAGCGACAGAAAGAGAGAGAAAGCGCGGATCCAAATGTGTGTATAGAGCAAGTTGAAAGAAATGGTTAAATGATTTAATTAATTAATCGAACGAGAAGTACGGGAAAATGTGAAAATGATGAGAATACGGAAGAACGAGCAAATCTTTAGATAAGAAAGTTTGTGGAATGCTATACCGACCCAATCATTATTTCTTTACTCGTAATTTGTTTTATATATGTACGTTATATATAGATAATTATGAAATAGAAAACTAAGTTATTTTATCAAGTGCCCTTGCTTTGTATTATAGTCGCGTCTGTCTGCGAGCCGTAGCTTCTGGGAAAGAGAGAGAGAGAAAGAGAGAATGAAGAGAGAATGCGTTGAGAGCGAACGTGAGATTAAAACAAGCGAGTGCGTGTGTTGTTAAAATATTGCGTCAGTTATTGGTACAATGTGGGCACCGGGGTATTGATGACAATTCAATACCATCAATGTGATTGGCAGAAGTGTGGTGAGAGAGGAGAATACATTACAAGTCTGAACAGAGTCTACTACTTAGATCCGTCGCTTCAATTTTGACAAACAAAAAAAAATATCAACCGCTCCTGCATCCCGTATCCCATTTTTTTTTTTTTCGCGATAAGATACACAATGCGCTCTTTTTTCATTTTACACGCACGACGTTGCATTTAATCGTGCTCATTGACGATCTATGAGGTGATGTAATTCTAAAAGGATATAAATCCGCGTGATCTGCTTCGCAATTCGACACGATTTTCCTTTACGTGATTTCCGAAAACTTTTTCGTTAACGAGAAAAGGAGGGAGGGGGGAATGTTAACGCGATCAATAAAATATAAAAATTGTTACCTGCATCATATTTCCGTTAAATCATTTTCGCGATAAACCTATATTGAGTAGAGCTTAGCTCTAAGTTTACTGCAGCCGGCCTTTAAAAAAAAATCTTATCCGAAGGTGTAATTTGCCGAGCGTTTACGTCTTCGAGATCTCTCGTGGTGAATGAACATTTACGCGAGAACACATAGGATTCGTATACTTTGTGACAGGAAGGATATTTTACGTTTATACATATCTATGGAATTCTCTGGGAACGTAATTGGTGAACGCAATCACGTGCATGTAAAGTAGAAACGGAAAAATTTTTAAGAAAAGGATTTTACTTTTCATTGAGCACAAATATAGAAATACCTTCCCATCGATTACAAGGTATTGCCATGACTTACATACTATTATAAAATATCCGTAATACTAAATACTGGTCTTTTTCTTTTCCAATCGTCCCTGCATGTCGGCATAGTCACGATCTTCCTCACGATAAAAAGAAAAGAATGAAAAGGAAAGAAACAGGAATTGCGTCGAGGACGGTGTATGAAAACGTTATAGCAATAAATTTTACGTATTTGTGTATAATTTAAAATTAGTAAACTTATTAATTAAATATAAATCACACGCATCTTTTACGGTATGCATGATATCCCCGCTGCTTTTTCGTTTCTCTTTCATCACTTTCGTTTTTGGCGAACGATGTTGAACAATGAATTGCCGAATGTCTAAAAAGTTAAAACATTTTATTTATATATTTATGTATATATATACGTATTTAGTATGTGTGAATTATATAAAAATGAAAATCGTCAAGGGTACACGAAGTATTGATTAGGCTGAGAACACGCGCGCTTTGGCCGAGGGCTAATCGACTGATCTTTATATCGAGATATTTATTTAATAGCAGGTGTAAAATCGTTGCGCTAATTACAACCATAATAATTCTCTTTTATCTTATCCTACGAATGACCAAGTTATGCGCACACAGAACTATTACAATTTTAATCAGAAAAGTCGAATTCAATAAACACCAAATATACCTCGAAGTTTCTTCGAACTCGTATATGGAAAGTAAAATAATAACATTTATATACGAGAGAAGAGAGAGGAGGAAGAGCACATAAATTGTAAGGAGAATCGATCAGTTTTTTATTCGCATAAACTTTTAGCTCCGGATCTTTTTTTCTAATTCTAGTTACGATCGTGACTCTCTCAACTATTCGATCACGCCGAGTTTGACTCTCGCTCAACAGTTTGAAATCTACAAAACTTCTTTGTTAACTACAATGAGACATGAGCACGAAGTAAATTTATTTTATTCTACGTGTGGTATAAAGTTCAAAACGTCCGACAGCTTCGCTTAACCAATATCGAGCGCCGTATAATTCTAAGATTCGTTCTATGTATATATGTATAATAGTTAGTTATCGCTGTATAATTTCTTTTAGTCTTTAGACAACTTGAAAAAAATTCACATTGTGACGTATGTAAAAATATATTTAAAAATTGTATATATTTCATATTTTATTTTATTTTCTATGAAACGTTTCTTTTCCAAAATCAGTATATCTCTCTTTTTCTCTCTCTCTCTCTCTCTCTCTCTCTTTCTCTCTCTTCTGTTTCTCTTTCTTTGAGCTTTATCGAGTCGTATCATACAAATAAAATTTCGACGAAAATAATATGACAATTGTGCGATAATTCGAGAATTAATTTCATTTGGAGAAGTGTTCCCTCGTTTTACGCGGTACTAATTATCTAATACAATCTATCTAGCATAGAGGCGGCGCTGGACATTTTTCTTTTGCAAGACAGAAGCTTACCACGTATTCTCCTCGAGCTTTCAAAAAGAAAATAAACTACAAACAGGTGAAAATTATACATCAATACTACAATATAAAACAATATACAATTTGCACTAAAAGAAATTTTTTCCGAGGAGACTTCGATCATACAATGAAATTTATGTGAGTATTCTAAACACACTCGATACGTCCTGTAGCACTGTCTACAGCGTTTTAATTTCATAAAATTCCATTCATTCGCAACATTTTATGCGTACTCAAAGAGCAAAATTATGTACATTGTATGGAGCGTCTCAGGAAGAATGTGCCAGAGATCGAGCAACTGTTGCTCAAGTAAATCTTCGAATGTTAAAAAACTCGAGAAAAGCAGAAATACAAATTTTTATTTCAAATTATTTCTGCTCTTCAAATTATTCTTAGAACATATTCCACATTCTGGCAGATCCTATTCGAAGCACCCCACATAAAATTACTACTAATGTCACGACCAACAATCAGCGGGGACGAAAATTCTCCAAATAAACTTATGTGCAACATCTGTTCACGACGACTTGAGTTTCGTCTTGCCTCCGATTCATACTCTAAACTACTTCAGTCAACTACGTCTCTGGCATTTTTCAGAGTGCACGATAATGTTCAATCGGAGTCGTCGCTATCATCTGACTTTAGTGCGTAAGATACTGGCTTTCGAGCTCTACCGAAAGTTCGGGGTGGCGAATTATCTGATACAATCTCTTCATCAGATTCTGATGTCTTCTTTTTCTTTTTCTATAAATGAAATTTAATCAATGAAAAATTCTTACGATACTCTTAATTATTATTTGAATATATTGACTCAAAAATGTTGCTCTTACTTTTTGTTTGGTGGTAAATAATAAGTCATCTGTGTCAGAATCCTCGGATGATTTTAGTTTCTTCTTCTGCCTCTTCACTCCTTTGTTACCACCATTCTCAGTCTTTTTCTTAGTACGTGCTGTAAATACAAAAGATGAGTAATGATTACGAAATAATTTTTATTTAACAGTAAGATTCAGTTAATTATCCATTACCCTTCTTAGGTGGCATAAATTTTGTAGGCGAATCTTCTCCGGATGAGGATACTAAAGGTTTTTTCTCAAGTGAAGATTGCTTCTCAGGAGAACTGCCGACTAACGAATCAAAAAGTTCTTCTGAAGTCGCTGTGCAGAAATAAATAAATATATAATATTTTCTTTAAGAGACATGTGTAACTACATTGCTTAATTTAAATATAAATCTACTTACGTGCCGGTTGTGGTTTTTTGTTTGGTTTAATATTGTCGTCGGAATCGCTCAACTCTATAAGAGTTTCTTTTTTCTTGAATCTAAAGAAAATTCGCAATGTATGTGGAGAAGTAACTTGAAGCAAATCAATATAACATATAACAATTACACTTACGCTTGTTCCGAATCAGAAGACCGATTGAATAATTCCTGACTGGCATCCGAATCGTCGCTGTCAAAGTTATAATTCTTCTTGGCTAGTATTTAAACAAAGAAATAAAGAATGAAAAATTTGAAAAAACAAGACATAGTATAATCTATTCTTATTTTTAATAATTTTTGGTTAAAAAAAAAATTAAAAAATTGATACCTGTGTTCCTACGAGATGTTCGTGGTTGCGGAAGTGGCGAAATGCTACCAAAATCGATGTCATTGCTTTCATCTGAGTCATTATCCTTCTTTTTGGCTCCTTTTTTGATCGGCTTAAATTGTAATGTTGTTTGTTTTAATCCTGTTTACAAGAGTAAAAAAATTTGTTAAAATATTTGCTTGCAATATCCGCTGTAAATTATGTAATTTATGAATTAAAATTTATCAACCTTTCTTTGCAGGTTTCTTTTCCAGCTTTTCAGGAGAACTTCCAAGTCTTTGTTCAAGGGATTTAGTATTAGAATCGACCAATACATCAAACTCGTCTTTGTCTTCCATAGAAATTTGTTCTTTCTTTACCTGATACAAAAATTTTCAAAATTTTTTAATATGACAACGACGTAAATGTATAAATAAATCAGATTTTTTACGAATAAACTTAATTTTAATATCTTTGTTTGTGCTTTCTTTTTAGCCATTGACCTTACATTTATTAACAATATTCAATACTTGTATTAATTATGTTCTTACATTTATTACTTTGCATAAGATGAACCTTTTTGTATATAAATTAGGTAGACTTACTCTTGATTTCTTTACGCCTTCTTTCTTATCCTTCGACACAATGTCGGCTTTTTCAATCTTTTTCTTCAGTTCAACATCGATAACAGGAACTATCCGACGAGTGTCTTCCATCTTAGAGTAGAATTTCGAGGGTGGCTTTTTGACGTTTTGTTTCGTTTTTATTTGTTCTTTCTGCTCCTTTTCTTCCACCTATATAAAAATTGTAAAACAATCAAATATAAATGAAGTTAATTATTTTTTGAGAAAACAAATCTTACTTTATTTAATTCAGTTAACAAATTGTCCAAATCCTCTTTCCATAAAGAAATCGGCGTGCGAGCTTGCAATCTCTTCAGCTCCGCTATTTTCTCGTCTCGTTGACGCAATAAATCATCCTTCTTTTCTTTCGTTAAAGACCACATCGTCATTCCAAGCAGGTAATCAAAATTTTCCTTCTCGATTGTGCTCGTAGTTGGAGTGGACTCTTCATCGTTTTCTGCAACTTCTTCCTATTTATTTGGACAATGAGAATTATTGCTAATGCTATACATATTTATGGGGAAACGATGGGGCTTTTTACAAAGCAACTATAATCCAAAGTTCTATATTTAATTGAAAGTTCTCTGCTTATTTTTGTTAAACAGCAAAGTTTCTGCTAAAATATTTATTTACGGAAAATGGTTGTTTGCTAAAAAACCTTTATGTTACAATGTCTACATTGGAAGTTTTACATATTGTTTCTTTCTATATTAACTTACTTGATCCTCCTTGTGTAGCAGAATAAATAAATTCCAATAAATAAGATTTTTTTGCATTTGCAGAGAATTTCCAAGCAAAAATCTACTCACCAATACTTGCTCCCTATTCTGCGATAATTTCCAAGCTACCACCGGATCCGACTCGTAATTACGTCTAACTAATTCTGCTATCATATCTTTCTTTTTTTTGTTTTCTATCACTAGAGTGCCATCACATTTCTCAAGGATGAAGCGTGCTTGATTCGACAACTTCGTCGCTTCCGCTTGCAATACTCCTTCCAAATAATCTTTTCTCTTGTAATAAGTTTCCAATCGTACTTTATAAAATCCTTTTAATATCTGTATTACACTGTCATATTTATTCAAGCATAGATTTTCATCAAATGCACACTGCACAAAAAAATATATTAATAAATTTCCGTTTCATTTGCGATTAGTATTACATCAGTATTTCTGACATCTTACCATCGATGTTATGGTCATCGTTGTTTGTAGTTTAAAAATTTTATGAAGACCATCTCTTTCTAACTCCACTAATTTGTCACGATTCATTATTACTATAAAATGTACTGCCGTATCTGTGTTATACTCTTTATAATCTCTATGATAAATCAATATTCTTGAAATTAATAGAAAATTCTCGCAAATTTTATTATTAGTCAATTATAATACTTACGTAATGATAGCCGGCGTTTTGTCAGTTCCATGTAACATGGGTTCTAGCACAGTTTCCTTGTAAGTTTGTGTCCACGTACCAATAGGAAGTTCAGTGATTTCTACTTTATCGGGTCCGATCACTGATATTTCTCCACTTATAACATAACGGAAATCCCCACAACTTTCCACGACACCTTTGAAATTTTTGTAATACGGTATCTAAAAACAAAAATATGTGACGAAATTCAAGATGACGAAAATATCTCGATATTTTTATTTTTAGAACACTTTGTATAATTGTTAAATATAAAGTACATTTAAATTATAAATTTAATTTTCTAGATAATTATAATACCATTGGTTTCGGATCCGCGCCGTCCATCATCCTCTGTAAATTCTCGATTATCTCTCGAGGATTGTAGTTTGGTATTTTTGTCATCCATCCGGTACCGATGCCATCAGCACCATTTATTAATACCATAGGAATCACAGGTATATAATGAACAGGTTCGATTCTTTGATTATCGTCGTATTCGTGTTTCAGCAGAGGATCATCATGTTTATGGAATATGTACCTTGCTAAAGGACTATAAAAAAGGAGACAAATATGCAGAAATATATGTATATAATTTCTTATTCTGTAAGTATCTAACAATGGCAAATACCTGAGCATTGTGAAAATGTATCTCGGACTGGCGGAATCCTTTCCACCAGCAAGTCTTGTACCGAATTGACCGATGGGCTGTAGCAGATTAATGTTGTTGCTACCTACGAAATTCTGCGCGAGATTAACTATGGTCGCCATCAGGGACGTCTCACCGTGATGATAAGCAGAATGTTCGGCGACAGATCCTGCCAATTGCGCGACTTTCACTTCGCGTTTGTCATTGCGTTTTAAACAAGTAAACATTACTTTTCTCTGGCCCGGCTTAAAGCCGTCCATCATGTTTGGAATGGATCTCACATTATCGTAATTGCTGTACAGCACCAGTTCGACGTTAATGAAGTCCGAGAAAGAGACGGTGCGCGTGTCCTTCTCGTAGAGATAACGCTCGCTGAGGCCAATTTCCTTTCGTCTCTTTGTTTCATTCATGTGATTCATCAGCCAGTCTTTACGCTGGTCAACACATTTCTTGCTAAATGCCATCATGATGTTCTGATCGTCTTGTTCGCCATCGTATCGGAAGCGTATTCTGTGTCTGGCCATATTTTCGAAGTACTCCTTCGCCTCTTTGGCGGTCGAAGTACCCAAACCTATATAAATTTAAAAAAAGAACTTTTTGTTACCTCAATCTTATATACATAAGTATTGATAATTAATAAAATGATAAGAATTAGATTTCTGAGTGAACACCTTTGTAGTATTTGATCTTATACGTGTGAAAGTTTTCTGTTTCCTTCTTCCACATTTCGAATTCCGGCAGAGAAAAGAAAGATAAAACTTGACTGCCTTTAGTAGCTTTCACAATAGGTGTAATAAATTCTTCAATGAAGTTCAGCTTCAATAACGATGGCCAGTTGTGGTGAATAAAATTGATCAACAGACCTTTGATATGTGAACCGTCCTAAACAAATTCAAATTTAATCGTAAATATTTATGACACACACACACACACACGTAATATCTGTATGAAAAATTTTACCTGATCCTGATCAGTCATGATCATCATCTTTCCATAGCGTAACGTCTTCATATCTTCCCGAGATTCATATTTTTTCTTATATTGAAGACCAAGGATTTTTATTAAATTGTTGATTTCAGCATTCTCCAAAATCTGTTTATGGGTAGCCTCCCGTACGTTTAACATTTTACCTACGATAAAATATTGATTAGTACCATTTTTTGTTGGCATCAAAATCTTTTTTTTTTTATTTTATTAATAAAACAAATTCACCTCTCAATGGAAATATGCCATATTTGTCTCTGCCTATAGAAGCGATACCGGATACAGCCATTGTTTTAGCTGAGTCTCCCTCAGTCAAGATGAGCGTGCATTCCAGTGATTTTGCAGTTCCTGCATCATTGGCATCTTCTAATTTGGGTATACCATGAAGCTTCCTTTGTTTTGATTTAGGTCCCAATTTTTCAAGCTGACTGTCAGCTTTAAACTTCGCCCAAGTTAATACCGCTTCCACAACACCAATTTTTGTGATCTGCAATCAAATTGAAAAGAATGGTCAATGTATAGACAAACTACGATAGAAATATTTGCACTTACCGAAGTGATAAACTTATCAGATAATGTGCATTTAGAGCCAAAACCTTTCGGCTGCAAAGTCATATTCTCCTTGGTTTGTGAATCAAAAGTAGGATTGTTAATGAGACAGTTAACAAAGATCCACAAGTGATTTTTAATTTGAAACGGTTTAATAGCTACACCAGCTTTATTTTTTTTCTTTAACGTTTCAATCAATTGTTTAACTATCAACTCCGTCACGTGATCGACATGCCTGCCACCCTATCGATATTCGGTGAATTTAAATATTTGGAGCAATTTCATACCTCATATAGGAAATTACTGTACACAATTATTCATTTTACCTTTGTTGTTGCGATACTATTTACAAAGGACATTTGTTGATATCCTTTATCAGACAAAGTGAGAGCCACTTCCCAACGTGGACTACAAGCTTCATATACAATTTTCAATGGATTACCAATATCGTCTTCTTTTCCTTTGATATAAAAATCGACATAATCTTTAAAATTTTTCACTGGTATACGACTTCCATTCAGAAAAACCTTAACTCCCTTTGTAGAGGCAGCTACATCATATGCTCTTCGAGACATCAAAGATACAATATCGTCATCAAGAGATTGCATCTTAAACTTTGACAAATCCGGTGAAAATGTAACTTTTGTGAAATCTTCTCCAGAATATTCCTTAATTCTAGGCTCACTAGCTTTTCCCATATTATCACCCCATGTCTGTAAAAGGGGAGAAAATTATAATATACAGACAGAATTAAAGAAAAAGATCAATGTATCTTGTACTCACTTGTTTTAAGCATTTCTTGTATTCCTTTGTTGCGGTCTCAACAGTAAAACGATGACTAAAAATGTTACACAACTTGGCACCATAACCATTTCTACCACCGGTCACTTTCTCCTCTTCATCATCATAATTTGACGATGTCAGAAGATGACCAAATATCATAGTAGGGACATACATGTTCTCTTCCTTATGTATTACTACAGGAATGCCTTTGCCATTGTTCCATACAGAAATGGTGTTGTTCTCCCTATAATAATATAGCGTTTAATTGCCAATATGCTTATTGCACTAATAATTTATGTTAATTTTGAGAATTTCGAAATGCGCTTCTTAAGATGACTCACGAGTCAATATCAATCTTGATCGCATCCATCTTAGGATCGCGTTGTTTGTTGTCGGCAGCATTTACCAAGATCTCATCAAAAATTTTATATAATCCAGGAACATATTTTATATCTTTTTGTACCATCATTTCTTTTTCCTTGTCAAAGACCCACATCATTTCTGTTACTGGTTCCACAGATCCGATGTAGGTATCTGGACGCAGCAGAATATGTTCCAACTGTGACTTCTTTTGATAGATGCCTTCAATGGTTTTTTGCTTGGAAGTTGGCTTACTGTTGCCGGCTCCATTTGCCACGGCTGAACTCATTTTGGTACGATGTACTTTTATATATCTATAGATCAATGAAAGAAATGTTACACACATCAAGATATAGAGGCAAATCTCTATTATGAGAAACTAGAATACAAAGATTGTTGGTGTTATATTGGGACCTTGAATAAGTTCTCGCCGTTTTTTCGTAAAAAGTAATGCTTTATTTAAAAAAACAATTTTAAACATTTAGAAACTGTTGTGTAATCAAATCCTAATGATTCTGCAAGTTCAGCTAGCGTCTGACACGAGTCTTCATGCAGTGATGCCTCCAATTCTGCTTTATCTTCAACATCAAAATCATTATTTTTAAAAGGTCTAAACCAATCTCTGCATGTTGTTTCCGATAGAGCATGGTCGCCGTAAGTCTCAACAAGAATTCTGTGTGCTTCAGCTGCAGATTTTCTATGAATAAAGTAGTGCAATAAAATTCCCCGCAAATACTCTTTTGTTGGCACAAAACTCGTTTAACACTATGAAACAAAAAGTTATTTACAGTTCGGCGAGATGACATACACTGAATTTCAAGCTTGCTTATCGTAGTTTCTTATCGATATGTTCCCGTCTTCAACTACATGCACGCAGTTCTGTTAACACCATATGTTGGAAAACGGCAAGAACTTATTCAAGGTCCTAATATATTATTTTATTCTTGTTGTTTACCAAATAAACAAGAGCAAGTATGGGAACTGTGACTAAAGCAAACACAGTTAAAGTGTATGTAAATAACTCTGCCTTTGTGAAATCATTTTTGAGTGAATTGAACTTTCAGACTCTATAAGTCTGTTTTTTTAAGCTAAACTCTGTATGAGTCGTCTCTTTTCTCTTTCTTTTTTCTAACATGAAAAGAAAATGAAGAAAGAAGATGAACCATGCAAGAAGTTCAACTAAAAAGAAAAAGATTATTATTTAACAGTGAATTCAGTCACTTAAGGCAGATTGTTTCATCTTTCGGTAAAATTTACCTGTTAGGTAAATCTGGCAATTCGCGCATATGATTGGGTAATCTTGCTACTTACCTGACAGGTAAACTTTACCAAAAGATGGAACAATCGGTCCATAAATTATATTAGATTTAGGCATATTAAAGACTGCTTTATATAAATTATGTAAATGCAATGGCACAATTTAACAGTGAAATAATACATGTATATTCTGTTGACATACATATCATTAGTAACTAACATATCATTAGTAGATATTTAATTATTATTTATATATGCCATTGCATTTAACTTTGTTATAATTTTAAGTACAATAACTTTTGGTACACACTAATCTAGTGTATGCAGGTACTGAATTCGTTATAACTGTGCTTTAATTCGAGATCAGACCCAGATACAGACGTCTAGGTTTCGATGAAGTGCTTTCTTTCTGTCTGCGACGGAAACTATTACCGAAGGTTCAGGCATCCACGTTGCAGGGAACTTTGAAAAATATGGCGGGAAAGGGCCGTCATCTAATTGGCGCGATTTCAGGAGAACAATGATGCCGTTTATCTCGGGACGAGAGCATCTATCCCTTGACTCTCCGTTACTCGCGAAGGATCTTCGTGAATCGCGAACCCGATACGGAATACCGGGCGGCGTACGTTGCGTACCTTTAGTAATCACGCCTCGGCGTCGAGAATATGTTGCTCGCTGCTTGGCGTCGATTGTTTCTAGAACCGCAGGACCTCCATCAGTGATGCGAACTCCAACCCGCTTGCAGCTGTAGGGGCTAACGTGTCTCGTTGCCCAACACTGCGCCGTGCGTGTCTGATGCCAACGATGATTCGCTGAAGGCGAAATGGAAAGGCGGGAAAATGCTTATTCGGCAGTGAAAGGTTAATCACTGAATCTGTCTCAAGTTTAAAAATAATTTATTACAAACTCAAATGAATATGCTTACGTATGAAGAACTCGTGTAGACGTGATCGCGTGCGTATGACAATAATAATAACGGTACCGCAAGACCGGCTATGGCACAGAGAACTTAGAAATTAATGACAAAATTATATTGTCTAACGACATGAACAATTAAGATCTCGCGACGTAACTTAAAAAGGAAAATAATACATCTTACACAAAGCGCTACTTACAATTTATCGCCGTGTTTTATAATAAAAGGTACGCATGACGCACGCAAACGCTGGACGCTTGTATCTCTTGGTATCTCTCTAATCTCTAACCAACGAGTATATTCTAGAGAGAAAACTGAAAAAGAGAACAGACTTGAGCGCCGCAGCTAACGCCTGCAACGCCACACAGACTGTAGCGGATGAACTACTCTAATTAACTATTCAAAAGGAACAATGACTCAGAACAAGCGTATTCCTTATGTATATACGAGAACAATAATATAAACTTCATTTAATATATTTATATTTTAAAAACGTGATGTTTAACGGTTAAGACTATGCTAAAGTCGTCCTGTTTTATCATGATTCTATTTGAAAAGAATGATCCGAATTGGCTTTACGGATTGCAAAATCCTTTTACAGAATAAAAGTACGCACGATAAACTATACTGGAAACCCTAATTTCATTAGAATATTAGAAAATCGGAAAAAAAAATTCACTTTTTCTGACACGTACATACAGCTGTCACTTGAGGTTAACATTCTCTTAATATAAAAGTTTTAGAGATCGCAGATTGCAAATAAGCGTCTTACAGTATTGGGATGACTTGTACGAACAATCCTGAGTTTGCGGAACCAAGATTAAATGCGTAGAAAAAAATATTTCTTTTCAAATAGAAATCACGATCTATGCGAGGATCGAAACATCAACAGAGCAGAAATTGCGTTTAGAAGTAGTTGCGCCGTCGGCCGCCGTCTTGAAATAGATGGCGTTGTAGAGCACCGGTAAAAACAGGTATGAACGTAATCCTACTTTGCCAAAAAAAGTGAATTTTTTAATTTTTTTCCGATTTTCTAGTGAAATTAAGGTTTCCAGTATAGTTTTTCGTGCGTACTTTAATTCTGTAAAAGGATTTTGCAATCCGTAAAGCCAATTCGGATCATTCTCTTCAAATAGAATCATGATAAATCAGCTGTTTTAGCATCGCCTTAACTGTTAATGTCTAGTCTCTTAGAACTCAAAACAAGGTGTGTTCTCAATGAACGACAATCAAAGATAGTGCTGCTGCTGGACAAAACCAAACGCGCATGCGTTCGGCTAGATGTTAGTTGCCATAGTTCTCCCCTCCGAGCAACTTTGCCTAAGTTGCGAAAGTAACCTTTTTGTGAGTCTTTTTTGCTGGAGGATATGTTCGAAAGCTGCTGCATCGTTGATACTGAAGCTGGGCCGATACTTACAGTCAGTTCTTATACTCAAAACCATAGGATGTGGTCGAGTTGCAGCTATGAATGTTTCAAAGTACTTGACTGACCAATTGGAAAAAAGAATTTTATTAACTAGCCAATCAAAAAATGCTTCAAAGCATTTGTGGCAGCAACTCGACGCACCCTTAAGTTTAGTTTTGAGGTGTTATGAACTAATCAAATAGCTGCATTAACATCTTAAGATATTACTTAAGACGGTCTTAAAATAAGAACCGACTATGAATACCGGCATTGATTAAAAAAAAAAAGAATGGATTATGAATACCGCCCATATAATCCATTCTTATTTTTTAAGATCATCTTAAGTGATATCTTGAAATGTTAGTAGTCCTTTAGCTAGACATCTTAAAACTCTCAAATATGAGAATCGATTATGAACATTGGTCTCCGATTAGCTTATAAGATCTTAAGATTTCAGACGGTTTTTAATGTAAGAATTATAGGCCTTCTACAATAAGCCATTACCTAAGTTTTAAATATTAAGTCATAAGAAATTGACCACTCACAGTCGATTATTCTTCTCACATTCGATTGTGATTGATCAATTTCTTATGACTTAAGCGGGGAGCACAGACTTTTGCATAACGCATAAACCATATACATAAAGAATTTGATTGGTCCATTGACTCATGCATAAGAAAATGGTCCAATGAAATTCCTTATGCACATGCTTTATGCGTTATGCAAAAATCTGTGCTCCCCGCTTAATACTTAAAACTTAGGTAATGACTTATTGTAGAAAGCCTATTAGAGTCAATTGTTCCATCTTTCGGTAAAGTTTATCTGTTAGATAAATTTGGCAATCCGCGGACGTGATTGGGTAATCTTGGTACTTTTCCCCCCCCCCCCCCCCCTCTAAAAGATAGAACAATCGGTTCTTAATTATGAATATACACTGACCACAGAGCCATATTAACAAAAATAAAGAACTATGAATACCGACCGTAGAACGAAAAAGATTTGTTCGTGTTGCTCGAAATTTCTCAGAATGTTTGCATTTAAGACGAGCCAAATATATATTCAAATATTAAAAACAAAGAAAGCAAAATATTGAATGTAAGAAGAGCTAGGAAGCGAACAAACCTAAATATATATTCGGGAGTTGAAAAAAGAAAAGCAAAAATTCTGAATACAAACAGTGCAAGCAATAGATCTGTTCATCTTGTTTAAAATCTCCAAAAGTTTTTGCATTTAAAACGATAGCAATATACACATTCGGGTGTTAAAGAGAGAGGAAGCAAGGATGCTGAATGAAAAGGGTGCAAGTAACGCGAACAGACCTAATGTGAACAGAGGATAAAATGTATATGCAGAAACAAGGTAAAAATAAAATAAAATAAAATAAAAATGAGCAGTTATAAGAATATTTATAATTATTCGTTGATCAACTAGTGACTGCTCACTTTTCTAATTTTCATTTCATTTCAAGCTGCATAATCGATCCCCTGAATTATGTTCAGTGCAAACAAATTTTACTTTTTATTACTTCGCATGAAATTTTGATTATAAAAACATTCATGAAGCAAGAATCAAAGATTCTAAAATAGAAGAAATACCAAATGTTAATTTTTTTTTTTAATTTGTTTAATATCCAATAAAAATCGATTCTAATTTGTTATTTCTCAGATAACAAAAAATTAATATTTCTATCCGTGTCAATAAAATACTGCAGATTCATTCGACAAATTAATTGTTTCATCATCAAAAATAAACTTCCCGATCTCTAAATGTAACGGGAAAAGGTACTAGAGGTTTATATAAATGGAAATAATTCTGGATGCGCAATTCCTCAATAACGACGCAGCACTTTTCTGACGAGGCACGTGTTATCGTGCTTACATTGTATCTTTATACAACTATTCTTATTCCATTATCTATCATACGGCAACGTTATTTTTTGTAAGATTGTTATACTGTTGGATACTTCACTGTTTTGTTCGGTATTACATTCAAAAATCTATCGGTGGTTTTATATGCTTGCTTTTCTACCGTGACCGCACTATTAAAAAGGAGAAAAATCGACACAAGCTTGTACTACAAACGGCAGAAAGGAAAGCATATAGTCGAGGAATAATATAAATCGGAGTTAAATATAAAATGAAATCTCTACTGCTGTCGCCGGTCTCGTAGTTTTCGGTGATTTTTCGTAGCAGCAGTTGTCCACATTGTTGAAAAATTGTCGAAATTCTTGCTAGGAGGGACGCGGCTTAATGGAATGATGATTGGACGAATGAAGAGATCGGTAGTAGTGAGGAAGAGTACCTGTGAAAAAAAATAAGTAGTCTATGTTGCGTATATTTAAGCTGTGTATTTGTAATTTACAAATCAGGTTTTACGTAAAATATATTCATTGACAACTATTAACCAAAAGATGGCTGAAGCAACAAAAAAACTAGGACACTTAATTTAAATTAATGCTGTTTCTACAAAAAATATAATAGACACTGATGATGATAATAATATTATTTTACGAACAGGCAAAACGACGATAGAAAGAGATTGCCGCTATAAATTTCTTAAAACAGCGCGAAAAGATCAAGATTCCGATTATGCGGCAACTCACCAGCGGTTACAACGCGAATTGCACAGCGTTCGCGAATGAGGATTTTCGTTAGTACGGCTGGTGCCTCTGATTTTGGCGACCACCACCACCACCTCCTCCTCTTTGTTTGCCGCCATAACCTGAACCACCTGAAACATTGATTCGATACTGCACCGTTAGTCTTTTTATCTCTGCAGCACAAGTCTGTAGCTACAATTATATAAATATAATTATACAAGTTATTAATGTAAAACAGATCAAAACTTTTATAATATAACGCACGCACATTTCGATAATAATACACTACGCTACTAACAACAATCAAATACTACGAAAGAAGATATTACTACTGACAATAAATGTAAGAACAAAGAGGCTACAAGGCTAAGGTAATAAGCTGCATACTACTCGACTCCATATTCTCCCTTTTTAAATGCATGTAAACTCTCTCTCTGAAGTTATAGTAATTCTTCCCTCGTTTTTTTTCTTTGTTATTACAACAATGATTAAGCAACATGAATTTGTAAGCAAAAATGACAAAAGCAAAACAAATAAAATTTTCTACTTTGACTAATATTTTGACAATTCTACAGTCAAATTAATCGAAATTTATATTTAGATTAAATTTTTATCAGACTGTATAGTTTGGGGGTTAAATTGCTCTCGTTATAATTACAATGGGTTAGAAGGATGGGTGCAATTCTAGCGGTGGCAAAGCTAAATATAAAAGAGAGAAAGAGAGCAAAATACAAAATGATGGGTAGTAAAATATATCAAGGAACGCTGTAATGCGTACCTTTACCGCGTACACCACCGCGCCCGCCCGCGTAGCCACCTTCGTAATTACCACCGCCATAGCCATAGCCATCTGCGTTTCATGAAACACATGGTACAATGGAGTCAGTATCCGCACGTACCATTGAGATTTCAATGCACATCGCAAGAAATAAAAAAAAAAAAGAAACACAAAGTAAACATAACGACTAACAAAAAGAACCAATTCAAATAGTGAAAATTCTAGTCCAAGAAAAATATTGCAAAGATACCCTCCGAAGATCGCCAGGATACTGACCATTTCATGACAGAAAGTACCTCACCCTGGGACATTACTTATCAATTCAAATTTAATTTACTATATATCAGCTATATGATAAAGAACAAAAGATAATCACCACCATATCCGCTGTAATCATAACCACCGTAACCTCCGTAACCGCCGCTGTAGTAATCGTATCCCCCGTAACCGTCGTACCCACCGCCGTAGCCACCTTGGCCGTAGCCACCTCCGTAACCGCCTCCGTAGCCTTGTCCCCAACCACCTTGTCCTCCGAATCCACGACCCCGACCACCGCGAGCTCCTCTTCCTCTACCCATCATTCCGCCACGCATTCCACCCATTCCATCCAATTTAGGTGTTGCCTTTTTTACATCCACCTGTTGAACAAGATCCAAATCAATCAAAAAATTGCGTTTGTTCACTTTAGAATAGAAAAAAGTTAAGTTTTAATAAAAAAGATTAATAAAACTCACAGCTTTTCCGTTGATAGTCTGTTTGGGTGTCTTAAGAAGTTCGTTCACCACTTGTTCGGATTCAAATGTAATAAAGCAGAAACCTTTCCTTTGGTTCTTTGTCTTATCAAATGGCATCTCTACTTCGACAATCTGGAAAAGAAACATATAATTACTTTTTCTTTCGACTTATTCCTTGCATTTGTTTCCAAATAAAAAATATTTACAGTTCCAAATTGTGAAAAAAAGTTTTTGATGTCATCATCAGATAATTCCGTCGAAAGACCACCAACGAAGATCTTTCCATGCCTAGCTTTCGCTTTCTTGGGATCAACTTTTTTGTTGTTGATAACATGATCGCCAGCTGACATAATCTACATAAGAAATAATTATATTCAGTCAAGAACAATATACGTTAAAAAATATACGTATATGTACATATATATTTGTAACCCTTTTATTTTAATATTTATAGATAAAAAAAAAATAAATTACCTTATCAAGAGCTTCAGCCTTTGCAAAAACAATAAAGGCAAAACCTCTCGATCTTCCTGTGTTGGGATCTGTTTTGACATTAATACTCTCAATGTCGCCATAAGTGCTAAAATGTTCTCTTAATTCCTCTGAAACAAATTAAAGATCCATGACAGATTTCTGGATAAAATGCAATCTATCGGCGATTAAAAATTACTAAATGTAAAGGTACTCACTGTCAGTAGTCTCCCAGCTTAAACCACCGACAAATAATTTTCTGTAAATAAACAGAATAAAAAATTTTAATCAAATGTAATAGAGAATAAACGTATTTGTCGCCCTACTTTCAAACTTTCCAACCACTATCGCGGTGTTACGATAAATGTAGTAATATTTTAATTAAACTTCTATAGGCACACAAGTTAAAAAATAAACGAAAAAGAGAAATAGGAATTGAATGTGCCTATATCAATCATCTTGATTACTTCCGGTCAACCTGCAAAGCAATGGAACTAATTTATTTTACCAAAGGAAGAACAGAGATTTTTTACAGATATTAAACTAATTGCTTCTAATGAATTTAATGTTGATTTAATGTCATTCCTGTGCAAATTAAAGTTGTACTACAATTTAATAGAATGCAATTGATGGATGATCCATGATGCTATCTGGAAAAGGCACTGCAAAAAATTTTGTTGTATTTAACAAGCACGATAATAGCTATTTCTAATTACAGAAAATAGGAATTCCAATTGCAGCAATATACAATGTAGGTGTTGCTCTACATATAGATTTGGAAAAATAAACGTTCCTTGCGTATGAGACTAAACAAGATTTGTTATACTGATAATAAGAGAGGTAAAAAAAGTTACAAGATACCATATTCCTAGAACAAATCAACTTTTATCAAGATAAATGTATGTTATTGTACAAATTACATATGTAGTTGCTACGCGATAGCGTAGTAAAATTGAAGTTACGGAGAGACGGCGGCTTTACGCACCTCACAGGTCAACTCGATTTGAACACCATATATAACAAGTTTGATATAACAAGTGAAAAGTATTAAAGGAAAAGTTTTAGAAAAAAAGTACATATGCATAAATATGTTATATGTGTATATGTGTGTGTAATAGAAAAAAAACGCATCAAAAAAAAGCAAAGTACTGTTATGATGATCCAAATAAGCTACAACTCCAGTTGAGATACTGCTGCCCCTAAAGAAAATACAAATAACTTCTCTAAAGTTATAATGAAATCCCGATTATTAATTGGCCCAAATTAGTGGCATGTGGTAGATCGACTGCAACTCTATATTGGAAAGCTAAAAATTAATTTCCACATTACAATAGATTAATATTGGTCACTGCATGATTTTGCTTTTTGTTCTTATCTCTTATTCTTTATTTTTTTTACTTGAGTTCTTTTTAAACAACATTATTATGCATTACATCAGACACTTGTACATATAAGGATACTTTATCTTACAATTCATCAAGAAGGCTTACATTACATACGACTTGTCTTGAGTCTCGAGATACATTTGTCATACTTTTTTTCACATTCAAATAACAAGCTGCAATATGTACACATTTTGCTCTTTTTATCTTTTCCTTAACTTTTTTTCCAGCGATGTTAAGTCTGTACTTATATGTTTATTGAGAGAGAGAGATATATATATATATATATACATATGTCATTTTCATATCATCTATTGCTGATGATAAATACCATGGGTACCAGTCTCTCGCCGGTATCTGTTGTCAGGTCAGGTCACAGTTAGCCGGTTGCAAGCAGCCCGCCATAATCGCACTGGGACGTTTTAGCCACCTGCAGACCAAGTCACAGAAACTGCGTTAATGGCGTTCCGGGGTCTATTGGAGATGTTTGCATTGGCCCTAGTGTCTCTGTGCATTTGCTCATGCCCAAATAATCCAAATATCACTCGAATCAGCGGAAATTACTCTACTCTGTATTATCCAGCAGGCAAGTATGTGTCGCTGCGACACACATATTTGATCTCAAGTAACATTTAACTCGATTTGACTCCAGGTCGACTTTTGTGTCGTGACGTAACATGATGGACTTGAGAACTCGATGCTCGATTGTTCACAATAATTCCGACCCCAAAGCTCATTCACGAAGCCTCACAGTTCAATTCAGAGAGATCCCACACAAGCATCGGACGGATTTGTCAATCGTTTTCGAGCAATTGACTAATCTGAATTTGACCGTAAACTGTACTGTGAATAAGGAAAGGATGACTCGTAACTTGTTCAAATGTGGATTTTTAAAATTATATTCTATAAAAAAAAATAGAAATACAAATGTTATTTCTTAGAGAATATATATTATGGATCTACATATACATACAAACTTTATCAATGATGAAATTGTGACTGCCTTCCATTAATTATAGGACTAGAAGAAAGTTTAAATCGGCTAAGAGAACAGAAAGAAAAAATTTACAAAAAAAGTTAGAAAGCTTGAAAAACAACAGATGGACACATACCTCATAACAAATAACAACACATGTGTAAAAGTTGTGATCACAGTATAGTAATGAACATAATTACATATTTACCTTATCTTTATATTTGACTAAGCAATATATTTCAAACAGATTTACTACGAGTGCATAAGGTATCGGTAGGACGCAATAAAATTGTTCAATTGTATATAAAATTCACACTTTGTTTATATTTTTGTATATAAAAATATCTAACTTGTAAATAATTCGTTTGTGACAAATAGGGTACCAAGTTGCAAAGTGACGTCAGATCTGTCGTACTCTGCCTTTCAAACGACGCGAGCATGAACGACATTATCACAGCAATGAAGGGAGGGTGGGGGTGAGGAAGAGGGAAGGAAGAAAGAAATAAAGCGGCAAAAAAATAATCGAACGTGAATGTGGAAAACAACGTGCGAAACATGCGACGCGGAGTCTTTTTGTTATATACGAGTCGGCCGGTCGGCGCGGCGGCGAGAAAAAGAGGAAAAAAAGACGCGTCCGAGCTACGACAACAATAATGTAACTCCGTCGCATTCAGAAGACGCAAAAAAAAACGCACCGGCGAATGCGTCGCGGCATGATCGCGGGAGCGAGCGATCAGCGAGAGAAGTGCGACCGATGCGCGTGGATTACATTTCGTCTGAAATCGGCCCATCGCCATCTTGTCCGTACCGTGTCGGAAGCGGAGATCCATCGCAAGAGACGCCGACCGATTTCGCGGGAAAACGCCTCGGCGGGACGCAACCGCCGCAATTGGAATCAGTAGTACCGTTACCGGGATACCGAGGGACGCCGGGTGCCATGAACTATGCCTGATCACGGTCGTCGGATCGTATCGAATTTCTCAATAGGCTGATAAAAGAACGTAAAAACTCTTACCTGTCCTCCTGTGAGTCCTGGCCGTTCTCCATGGCGTCCCCGCCGCCTCCTCCGATACCACTCTCAGCCTCGCCGTTCTTCTCGAAATTTTGCTCTGCTATGTCCTCACTGAAGTCCTTGTTCTCTTGCTGATCAGCCATTGTTTATAGTCGCGTTTTATGCACTCGCTGCGTCAATGATACAAGGGAAGATCGAGAATGTAGAAAATAATCACAATCGCACTTATATCGGAGGACGACTGCGGCGAGACGGATCCACGGTCAAGGGAGACAGAATTAAGTGAGAGACGATTAATTATGAGGAATATCCGCGTCGGTTTCAGAAGGTCGATTGACCTGTCCTCTATAGGCAGGAATGCGAAAACCGAATTGGACAAATTCGAATCTCGACCAATCGGGATTTATTGAAGTTATATCGATATTATGAAACTGGCCAATTATAACGATTCCTCTGATAAATGGAATGGCTGCGTTCAGCAGAGAAGGCAGCTTTTTAAATGTCAATTAATTCTTTAATATAATTGTCTTTTACCCTTAGTCTTCATTGGATTTAAAAATAAATCAATCAATCATCTTCAAGATTTTACAACAAAAAAGCAAAGCTGCTTTTTCTACTGAACGCAGCCACGACTGATCTGCTTGGCAATTGGTTGCACTTTTTACACTCAGTATCTTTTCTTTTTCTCGCAATGCGACAGATCTATTTTCATTTGTGCAGGTGCTATTAGATGGCACTACCAGAGCGCTGTCAAGAATTCGCCGACAATGGTTTTGTTGGTCCCTCCCCTTCCCTCTTTGTGGTCGGCATCTGGCCTCGCGCGATGATTAGATTAATTAGATCGTACGGTTAGGATTGTCTAGTTTGTAGGTATTGACTGATTTACATTTGTTATTATGGCTTCCTTGGTTGCGGATTACGGGACTTCCTCCGGTTCGGATGGCGAGACGGATGACGACGTTTCGGACAATGCGTAAGTTTGGGCCGTTGCGTAAAAGCCGCCCTCCGCGAATTCCGATTCTGTCCTACTTTCTTTCCTTTTTTTCTTCCCGTACTCACAGGCGCGATTCCGCTCCAGTTTGAGCTTCCGTAAAATGCACAATGCTGACAAACATTTCTGTCTAAAGTGAAACTGGCGGAATCTGTCACATTATAAAATGAGAATTAAAGTTTGACAAATTCTAACGCGAGAAGCTTGACACATCAGATGCTTTCTACCAAGAGATACAATAGTCATTTATAATTTTTTATTTCTTACTTTCGCCAAATATCAAATATATATCTATTTTAAGTTCCAAAAACAATATTTCAGTTGTAGAAAACAGACCTGCAGTAGTAAAGTGATTATTTTATTTTTGTTTAATATTTGCAAACAAAACAAGGATGTGTATTTATTTCTGTCAGTATAGAGTAATTTTAATTTAATCTACTTTTTACCTTCTAGAATAAAAATTAGTTAAAAAATGATAAAGAGTGAAGAAAATTTAAATTAAAGTTAATTTACATTGATAGAAATAAGCTGTAATGATTCACTGTGTCTACAATGTACTTACTCTCTACTTCCTGTTTCTTACTTTTTATCTCTATTTTTCTTTTTTACAACTGTTTTATAATGCTGGTATTTCTTGTCTTTTTTAAAGTTTATTAACTTAAATCTCGAGCGACAGAGAAACTAAATAAAAAGAAGAAAGAGATAAAAAGTAAGAAACAGGAAGCAAATAGCATAGTAGAGCAGGCTTAAGAATTAAGGGATATGTTCCTTAATATTATTGTCAACATTATAATTAAAACAAAAATATTTTACCAAGCATTCATTTAAATTCGGCAACCGGTATATACATACAGAATGCGGCTTGTTCTTTGTAATCTGATATTGCCTCACCGTTAGCTTTAAGGGTGTGGAGAAGGTGGATTCAGATGGGGAGGATGAAGAAGAAGAGGATAGCAAAGAGGAGGACAACAGGGATAATGGTGGACACATGAGAATAACTGAAACAACAGCTTCCAAAGAAAAACTTCCATTACCCACGCCAGATTTCAACAGCGCGTCTACGTTACTGAGGACTTCAGTATTCCTGAATCCGTTTGTTGAAGCGGAGCGAGCGAAAAGCGCAATCCTGGAGAAGCATGTAAAAATGACGCCCACGCTGGACGACACAAAGATGATAAATGGTCGTAAGATCTGCTGGAACTATCGGAAGGGTCGTTGTCGTTTCGGCCACAATTGTACTTTTGCCCACGACTCGGATCTGCATCGCAGCGCGGCTGAATTGGAGGCCCTACGAACGCCACAGGAAACGCTGGTCTGTCAAACTCGGTATAACGGGCAGCAGCAACAACAGCTGCAGCAGATACTGCCACCCCCGAACGACGACGAGAATGAGGTAGATCAGGAGAATAATCAGACAGTAAACAGAAAGCGTAAGAAAAGGCCCGGTCTGTGCCAATTGTTACTTCCGAGTAAGAAAGTTTATAAGCAGTTTAAAGCGCAACAACAACAGCAACAACAAACCAAAACTAGATGAATACTATTTCTTTATTTGGCGTAGTAATAGGTTGATGAAATTGTCTTCTAGCTCAGTCGTTACATATTTTTTGCAAATCGGAAAATACGCGCAATTTGCATTTCTCCGAAATATTAAACAGACTTTACGGACGCTTTTAATAAACAAAAATAATAAAAGAAATAATTTGGCAAACATTTTAGAAAATAGAAATTGTGAGAAAGTAAAAATTATAGAAGAAAAGATCACAGCGAATAATTTTGAATTCGTTCTTGTATTATGCTTTTGAGAATTGAATTCTCATTTTTATCGACAAAGTAGAACCCATTAGTGTACAGCGATGAGACCGAGATCTCGCATATCTCGTCTAAAATCTAGATTAATATTTATTTAAACGATTGCGCAAACAAAAAAATTGATAGATATTTAAAGGAAAAAGAAAAAATTCCGACTTATGCTTCCAATATGAAGAAACATACGATGTGTAGAATAGGAACTTTATTTAAGAGAAACTTTTGTCTCATATAAATTCGCAAGACTATCCAATGTGTGCACAAAACGGCGCGTATGCGTATTCTTCTTAAGATTCGTCTTTTGTAATGCAATGTACGAGTAAATCATGTCTTCTCGTTATTTTATTTTCTCACGTTCATCATCATTAGCTAATTATTTACTAAAATACTAAATATTTGATAATACTGTTTGTAAGAATGTTTATTCAAATAACATTCTACGATTGAATTCATACACTAAGGATGTATTGTAATATCATGATATTTGACGAATTAGGAATATATCTCGCTTTCCGTTCTTTATACCGACAGGCGAAGAAACATCCTGTATACCTGACACAATAATACTTCCATGCGTTTTTGTGAATTTAGGAGTAATCCAAGCGCAATTGCTTGATTATATCCTTTTTATAAAAGATAAATATTTATTTTACATTTCCTTATACTGCGATCGATGAGACAAATTCGATACTCTTAAATCAGATGTAAATCAGATGTTACAATACTTGTAGATATTATGAATGATGGAAAAGTTGTTTAGTAATACATTAATCTTTTTAATGAAAAAGTAATAGATCGAAATAAAATAGAAAAATCATAACAAACTAAATGTTTACTTTCCACTTTAAGTGGTTAAACAGTGTTTTACTAATATGTTAATTGTCTGTTGGAAGAAAGGATGATAATAATAAATAATTATGAAATAATAGATCAAAATAAGAGAAACAGTGTGGAAAACTAAAAGTTTATCTAAACTGTAACTCTTGAAAAAAAGAGGTTCCTCATTTCTGAGGATTTCTATAATAACAGGTTGCCAATAAATGATTCAGCTGTGCTGAAACAATGTCTTGTGTTTGATTTGTATTCTCTTCTGTACCTAATATATTAATAAAATGCGTAATAAGCGTATGAATGAAACCTTTAAAAAAGTGCTACAGCAAATATTTAAAGTTTAGTTTAATTATTTAATTAGAAAAAATAGATTAATTAGAAAAATAATAGAATAAAAATTAATCTTTAAAATTTTTTATTCAAGATTATTCAAAAATCTAAATGGAAAAGAAATAACTAAAAGTAAGAAAATTAACTTTTTACTTAAAAGAAAGAGGATTTCTTGAAACGTTTTGAATAGGTTTAGCACATGGCGGAGACATAAGACATGATAGGCACGTGACATTGTTTTATTAGACGCTTATGGATACAACGTTCTGTTTTTCAAATCCATTATCTACGTAAACTGAGTGCGTATAACTCACCGTTGCATCATCGAATGAAAATATAGACTTTTCGTGTTTTTATACATATATATATTTTATAATATATACATATATATTTCTTTCTCTTTATTTCCGCGAATGAATGTTTCACAGGCACTTCATCTCTAAACAGTAGCAAAAATTTGTGAGTAATTACTCTGGCGTGTAGAAAATGCGAAAGCGACACGTATGGATAAGCGTCATCGCAGAATTCATCACCAAGTTTTAGGGTCACGAGCAAATGTACAAGTTCCCGCAAGTTACTTTTCTATCATCTCTCTTTCCAACAAATCTCTTGTCCCGCTATCTGTGAGATCTCTCGCAATTACATCGACAACACATATTACAATTAATCACAGAAATAGTAGATTCAAAAATAATTGCGCCACATTATATACAATTAACTTAATTACTTCTATAGGCAAGAGCACCTATTAAGTACTGATATATTCGATCGTTAAAAGTTCGCCGTGATTGCAACAACAGGTTGTTTTACACCATTGCCACATTTTTTGAGTGAGTTATCAGATTACAATTTCTTGAGATCTAAAGAATTAGGAATAATAAAATACCTATATTCTAAAAAATATATACAAATCTCTGAGAAAGCTTGAGAATATTCTATAAAAGAAAGAGAAAACTTTGGTTTGCCCGACGATCTCATTCTCGTATTAATTGCTCGAAAATATTTCGCGCAAATACAGCCTCGTACTATCTTTAATCCTTAGTTAGGAAATATAATTCAATTTTCTTTTATATAAAAATTGAAATCTAAAATTCAGAAAAATTTAATTTAAAAAATAAAATTTATATAAATATCCATATATATATTGTGGATAGCTTTTTAAAAACAGTAGTAAAAGTAATATTGGATAACACTTCAACAAATGTTATACAAGTTTTAATCTTTCTCTTTAATTAAATAAAAAATTATTCTATGCAATTAAATGAGTTAAATTTAAGCTAAAGATTAAATTTACTTTTAAAAAATTCACAAATCCGATCTTAGCTAGAAGATAAAAAAATATTATATTCCGAGGAATTTTGTAATGAAGTTGCCGCAAGTAAATTCGTGTTTCAAGAATTTTGTGAAATATCTTGATATTAATTTCTTTAAAAAAATAAAATAAAACTCCTGTACAATTCAAATATAAACTTGGAAAGAAAAGGGCACTAAGAATTAAGCGCAGATAACTTTACGCAAACGCTGATATATATCAAGCAAAACTTATTTTTTATTTATAATTTATTTATGTAATTTGCATTGTCTCTAAAGAAGGCTAAAAAATAAGCCGAAACATGTAAGCACAATTATTATAATAAATAAGTTTTGCGTGATATATATCAGCGTTTGCGTAGTTATCTGCGCTTAACTCCTAGTGCTCCTTTCTTTCTAAGTTTATATTTTAATTTCTTTTCTAGTACACATGCCGTACATGTACAAATTTACATAAGTATTAAAGATCTGATAGCTCACTTTAAAACTTCGTTTTTAAACTTCGATATCGCATTACTATATCGCAAAATACTAATTGTTAGAACAAATTTTTAACATCTTTTGTGATTTTGTTTTTGTTTTTTGACGTTAAGTACATTATAAAGATATTTAACATATTTAAATTCCTTGCATTAAACAAATTTTGTGATAGATCCAAGAGAAATTTCTAATAATTTCTTAGGATATGTGGCCGATAATATTGTTTTCTCAAATGCTCGATATTTCTCTTTCTCAAGCTCAAAACATTGATTTCTTGTAATACGATACACGCATTTCTCTATCACAATCATTCTTTCGAGCTTTCAAAAGTTGTTGGACAATACATGAGGCATATGAAGAGTAAACTAGAATAAAATAAAGTACAAATACTTCGTGCATCAATGCACATCGCTCATTCAGTGGAGCTGTATTGAAAACTTGCTAGGACCTCGTTTCATCAATGTCGCGTAACTTTCACTTTTGTTCAATTCATTTTTAATTCTTCTTTAGCTCATTCCTTATCTCCTCTTTTCTGTATAAATTCAAGAAGAAATGATGTGAGAATTGTGATGAAACTTATCAAATATCATACAAAGGACGAAAATGACAATTTTAATCGATATTTCTTACAAATATTATTTTTTCATTTGAAATTTTAGAGATTTTTTAAAATTGTAAGAAAATGTTAGAGAATGAAAAATTTATTATTTAAAAATCTTTTTAATATCTTAAGATTTTCTGAAATTCGTGAAAATTTCGTCATATTCTTGGAAGATTTATGTCGGATCCGAATTCGGATCCAACTTTAATCGACGTTGACGAAACTTGGCCGTAAGACCCTCCATGAATATTCCTTAAGTACGACACGCAAGTTTGATTAAAAAATAGATATTATCTGTGTGAAATTTTAGAAGTCTATCGTACTAGCAGTTGTTTACTCAATATATTGATTCAGATAAGATTCGCACCAATACTGAACATAAGTCTTTTATAGTTCAGAACTGTTTGCGAATTGTTTATTATTAAGAGACTTTGTTTCTTTAATTTTGCGTATATCCTTCCATTAGAATCCATTCTTTTGCGATTTATCAACTTTTAACTCTCGCAAACTCTTGTCGGGCCTCATGGTTGAATTACCATTTCGAATTTCTGGTTCTTGACCATCGCCGTTTATGTTACATCGCTCGGCAAATGTCGCCTTACCGTTGGTCAAACCATTTCGAGCGCCATTGATGCTCTTATTGACGATCATCTGTTGACAGTTAATCGAACTCAATGTGTTACCGGCTTTGCAATCAATTCCGTTACTTTGTATTGTGGTCGTTAGACTCTTCGAAATCGGAATACTTTTATTATCCGCCAATTGTATAGTGCCTGCAAAATGAAATGTCAAGCACTATTCATTTACATTCAGATACAGTAGTTACTGTTTATTAATAATCTCAGTAATTGCTATTTAATTTTATATGTTGAAATATGTGAAGCTTGAATGGCCAAACAAGTTTAAATCATTGAGCCACGTGTTTATATATAGTATAAGAAATAAACTTTTTTAGTCAGGTCAGATGCAAAAAGATATAAAAAATGAATATATTTATGTAACAGAAAAAGTAGATTTTCTAGTTGCAGGATTTAAATACATCAATACAATACCATGCAAGTTGTGGCAGTATTTATTGGTGCTATTCCATTCCTCGCGTAAGCTGAGATTAAACATGCTGTAGTCTGGATTACCGGTGACTTCCTTCTCGATTGTAAGAAATTGAGGCAAAATGTTTTTCAACTCATCAGCCGTCAATGCCGTGTACGTTTCAAGTAACATCAAGCCTCGACATCTATAAAATATGCACAAAGTTAGATTATTTAGAGTGATACGATGTTTTTTCTTCTCTTCCGAATAAGTTCATACATAAGAACGAAGCAAAAGTCTTTGTAGAAGCGAAAAAGACGCGCCTTTTGAAAGCTAAATATTTTAACATCTTTAATAATCTCTGAATCTTGAAATTAATTATAATCGAAATATTTCTCGATATATTTTTCGATATATTTTGCATTATTACGACAAGTATGGAGAGATTAATTGTGCAAAATATTTTGGATTTACTAAGTTTACTTTTTATTGATTCTTCGATAAATATAGAATCGATTTTTTCATCGAAAATGAATAGATTTCAATATTTCAATTAAATCTTGAGAAATTGTATTACCTGGGATGCGCCGGTTCTCTGTATATGTCTAATTGAAAATACTGATTGTTGATCAGAAAGCAACGACGACGTTTGAAGATAGTGAAGTGCGAGTCGTCGCGCTGGGCCAACATATTCAGGTAGTCTCGATGCGTCAGCTGGGTCTTCACCTCGATTACTTGGCCGCATATTTTTGGTCGGCGAATTGTATGAATATATGACCAGTGACCTAATATAAAGAATAAAACATTCAAATTATATCATTATTCGAATCTTTATTCAATGTAAAAAAATTGAGTGTGACAATGATGCGTTATTAATTCAAAAACTTACCAAAAATTTTATGAAATTTTTCCATGATAATAATAATAATAAACTTCTTTGTTTCTCAAGTGATAACACATTTTATGAACAATTGGATCACGAAAGAGAACAATATGATTTACCTTTCTGACCCCGTTTGCGTAAACGAGCCTGCATCTTGGGATTGTTGCTCTGGAGGTAATTATGCACGACATCGAAGTCCTGGAAAGGCGGGAACTCGCTATCCGCCGGCAGCGGCGCTGTCACGAGGAACTTGACCTTGCGGCTGCTGGCGCGTAACCGGTCGCCAGTGTCGATGCCCAGTTTCTGGCACACACATTCAATCATTCGGCAGATTTTAGATTCGAAATCCTGCGAATTGTCGATAACGTCAAAGTACGGATGGCCAACCCAGGCAGCCGCAGCTTTGTAATCGAGCTCGCGAGCGAGTTCGACACCTTCGGAGCGACACGCGTGTTCCTCTGTGGAGTAGAACTCTTCGGCGCCGTTCGCGGCAGAAACCATGTGGATGATCTGGTTGTACCTGATAAAAACCAAATATTTTATGGTGAAAATATTAAATGAATTAATGTCAACAGTAAAATGTAAAACAAATATACAAATAGAACCTGCAATATTATTAAAAAGTACGAGAAGATTAATTTATTAATTTTCATATCGGACGTTCCCAAAGGCAAAGACGAGCGATGAATTAACTTTCTTGTATCCTTAATTTTAATACCTGTTGTCCCTTAGTTCGACGTTGTTCCATCCGTTTGATGCCATCATAAGCTCCCATTTATCTTTCGAAATGACTGCAAAATTTGTCTCATTAAATTTTCATTACTGAGAAAATTTTATCTAATTTTCCTAAAATCAATTCTTTTCAAAAATTTGTACTAACAGGCGGAGGCGTCCATTGCACCGCGATCACAGATAATCAAGCAATTCCTCGAACAACTCTCACCCAGTTGAAAGAACGTATTTTCGATTTGTATCATCGTGCGCAAAAGATTTTCCTGAAATTTGAATGCTGGAACATACGTAAGAAATGCAGTATTATACAATAAATGTTTTCCCCTTCGAATTGTTATAAGGGAAGGACGATAGACTTCAGTGATACTTGAAGCGTTATAGCCTGAATAATCGTGTCAATTATCTCCATAAAAAAGGCCTGAAACTCTAAGGAAGGAAGAAAGTCTTAGAAAAGCTTAGCTCGATAAACTTCTTTAGAGACGACACTTTTGGAATTACAGCGAGTATAATTGAGTTGTCTAAAAGATAATTCTCTAGTTAAAGGTCTTATTGACCCTTGAATAAAAGCACTTTTGAAGCGAGATTCTAGCGAGACAGGCGGACGATCCTCGTTAAAATGACATGAGAACAAAATTCGCGACTTCTAAGAATCGATATTTTTATAAGTATTTACATATTTAATAGATCTTTGGTTTTGTCTGTATTAAATTCTGCCAACTTTGAAAAATGCAGGGTCTTATCTTGGATAATTTTATTCCTTAATTGACCGGGGAAGAGATTTGATTTATTCTAGATAGAGAAGTACGCGAGGATTCTTCTTTCGTTGGTGAGTTTCATAGTGCCTTGCGTTCCAAGGCCGAGACACAATGAAGTGTAAAAGTAAAAATGTAAGAAATAGGAAATATAAAAGATTTTCGGCAATTTGCAGAATCGAATATGTATATAAATTCACTATGAAATATTATGTTTAAGCACTAAGACCCACTGTGACCGAAAATAGGTTTAGTTCTCTTAATTGATAAAATATGTATAATATTGTTGACACGCACAACGGGATTATAAGAAGCGATCGATAAACGGGAAGATGCGGCTACGGGATAAAATAAGCTCCTATGTCTACTGAGCAGCGTGAAAAAGTGTATATCGATATTATAATTGACTTGTTAACTAGCAAATTGAAAATACGTTAATAGAAAAATTAATTTTATAAAATTCTCAACATAGATTAGAAATTATTTAATTTCATTTTAAGAATCGGAGATTATTTCACATAATTAAAAATCTATTTTGTTTTTCATTATATCGTGTGAATTCATTGATTAGATACATGTTACTTTTTATCCTACAATTCGAAGAGAATTAATTGTTAATTTTATATCAAGAATAATTTTCAAGCAAGAATTTAGCGCTAATAAATAATTATATTTCTCGCACATAAATAAAAATAAATTAAATATTGAACAACTTCAAACGCTTTGACCTCGTATTAGACCATCTTTAGTGAAACGCTAATTGAAACTAAACCCTTTATCTTTAAGAAGAATAATAAATAATTAATATATTACTGTGATAAATTCTATTTTATATACTAAGCGCTAAAGATCAATTTTAACAAATATTGTTTAAAACGATACTGTGGAAAATTGATGGAAAATAGAAATTGATAAAAAAAGAGCTAAAATATTTTCAAACCCCTCCCCAATTGACTTCCTTATGCGTATATTACTTGTGTAATCACTTGTGTTACATCGTGTCTCAGGCCATATACTCTAGCGCGATAATTCGGACTCACCCACGCCAGAATCGATCTCCAAGATCTCCGGCCATCTCACTTTGCCTTCGCTCCTATGATCTAGACGAGAGGATCTCGCGTGCAAGGAATACGGGCTCTCCGCTAGAACCAACCTTGATCTTGGCCTCGCGTCGTCATTAAGACTTGGAAACTCGAGTTGAAAAGAATATCACGCTTCTCGCTTTTGCGCTCGACGATCGAATCGCGAAAGAAATAGATGAATTGAAAGAAACTGATGAAAGGAGTCTCGTTAGATGAAGATACGAATTAAACTTCTGCGCCATCAAAGTTTGAAATTCTTCGATTGTTATCGAGTTATATTCAATCTTTCTTTTTAACGAAATTAAATGAAATTTCTTCTCCTTGGACAAGTATAGCAGACTAATGTCAAGAGTCTAATATTGTCGGCAATGAGAAGAAAAGAAACACGCGGATCGTATTACCGTACTCGAGTTTCGCCAACATCATCGTTTTTTTTATTCTTTTTCTTTTCTGACTGACGAATGTTCTTTCGTAAAAGAATAGCACAATGACAAATGAACGAGAAATAAAGGCGGTAATAATTCAACGTTTTTAGTCTTTCGATTTGTCGTAAACATCGTGAACGTACGGAAACGTCAGTTTTTCCAATTAACTACGGTTCACGAGGAATCAAAGGAATTGAAAAGTTGAAGCTTTTAGAGCTTCAAAAAGTGTTAATCCATTGTGACGAAATTTAAAATACAAATGCAAGCAAATGTTGAAAAAATGTTTGGTTGGATTAATTGCGGAAAATGTGGACGAGAGAGAGAATCAGAATTTTCTATTAAATCTAGAATTCTAATTAAGATAACTAAGATTCTGATTGATATAATCAGAATTTTTCAATCAAATATTTTAACTCATGACTAAAGTCATGAATTTTAAACTTTTTTTTTTATGTTTCTGTAAATATATTGTTATTAACTCGAGAATTAAACATTTTGCAAGAACTGTCATATGCTTTTGATAGAAGAATAATTTAAACAAAACAATCAAAACGACGTCAAAATTAGCACTAAGTCATTTTTCAATCATTTATATAATTCATTTTAATATCACTTTGACATTATCGTAACTTGTTCTGGTTGGGAATTGCATCACTTTAGCATATAATTAATTCTCAAGTAGCAAGCTGACGTTATTTGTCATTTTTTTCGTTAATTTTTCATCAAAATAGCATCTAATGTTGACAAATAACGTCACCTTGCTATACCTATATTGTCTTGTGTAAATTATCTCATCAATTATTGATGTAGCTTTTATAAAAATTGTATAATGGAAAAGATGTAAGCTAAGGTAAATTTGATATATGCGACAAGCTAAAACATATGCATAAACGTAAGCGAAGGAAGCCAGACATCCTCATGCTCGTTCGTTTCCGTTCAAGGGCGAGCTGATTAAAGTCGCACGATCGTCTTACGTAAGGGCGAACGTACAATTTCGAACAGACGACCACCGACGTAGCAACATTTATTATCTTATCTCGACATTAACGCAAACCTTTCAGTTCTGGCGAGGTGAGACGTTTTATGAATTCATAAAATAAAAAGTGTGCACTGACAGCTCCGCCAAGCGCACACAATACACGTTCTGCGCGAGATACGAAGTTATTTGTGAGAGAAATAATGGTGCAATAGAGATTAAAAATAGAACGGGAGACTGAAAGGTGGACCAATTGACACGGCGTAAAACGGACGAAGCAATAAGTAATGAAATTTCGCTAACGATCGGTCAGTGCGGACAAAGTCCGCAATATACTGTTAGATATCAAAGAAACAATAATAATCCCCTTTGAATAAAATAATATTTTGTTACTTTCAACTTCCGTGTATGTTAAAATATAAATTAATCCATTTCTGTATTTAATTTCAAAATAAACAATATGCACATTAACGTATGCACTTGTACAATAAATAATGAACTAAACTTGAGTTAAATTTAATATATTTTCATTAATTAAATTAATCCCATTATTTTAATTAAATTAACGACATTATATATATATATATATATATATATATATATATGAAGTAGAAGCAACTCATAGAAATAATTAAAAATAACTCTAATTGCGTATAATTTTTTTTTTACGTGAATTTAACAGTATGTCATAGAACGGAAGGCCAAGTTTAGCATAAGCCAAGAATTTTGACGTTACACAACCAGGCTGCTGTTATAAACGAAATGCGAAACAAGCTTGCGGCGATCCATCGTGCTCATCAAACGCAACGTTTACAGCCGCTCCGAGCGCAACGAGACGTTTATTCTGCGGGAGAGGTCCACGGCGAATCTTTCGGCATCCGACGTTTCATACGCGATATAACAGGTCCAACTGGTTTCCTTTATTTTTTTTTTCGTCGTTACCGTATCAAGATGCGAAATCCTTTTTCTCTCTCTTTTCCTCTGTCCC
This sequence comes from Cyphomyrmex costatus, assembly GCF_001594065.2. Classification (NCBI taxonomy): domain Eukaryota; kingdom Metazoa; phylum Arthropoda; class Insecta; order Hymenoptera; family Formicidae; genus Cyphomyrmex; species Cyphomyrmex costatus. The sequence goes on along the minus strand of NW_017280250.1, from coordinate 1,012,164 downwards.
TCTCCGTCTGTAAAGCTTGGGATTTTTCCGTCCGTGTTTGTTCTCACATCGCGATTGCGGAGGTTGACGCAATCCATCGTGTTACTGGGGTAATATTTCCAAGTCGCAATTTTCCAAGGTTGACAAAATATAATAAAAAATTGAAGGTTGATAAGATCAAGAAACGAGAAAAAGATTACGACAATAAGATAATAATATACAATATAATTAATCAAATGATGTTTAAAAGGTGTAGAGATAAATACGTTTTTGAAATTGATGTAATATTAAAATTATTTTTAAAATTATTTGTTATATTATACATATATAAAAACAATATATGAATTAGAATATAAAACAAAGGCACTCTAGTTCATATATCTTTTTACTTTCTCTACACATAATTTTAATATTATATCAATTTTAAAATCATATAAACTAAAGACGACTCTGCAATTGAAACACGTTAATCTACACATGTCTTGCAGAACATCATGTGTGTAATATTAAATTATAGTTATATATATTATCTTATTATCTTGTAATCTTTTTGTTCGCTTTTTTGTTTTTATCACCTTTTATTTTTTCTTTGTACACACGAGATAATACAAATTATTAATAATAACACTTCGCATTTTATTCGTCTCCTCTCATATTTATTTAAAAAAATCGTGAAAAAAAAATAGATCAACAACTAGTATATTCCAATTTTTAACTTTGCCAGATAAACGAATTCAGAACCTCAAGTCAGTCAGTTCGTTCCTTCTTTAATTAATAATATCAATTACTGTGGCTTTAGCCTGAATTTATGTGATATGGATTGAAAATCATTCCTATGCTAATTTCCGCAAGTCTATATGATATTGGAGATTTTACGTTTTAATTATTAAATGAATATATGTAAACGAATATGCGCTGTCAACAGTCAAAAGACGCGAGTGAAAGAGGAAGCGGGGATATAAAAGTGATATAAGCAGCAGACTTACCCTCCTCCGCGTTCAGGTCTGTAAACTTGATGCCGCCACTGAAATGGAAAGAAAGCAGACAGCAGATATGAGACAATTGCCTAGATACAACACTGCAACGCGAGCGTTTATTAATTGAGTTTAATCGAACGTTTGCAACGCAATTGTGACGCTAGAACTTTAAATATCTCGCAGCTGCAACTACAGCGGCAATTGAAGGAGTTTGTCATTACATAGACAGACTGTTCAAAATCGCCTTTAAACTCTCTCTATACTCTACACCACAGTGCTATTTCTCGCGAAATATATATAGAATCAACGTGCAAATATTATAGTATAAATTCTCTGGAAAATCCCATCGAATAATCTTGAAAGATTTTGTTTATAACCTTTCGAAACGTAGATGCAAATTACTTTGCGCATTTAAAATTTACTCTTCGGAACTTAATTTACGAATTTTTCTTCGCGATACAATTTTGACTGAACGAGAGCGAGGGGCGAACGGCTTTATTTCAGTCTTCAAAAAATCCTTTTAACCCCGCAATGCGTAAAAAAACATAAGTACACAAGAATTTGCGAGACTTCATTTTGTGTATCTCCGCTAATAGTACATACTCCCTGTAATTTTGACAAATTTTCGAATTAATTACACATTACTTTTCAGCAATGTCCAATTTTAATCTTCTCAGATTATTTCTCCATTTTTCAGTTCTTGAAATACTTCATCGTAAGGGCATTCCAGGGTTAATTCGAAAGAAAACCGTAATCGTCCAAGGGTGACTCTCGTTCCAATTTCTTTCTTTCTCTCTCTTTCACTTTTTTATTTACTTTTTTTTTGTAAACTTGTGATCGTATAATTGCATACCTGAGCAGCACGGTCGCTGTCTCGGGGACACGGAACACCTGAAAAAGAAGACAACCACCGCTCTATCGAATCCACAACGAAGGGTAAGAGACCCCGAAACTAGATCGCGTTTTCGTATCTCTTTTCAAAATTTCTTTTTTACTCGAAGTTCAAAAAATTCGCGAAAAATTGATTTATAACTTTAATTTATTTAAATCTTTTCAGAACAATTTAAAGATCATTACTGTTATAATATTCCTTTTTCTTTCTTTTTCTTTAAGAAAGACTCGACATTAAATCGATCAAAAGTATGCCTTCCGTAAAGCTCGACGAGTTGATACTTTAAAATTGACCTCTACAACGCAATTACAGCTCGCTGTGCGACTTAAGGCAAAGTAAAATCTCGCTCCACAGAGAGACACGAGCTATGGAATAAAAAGAGGCTCGATTATGCCGTATTGCGTTATCCTTGACTCGAATATTATCGTACTGCACGCGACAATCGAACGATTTCTGCAAGTACACGCTAGACTCTATACAGAATGATAATTATCCCCTTCTCGGCTATTCCATCAATAACGAACAACCCTGGTGTATGGTATCTGTCGAATTGAATCTAATGTGGAATGGAGCGAGCATCGCTCCGAGAGAAAAGAGAAAAATCAATTGAGGGAAAATTTGCAACGGAGATCTCTATTTTTTCTCCTCTTTTTCTTTTTCGCGGAAACGTTTTATTTTTAAAGCCAAAGGGTTCTACCTACCTTCCAGCCCATATTCTCGAAGAAGGTGCACAGCCTGGTCTGTCCGGTTGTTTTGCCACCACATGGTCCTGCAATAACAAACATCTGTTAGACAGATTGCTCCAAAATTCTTAAAAATATTTGTATGAGACCGAGAATTAAGATCGATATATTCTGATCGTTACGCTCTACTTTATGATATTATCGCCTCCTCCTCCGTTTCTTTCATTACGTAAAATAAACGATGAGCGTATGAAAAGGCAGACGCCAATAAAAGTCAAATTGAATGTAATTGGCGCGCGCCAGTGTGGCTATTAAGTCGTCGCGACGTTATGCATCATGCTCGTTATACATCGGGATGATAAATTTCAGTCCAATACGATCCGATCTTAAAATAAATCACACGTTCCAGCATCAAAAAAATTTCAAGATTTTTCAAAGATTCTTCTCCTCATAGCTTAATATCCGATCTAATATAATGTCCACATCTTATAAGTTAGTAGAACAAAATGAACAGAATCAATTCAAATTGATATTTTTATTTATTATACTCTATAAGTTTAAAAAATATTACACTATCTTATATAAAACGTATCGTATCCTGACACCCAATCTAATCTAATATTTACTCTTATCCCAAAACTAAACAGAATAGAATTCTTTGATCCTCCATATTTTTCTCATAAAAAATAAAATTCTCTGCTGAAATTCTCAGTAACGAAAAAATAACGAAATTATTTTTAAGATTACTTTTGAAAAAAGTTATTCCCCTTTCTTATAAGGTTTCTTTTTACTATAATTTGTCTTCTGCTTTCTCTCTCACTACAAACACCCTCGTTGAGTTTCATAAGAAATCTCATTTAAATTGTATAAGTATTTAAATCAAGATCAGTATCTTCAAGAAGACAAAGAACATTTTATTTCGTCTAGCTCAGAATCGCAAAGCAATAAAAAGTATAAGAAAGGTCAAACACGAGCAAATAATTATATCACAAAGTAGAAACTAGTTTACTGAAATATCAACAACAAAGAAAATAAAAGTTTTTCAAATCATTAGATAACATATGGACGTTTCAACTTCACTAAGTCAGCCAAATTAAAAAATTATAAGAGAAAGAAATTAAGAATTTCTTATCTTTTTTTAAAGATGGCTAACAATAAATGAATCAAAACGTCCCAATGTTGTCTAATTTGTTGTTGATGCTTAAATAAACTAGCTTCTAGTTTGTGATGTAATTATTTACCCGTATTTGCCCTTTCTTACACTTTCCATACCTTATTTTCGTTTATCTATTGTTCGGACACATCACCCATTTTGATCACGTAAATCTTGAACTTTTTTTTGGCGAAATTAAAAGGGGCACATGGGAAAGTTCCATTCAAGGATTCTCTATTATATTCGTACCAAGCAACTCAGGTTCTAGATTTCGTAAAAATTTCATTATTTAAATTTTATTAAATTATTCTACGTTTTGAATCTGTCAATGATAATTTTCGTTATCCAACAAAGATAACGCGTCGTCAACAATATTATAAAACGAATTTATCAACAAGACTATCTGTTTTGTCGCTTACGTTATCTGTGAATTTGACTAACTTCCCGTTTTTATCTGCTGATATGATAAGCATAAGAAACATCGCTTATTGACGTCGAGGAAAAATAATCGTGTGACTCACGCTATGCGGATGTCTGAGAGATGTCTGAAAAGCGTGCGCCTGATCTCAGTACTACGCGATGTGGATCCGTTTCACATTCAACATTGACTATCACCAGTAAACGATGAGTAATATTGACAACCTAAGTCTCATCGACGTGGTGTACCTCCTTTGTGTTTCCGTTATATGTAACTCTTTCATAATCCGAAGTTCCTTTCTTTCAAGCAAAGTGTTTTCTTTCAAGACCTCCGAGCGATACACTTTATTCTGTCGAAAGGTATAGGATTTTCGACTTTAAATGGAAATTATAGCTTACTTTCGTAATAATAAAGTTAGACTTTAATCGTAATGCAGCACAATGAACAATACGGACTATGACTAAATATTGCGAATGACGTAAAAAAAAGTAATGAAAAGAGTAAGGAACAAAGTTTTGTCCGTACAATGGATCAAATGAAAATTTATGCAGACGGAGCTCAGTTCTTGGTGAGACCCTTCTCCCGGGTCACCCGGTACAGTTGTGACCGCGTGTCCCTGCGTGGCGCGTGGAATCGATCGACATCCGCGTGTGGCTACGATAACGAACGTTGGAAAACGTTGCAAAGAGAACAGCAAGAGACAGTGCGACGCGGTGTTACAGCAGCACGAATGCCGAGATGAACTGAGTCGGTATCATTTTTTATCAACAAATTTTTTATCTAACGCGGATAGAATTTACGACACTATCTAATATACTTACGGCAATCATAATTGCTTAGAGAAAATAAAAGACAAACCTGAAAATTTTAGGACTTTGTTTCTAAATATTTTCAAACTAATTTGTGACTGTCAGAAATCTACGTATTACTTTCTGAATTTAATTTCTTATTTTCTTGCGTATTACTTTCTGAAATTTTTTTGCGTAGTTCATATTTCAAATAAAAAAAAGCACAAATCACTATAACATCAAAATGATATCAAAATAGTTGTGTGTGTGAAATTTAATTATTAAAAATCACTTTTCAATCAGTCACGATTTAATTTTATGTTACTATGTTTTTATGTACTTTGTTCTGTTTGGCTAATATTGCCCTTGCGTAAAATTAAATTTGTCAGTTGTTTCCGTAAATATTCGCTCATTAACGCGAAATTAGACATTATTGAAATGTTAATTAGAAAGAAATTTTCATGTCATTTTATAAAAATAAAGGACAAAATTAAATTTTTAAGATAAAATCTAAAGAAAACAACTCAGTGTTGCCAGGTTTGTTTAAAAATTAATCTTTATATTTCTATTTTTTCAATATTTCAGCCGTAATTTGGACTCTTTTATATTTTCTTCTCCAAAAGTTACTCGGAAATTCTTCTAAATTTTTTGTACCTCAAAAAAATTTCTCCCAATAAAAAGAAAATTTTAAATCTGATAGAAATTCTATTGAGCTGAGAACATTAGGACAACTACTTGAAATAAAGGACTGTCTTTTACAATAAAAGATGTATGGTCGTCACATTGCTTTCACAGTATATTTCATTTTTATGCTTTTCCGAAAAGCTTTCGATATGTTTCAAAAAGGGATCTTTCAAGAGACAGATATGTGAAAAGGTTAAGATATTTTCTTTCTTTTTGTTGTACACACAAGAATTTTTCCTAAATCGAAGTTTCTTTCTTTCAATGTAGACTTTTCTTTCAAGAATTCCGAACGATATCTTATTTTATCGGAAGATATAGAAACTTCGACCCTAAACTGGTCGAAGTTTCTATATCTAACTTTTTCTATATTCTATACCCAAACTGGCCTAAACTGGATTTCGCAACGACAAGAGTAAAGGTATTTCATACACCGAGAGAAAAATTTTTTTGTTGCAATTACCAAAATTTAACTACATGCCAATGATATATTTGATATTTTCCAGCAAGAGATACAGTGTAATATAGTGATCACTTCATCTTCGTTTAAAATTGGCAAACAACAAAAGTGTAATGTTCCATTGTGTTATTTTACGTATCTGTCTCTTGTTTTAGTAAAACTATAAATATTATTATTGCCAACATTATAGGACTAATAACTACTATAATATCACTTTATATATATAATTATTATTATTAATATTATAGCAATAATAATTATAAAAATGTAGCTTCTAATTATTTTACCATGCAATAATAGCCACAAATATCGAACGTTTTTCTCTCAGTATATTTTCAGATTTCTCTGCTTCTTTGCATCTCATCGTCAGAATCTTTTTAAAAACTAGTCTAGGAACGCTAAAACTGTCTGGAATAGCGCTAGAACTTGATTACACCAAAATTCAATTATATATATATATATTGAAAATTATATCAAATTATATCTCAATTTTATTGACAAACAGAGTGCTGACTCTACATAGGCAAAAATTCACGTTTTCGCACTAGGTATTAAAACGCTTTTCTTTCATTTTCTCGATTGTAAGCCAGTATTCGTAGTCAGTTCTTATATTCAAGACCGTAAAGTTCAGTCCTGAAGAGTCCCATGAACTAATCAGAGGATCGTATTAGTTTCTTAAAACATTACTTAAGACGCGGTCTTGAAATAAAAACCGGCCACGAATACCGGCCTGGACTTCGGACCGTGATTATTTCTTGATCCAAGATCAAGAGAGACACAAGCGCACCACGTGTGTCTGTCACGCCGGCCGGGAAAAACGTCTCTCCGCAAAAATGTCGCTCACGTGAAAGAAACTTCTCACGCGCGTGTTCTATTCTCATTCTTATGTCCGTCAGCGTGCTATTCTCGTGTTGCAAGCACAAAATTACGAGACGAGCAATCGTCAGTAATCGTTCTCGGAGTAAGAGATTTAAGAAAGAGAAAAAATAACACATGCCAGTGCTTCACGTTTGAAAGTGAAGACTACCTGAAGAACTTGGCAGTGGAGAGAGAACTCTTCGGGAATGTTCTTTAAGCGAAACACGTGCTTCGCTGTAAATCCATGTAATTCCCGTTTCTCATTTTGTTTTTAATCATACCTCTTTCTGGATTGTTTATTTCACTTTATTTTATTGCAACTCGATTAATACCAGTTTCTTCTGACTTTGTAAACTTCGAGATTTCACCCGGAAGAACGATTCTTAATTATAACGTAAAACGCTTCTTTCCGTATGTCTAGTAATGCTAGATTCCGATAATTGTAAGATACGTGAATACGAAATAATAAAGCCGGAAGTTTTCATGTAAAAATCAACGAATCAATCGAAATGTGAAACAATAAGAATCTCAGCAAGATTTCCCTTTCTATCAGTATAAATTAATTTCGATTAACTTTGTCTATTTCTTCTAATTTTTACAGAACTGGAAAAACATAAAAAAATAAAATCAAAATTAAAGTTAAACTATACCGATGGAAACAAGCATTAGTTCAGGTACATAAGCAAGTTTAAAATAAACTGAGGTAAATATGTAAAGTAGACCAAGGATAAGTACGTGGTATCGTTGTCGAGTTTTCCATGACTCTCAATAATCCATTTTATAACAAAATATTTCAAAAATTGTTTGATCAAAGCTCTCTGTATACAACGTATTAGGTATTTTTTAATAGCTGAACCATACACTTTTAGAACTGAAAGTGAAATAGATTTTCGATATTTGACTGCGGTGAGAAAAAAAAAGGTTTCAGTGTAGGAAGAAATAACAGAGTACAAAAAATGTGCAAATTCTAAGAAAAAAAAAAATCAATGGGAGAACACTTTGCATCACTTGCTTACTTTTGTGAACTCATTCTCGCTCCCGATTTCCCGATCAGCGAAATTCATTGGCAAAGTCCACAGAACGGGGAATCAATTCGCGCTTAATCTACTCCAGCTCGGAATTTGCATGCGCGGAAGGAGGGGACGGGAGGCGGGGAGGGGGATAATAAACGCGATTGTACCCCCGTTACGTACCTCCGGTTAGCACTAACTTGTACACGCGTTTCTGATCCATCGCCGAGCGGTTCGACTTCCGTTTCCGATCGGAATCGCTCCTTCTTCTCTGGCCCTCTCTCACACCTTCTCACCCTCGCTGCTCGACGACGACAACGACGTGCCTTCCTCGGAGATGCCGGGGTGGTTGTTTCCTCCGCTCCGACGTGACGGGGGGACGCCAAGGGTGGCGGGTGTACGACGCTCGAAAGCGGCGGTGGTCGGTACTACATAAATACCTGGTAGCGCATCTCGGATCGGCGCGTGCTCGACCGCGTGCTCGGACGACGCATGGAAAAGAAACGGGAAACGACGACGGGGACTGACGTACGAGAGTGCCCTCGGCGCGAGCTTATTCGGCGATCAACCGATTCGCGAGCCTCCTCTCACCGCGGCTACCTGGCTCTTTTCACGGAGAAAGAACGGGGGAATAAACGCCGCGAGTCTCACGCGATCACGACTCGGCGCAGCAAACGCACGCACGTCCGTTCCGTTCTACAGCTTGGAAGCATCTGAAGTGAGTTGCGCAGCTGTTGAGTCCGGTCGCGAATCGCGCGAAGTCACGCGCGCTCCACCGGAACCGGAAGGCGCCGACGACCACCACCACAAGCGGAACGACGACGGACTTCCGCGCCAAATTCAAGCGTGTTCTTCTACACTTTTCGCGCCCGTTCACGTCTTGCGATGGCTGTGTTTCAAAATTTACTACCACTACTCGAAGTCTATAATGCATGTAACGTAAACTACAGATTTTTAATATTAACAGTAAATTTTGAAACACAGCCATTTTTGGCGTAATCGAAGTCTTAATACTTTGCTCCTTGTGTTTTTGCCACTTATTTACATTTACGAAGTTAGATATTAATAAAATGAATCTTTTCTTACATTTAACAAGCAATATTAATTTACATTCTTATTTTTGCAAAATGAATTCTTTTGTTAAACAATACATCGAACATAATTTATGTAAACCAAGTTCGATAAACGTATAAAAACCGCGTTGAAAGATTGGAGATAATTAGATAGAAATAATTAAAAAAATAAATAACAAAATTATCGGATAATAATTGGATTAATAAAAACTATTAGTTGTGAAAATTAAAAAAAAACATTTCTCTTAATAATTACAATACTTGCGGATGTCAACGATAAACACGCGTTCGATTTTGGAACGTATTTTTCGAAGATAATTTTTGAAAATATTAAACGAAATTCACGCGATATAAATATAAATAGTATACCGGCCATCGCAAATTTAATCCAATATCAATATTGTTGAAGTGTGTAAAAATTTTTTCCATAACATTCTCGATAAAATTTTATTGTAGTACAATCTGCACAGATGCCAAATAAAAAGTATTATTTAACATACCAAATTTTTATATTTATTCGACGATGTTTTTTCGAAATCTATATCTATATTTCTGAAATCTATTTTATATATTGAAATATACTTTGATTCGTGAAAATCGACAAATTAAATTAAGATGCTATTTAATTTAGCATTAATTACCTTCATGCTTTCTTGTAATACGAGCTAAAATTGTACTCACCAAAATTATGTTCGATTTCGCGTCTAGAGAACAGAAACACCTCTTTTGCACAACAATTTTCTCTCGCGAGATTGTAGAAGATGGATGTTGCTCTTTTATATATTTCACCACATTCCCATATCGCTGTTTGTTCAATTACTTTGGAAAATATCTGGATGGAGAAAAAAAACGAACACCTCTTTATCGCCCTCGTTGGCACAGTCGTAATAAAAATAATGTCCTTGGTATAGATAACACGCTCTGCTAAATTTTCCATATTTTATCCTTCTTTTGAGAAACACGAGAACACGAAGTAGATCTACGTAAAATCTCTTTACATTTTTCCAACTTTCGATTTGCTAAAAACAGCATTACGTTTGAATTAATATTTTTTTGGTAATTCTTATATATCTCTACTATATATAATTTTTAAATGTTATATATGTATTCAATATGTGTGTGTATTGCTCTAAAATTTTTATTTTTTATTTGATTTTCTTAAATAATGGGATAATAATAGAATACAATCGACGAGAATAAAGTTACATCGATTTTGTTTTAGAAAAAAAGGCTTTTATTCTGATCAAATGCTAGTAATTTGAAAACTTGAAGAATAGATACAGACACTGGAGAGTCCTAAATAATTTTTTTCGTGTCTAATTTGATCGTTGTTACTTATGTGATTTCTTCAAATCTCTTGACAATACTTTTTTTTACAGTTTCTATTATAATATGGATTTGTGAAACGAAATCGCTTAAATCAGTACAATCAATTCTTCCGTATTTCTCTCTTCTCCAATTTTGTATTTACAATCCTTTTCTATTAATAGATATTAGTTAATGTACAGCTAATGCCTTAAGTAAATAGCGTTGAGGATCGGATCTATTGCGTAATCGCGATGCGTCATGTACTGCTCAAAATGATTTAGAAAACCATGAAATTTAATTCTATATTCGATCTGAAGTTCAATCTGAAGTTACATCGGTGGCAATATCTTAATAGACAATACATACATTCAATCACATATATTCAAAAAGACTTGTAAAGACAAATGTGATACAAAGAAAAAATAAATTGACGCCATTAAAAAAATATATATAAGTTTAAAATATGAAATTAATATCCCGGATTTTCATAGGAAAAATAAGACGATAAGAGAGTTAAATCGTTATAAAAATACATATAGCATACAGTAAAAAATATTTATGTTAGAATTTTGCTCAAAATATGTTTCTTTTTAACGTAAAATATACGTACGAAGGAAAAGAATAATGAAAATTATTTGTACTACGGTTAAGGAGTACCTTGAGATTTTTGATTCATCGAACGAGCAGTTTAGCGAGCATCGCTTTAATTAATAGGCACTGCGGACAAATATACGTTCAACAACCTTTTTGAGACAAAACACACAATTAGTAATACTCTATAAGTCTATTCTTTTCAAATGAATTTGTTACACCATTAATCTCTCTTCTTTTTCTTTTCAACTAGTTAAAGAGAAAAAGAGGAAATTTAAACCATGTAAAAAGTTTCACTGAAAAGAACAAACCTATGCATTTTTTAATATTATTTGCACTTATCATATTTAAATATTCAGAAAAATCTCATCGCCACGCAGTGAATCGTCGATAACCTCTAATTCTAACATTCTTAAAGAAACAGATATAAGTACACATAATACTATATATCATATACATCATTAGAATAAAGGCAGAATGAATATACTGTACATAACATTAAATATATGAATAATGAATTACATCCTTAAATTTAGATAACTCTTTATATATTATTCTTTTTAATTATTCTTATTATATTTGTACAATGTTTTAGATAGAGATGCGTCAATTGCTGTTATATTTTTAGGAACATACCATACATATTTAATAATTTAAACTTAAATGTCAGATTGAATCGTAAATACAATTCTGTAATGTAAAAGGGCAAGTAAGAGTCAGATAAATAAACAGATAACGCTTTAGCACATATATTCAAATAAATGTACTGAGAGACAATAATAAAATTATTAAATTTACTATAGCGCAAATCGACAAAAATTTACATGTTTCGGTTGTATGATTCAGCCCTGTTCAAATGTACAACTAAAATTATATACATAAATCTATCTTATTACATTAAAAACGCAATGCGATATAAAGATAAGAATCGCTATGTTATAGGAAAATTACGATGGACATTCTGGATAGAATAAAACCGACATTGCTCACCAAACGATTGATTAACCGATTGAAATTGTGTTTCACCATGTTCTAATGAGAACATTTTTTTAAGTAATGAAAAAGTATGTAAAGCATTCCATAAACGCGTCTAGCCATTAAAAACTCACCAAAATGTTCAAAACATGTCAGTGGTGAATCGATCGTCAAAGGGTCACATCTTGCAACGAAGTCAGAAGAATCGTCAAAAGAATAAGAGATGGTTACATAATTGCACAATGTTAAAAAATTAAAAATTAAGAAACTCGAGAGATTACTATTACAAGAATAGACACTTCTAACTGTTACGATGAATGACACAATATTGAAATGAGAATTTTGGCGATGCAAAGTCAAATCTTGTTTATGATCGGAATATATGCTTCATGTAATCCCTCTGTGTCTGTCTGGATGTTAAAACCGTTTTTCTGCTTTTTAATATTAAGCATTGCTGATATAAGACGCTTTTTGTAACAAGGTTCTCTATCCAGAATGTGAATGTGCTCCAATTAATCGTAAATGTAAGAAAGAAGAAAAGTTTGATATCTTGGTGATAGTTTGCGTTATTAAATTACAGTTGTCACAAATATAATAAATAATAATGTATAATTGTGTGAAATTACTTTATTACTTACATTCACATTATTATGACAAAATCGTAAAAAAGTTGCATTGAAAGTTATAAAGATGACTCTTCCGTTTTTCTTAGTAAAAAAACTTGATGATAGCTCTGATCGAGTAAGCACATCTAACTCCCTCCATATTTGTTGCCAGTTTTATAACCACAGTGCATCTCAAACCATTCTATAGCAGAGGAAACTTCTCTATATTACTATGAGAAACACAAGCACTCATTTTTCGAAATTCATTATTTCTTGAAAAATCGAAAATTCTAGAAGTTAAGCCATTTCTGTATACATTAAAATATCGAATAATCGGAGCGTAGCCAAACATTTTAAAGTGCGTATAGCATAAAAAATATCTGAATCGAGAATTTGGAAGTATTGAGGAAACTAATCGTTCACCAGTCGCAGAATTCAAGTCTTTGTACGAATTTTAATGGTATCCCCATACTAAGCAACTCGTCCGGTGAAGCATCTTTCAAGTCCTCCCAATAATAATTCAACGCTTGCCAGCAGATCTCAGACAATTTGGGAATAGTCAGCCAAGCGGAGTAAACCGCGTTTGTTCTTTTCACCTGTAATGATAAAAATCTTGGAATAATCATGATACAAATAAAAGAAAGTACATTAAATAAAAAACATTTGTAGACTGTCACGCTATTTAGGGTACGATAATAACCTTGTTGTTCATTTTGACTATACCGCCAAATATGTACATGCGACCTTCCGGAGTCAGCGCGGCCGAATGGAAGTACAATGGACATGGTAGAATGCATTCTCGCAAACGTGTCCATCGCAACGTGCTAAGATTAAGTCGCCAAACATCAGAAAACACTCGGTCGCCATTATAACCGCCCGATATGACGACCGAAGTAACACCGCTCTTCTCATCCGTGTATTGTACGGAACCGTGACAACGTCGTGGGGCCGGTACCATAGTTTCTTCAGTTTCGCCATGCGTGTTTAAAATTTTCCAACTATTAGTCTTCAAATCAAACGCTGGTATTTCCTGAAAAAAATTATTTAAAATATAACATAAGGAAATTAAAATTATTGCATATTTTTATATATAATAGAATTAGTCTAATTCCACCATGATTTTTACAGACAACTCAATGTATTAATTAATATAATATGTGTTTACCTTCTTAAGACTTTATAACATATTAATATATATGTCGCAATAGAAACATAAAATTTAGAACTGCATACAAACTTAATAAATGTATATATGTATATTATATATACTTTTATAGACTCACAATATTATACTTTTATTAACATATAACAAATGCCTATTAAACCTATATAAATATATTTATAAGGAATAACATAATTTTCATATTTGATTGATATTTTTGCTAAAATTCTTTACATAAATGCGTACATTAACTAATGTATATGCAGTTATTAAATTTTACATTTTTACTGTGACATATGTACTGTACAAAGGCAGTTGGGCTACTTTATAGTTTTCAGAAAGCGTTACATGTTATTTACTCACCAAGAAACCATAAGATTCTGTTGAAGTACCACCACCCAAAACATAGATCATCTTGCCATCAAAAGCAAGCTCATGTCTGTATCTACCATATGGTTCTGATTCATCCTTGCCTGAGCAAATATATACTACCTCCCAGATGCCTCTTCTCAGATCAAAGCGGTGAATATCGCAAGTATATTCATAACCAGTAGTGCCACCGACTGTATAGAGATAGGAACCTTGGCATACTAGTGCCTATCCATAGAAATAATAATCTTACTATTATACAAGTTATTATACGTAAAAGTTTATTGTATGGTATACACAAGTAATAGAAAGAAATAATAGTAGGTCAAAATAGTGGTAGATCAGTCTAGAAATTTGTGTCATAAAACTATTCCGACATTCATACATGTATTTAATATTTGATAAATGTTTTTTTTTTAATTTTTATCATTTTAATCAATTATTTTTAATTCTGTCAAGATACCAGTTCAATAACAGAGCAGTTCTTTCTTGTTGATCAATGGTTTGCCAATCAATAGTTAAACCATTAAGTAAATAATTCAAGCTCTGTTCTCAAGTCTATCTCATGTATGATATGAGGACTTTTTAATAAAAAAAAAAATCATTTCAATATGATAGAAACAAAAATTACAAATTTTGGGGTACACGACTATATAAACAAATCTTGATACCGTGTCCCTCAAAAGACAGTAATTTAAAAGATAAAAACAAACATGGTTATACCTGTCCATACTGAGGTTCAGGTAGCTCGCCTATGGCTGGTACAGCGTTTATCGTGCCATCGTCCACATTGCAGACGTACAGCTGATTGCTGCAACTTTCACCAAACGGCACGCCAGTACCACCATACACCATCAGAGTATTGCCACACAGTATTACAGCATTCGACGCCAGTTCATTCGGCATATTTTCTTGGCCAGGCAACCTGGTCCAGCGCTTACTAACAAAGTTGAAACGCCACAGTTCCTTGAACAATGGTTTGCTGGCGCTCCATGTCTGATCATCACGCATGTCTGGGTCGGTATCAGATACGCACGGATTGAAACCACCATATGAGTACAGGTTCCGATGATCACAGGCGATCCGGTGGCCGCTTCGGCCCTTTGGCTGTTCTGTCCCGTTCACCTTGGGCTTGGTAAACACAAACGGTTTAAACATGTACATGGTCTTCGTCGTTGTCAGTGCCGTGTACCTAGTCGTAATGCGACGAAAAGCAGATACAAAAGCAATCAGAAACTTGGCGAACTACGAGGCACTCCTCTTTGATGAGGCTCTGCCACACGCTGCGGTCATTTCCTAACCCCAAAAGCGCCGACCTAATCTTCATGCGAAATCGCAACCACTCACCTACCTGTCTATATCTATCTATTTATCCTAAACAAGATTCGTCCGATTTGTTCTTTCGAGAACTCTCGTGTTTGTGGCACGTTATCAATGACTGGGATCACCCTGGTGACTGCCTTGGGGAAGAATTGTCGGTCATCTCGCGCGAAGGAGATTTGCGACACGTTCCCCTCTTTCCACACTGTCGTGCACTAGTTGGAACTAGGTTTTCCGTACAGGAGATCCAAGGAATTCAAGCGAAGTCGCCTTTTCTGTCGTGACCACACAATATTGCTCTTCCTCTTCTTTTCTAATTATGAAGTCTCTGAGTATTGAAATCACTTTCTTCTTTTTCTTCTACTTCGATGATTATCTGGCCCGAAGGTCACAGTACTTAACAAACTTGAAATGTACTGATTGAGTCGTTCACTTTCTTACGAGGACGACCGACATCTTCCGCGTGGGCGCGCTGTTCTTCACTATACCCTCAAAATAGATTTCCGACCTAATATTCAGGATCGCGGTTTCTTGTGGATCTTAGGCAGGACGTGCTTTTTCAGGGCACAATTTTGACAGTTGACTCCAAGAGACTACAAAACGCGCAAGCTTACCCTTGAAATTCAAAGTTGCCGTTATTCACTTCATCTCCTTGTGCGCAACAAGCACACTCAATTATATACCCCTTGTCTTTCAGACGAGCGTGGGAGAGTCAACGAGAGCGTAACCGTGTTTATTTTCGGACATAAAAACAATCCACGTTACCAGAATACCGGATGATAGTACAGTACCGGAGAACGTTCCGTAAAGTCCCGTGACATCCACCGGAACACTTTCGGAATTTTTGATGGAAATGGAAGCAAAAACAATCATATGGGAGTGTCTAGAGTCCCTAGAAAAATTCCAAATATCAATCGCTGTAATTGGTTGTTGTCAATCTAGTAACTTTGTAATCAAAAACAGGATTTTGCTCCGTATAAATGATACGATTTTTCTGATTGGTTAAGCCCATTCTACATTGGTCGTATCGTAGACGTCGCAGGCCACAAATTTGTTGCAACAGCCAATCCGATGTGTCAATTAGAAGTCTCACGCTTACGATGCTACGATACGACCAATGTAGAATGGGCTTTAGAGAGTCGTTGTACGACGCATATCGGATGCAGTGTGAATCCATACACTTTTGCATAACGCATAAACCATATACATAAAGAATTTGATTGGTCCATTGATTCATGCATAAGAAAATGGGCCAATGAAATTCCTTATACACATGCTTTATGCGTTATGCAAAAGTGTGTGCTACGGCCTTTATTTTACTGCATGCAACGTCGTGTGCGGATTTATAGGTTATAATTATTTATTGACATAAACTAATTTCAAGACACAAATAATTTGTCGTGCGTAAAAGTACTATAAGTTTTAATACCTTTCCTTGATAATATTTTTTAAAAATGAAGGAAATTCCTCTTTCGAATTGTGAACAAAATTTTACAAATAAATGTATAGAAGAAGAAACGGTAAGTATTTTTCTTGCAAACGTATTAGACAATAATTCTTACATCTTTTAAAAGTTATAGTTTAATTAGTATATTGTTATTTTAATATTGTGTGTTATTATAATTTATAATTTATTTAAAGATTATTTTACAATTATAGATATATATTTTGAAACAAATGTATTTTGATAAATCTATCATATTTCAGAGATTAGATGGTCGAAAATTATTAGAACCACGTTCAGTAAGAATTTTCTTTGGCTCTAAGTGGGGATGTTGCATGGTATCTCTTGGACACACAAGGTAAATTTTACTTAATAAGATTTGTACAAATTATTTTTATAATTTGTATATAAATATATACAATTGTATATAAATTGTTTTATAAATACATAAAACATCGAAAAAAATCCTTTTGCAGAGCAGTAGCACAGGTATCATGTGATGTACAACAACCGAAAGCATCTCGTCCTAATGAAGGCACGATACGCATAAATGTCGAACTTACTCCTTTAGCAGCACAACATTTTGAAGGTGGCAGACTGTCCGAAGCAGCTATATTGATCAGCAGACAGCTGGAAAAATGTTTTAAAGATTCAAAATGTATAGACTTAGAATCTCTCTGTATAGTAGCTGATAAGAAGGTTATTAGAATGCTTGTTATTGAGTATTATCCAACAAAAGATACAGATACACGATGAATTATTATATCCTTGTTTATCAAGTTAAACTAAGATCAATTGCTGCTACATTGTGTCATTTGTGTTTCTTCTAAAAAGCACCTGCTCAATATTATGATATTTATATTATAATTTGTTATATTATGATTAACAGTTTTCTTATTTAGGTATGGAATTTGAGAATTGATATTAATATCATAAATCATGATGGAAATCTTGTGGATTGTGCTTCTATAGCAACGCTCGCAGCTCTTATGCATTTTCATAGGCCAGATGTCACATCTACTGGCGAAGAAATTATCATACATCCAGCTTCCGAGAAAGATTTTCTGCCATTAACATTGTTCCACTATCCAGTCTGTATATCTTTTATAACTTTTAAAAGGTTAGTTGAGGAAAGAAAAATTGTGTACAAAATAAAAGATTCCTTCTTGAATAATGTAGCATAGATAAAATTTAGCAATTTCTGGATTATACGCGCGAATAATATAAAATCTATTTGAATTTTACAGTGGCAACACTATAATGGATCCTACTTATACAGAAGAAAGAGTTGGTGTCGCTCAACTTACTCTCGGCATGAACTCTTATAGAGAACTTTGTAGCTTGCATTTCGATTATTTAACAAAAACCATGACAGTCAAAGACGTCATATCCGCTGTTTCTAATGATGCAGCTAATTATGCAACAAAATTAGTACAGCAAATCAAGGAAGCAGTAATCAAGGATGTGCAATCAAGGTATGATTTTATGTTGCTCTCTTAAAATAATTTCTTATTTATATTGTATATCAACTTAATTTTGAAATTATATTTATTAATATAAAACGTTATAAATAATCTAATTATTCATGACAAACATTAACTTTTGTTATTCACGTACAATTTAATTTGAAATATTAATCAGAGAAGAAATGCTCTAATTATTTTTTAACAATACGGAAGAAAATTAAGAATATTCTAAAAAATATTTTATTATAGGTACAAAAAAGATGACAGCAACATATCTAGATTTAAAGAAAGCATTCAAGTTAATAAATTAACGACAACAATTGGCAATAACATTAGCATTAAATTACGTAAATGGGACGCAATGGATATAATCGAAGGTATTTCATCCAATTTATTTTTTAATATGTATATGTTAAGATTTTAAATTTGTTTTATATAATTAATTTTATTATATTACAAATTTTAATTTTTTATAATCATATTTAATTAGAAATAGAATTAGCTTTTCATTACATTGAATTAATAATTAAAGATTTATTTTATTTTACTTATGTTATATATATATATATATATATATATGCATGTTCATAATTTTATAGATAATTTCATGGAAATAGAGAATGAGGAAAAAAGTCGTATTATAAAATATGAAGAAGGATCTGCTGAATTAATACCCTTTTCCAACGTGCGTATACAAAAAATATGTATTTAGTATTGTAGTAATTTTTTCGAATTTGCTCAAATTGATAATGAATCGCAATAATTTTTTAATATTCTTACAGGATTCAATTAAGAAAGAATATTTTAATACATATAGCTCTGATTCAGACAATGACATTTTCGTCAAATCACCAAATCCAGAAAAAAAAGATATAGACTTAGTATACTTAACAGATAGCGACTAGATTTTAAAATATATATTTTTGAAAGATTAAATGAGCTCAATCTAAATTTTTATTCTATAATCTCTCTACACATTTCTCTAAAATTACACACCAATTGCCTTCATCATAGTACACCTGTTTAATCGAGACCGATGGTATTTTCGTGCACAATTTCACAAGCTCGCCATCGCGAAATACATGATAATATCTCAGAAAGCGTTCACCACTCTTCTTAGTCCAAGGAACCAGCATGTCGCTCCGAGGGAAGACTGTTCTATTTTTGTGAATCGGTAACGTTATATTACACTCAGAGATTTTCTCATAATTGATTTCACTCTCATTGATGTTCTCAGATTCCTTGCTCTTTTTACCAGACTTCACATACAGCGAATCCTTGGAATTCCTGTGTTGCTCCATTGCCCACACATAAATCAAACATCTTCCCTTTGGTCTCAGTACTCGAACTATCTCGGAGATAGCTCTTAGTCTTCGTTCGTCAGAGGATAAATGATGAATGACTGCAATACTGATTGCTGCGTCCACGGAATCGTCTTTGTACGGTAAATACAGGCAGTTACACTGAATAACCTCGAAGTTTCGTTTGCGACATATATCTATCAATCCGGAGTTATAATCACATCCCATCTACAATAATCCTTGAGATTATAAACGCCTTTGCTTGGAAAGGTATAATGTAAACCAAACTAAATTTCAGCATATACATTCAACTTTTCTTTATATCTAATAATATATTCCTATTAATTAAATACTAAACAATAAAATTGAAATAATATAACAATAAACGACCTCTTTCTTAAGAAATGCAAACATTAATAAAAAGACAGCTAGGACTCGGCGCAATAAATAGAGTGCAATCACATTTATATAATTACTTTTTGCAAAATCGAAATGTACGGTTTGTGAATTTCAATTGTAGTTGAAAAACATATTAAAGTAATTGAAAAATTATGACACTCCGTTTATTGTGTCATAACGACTTTCTTTTCATTAATGTTTCATATTAGTTAAGAGCATATAATTAATAAAATGATAACAAGTACCTTAAATACATTCTGATTTCCATTAAGATATTTGCCATTTCCACAACCCACATCTAAAAGTAATGTACCTTTTTCTAAACTTTTAAGGAATTTTGTTACACAAGGCCATCGTTTACATCGTGTCTCGCTAAAGTGATTAGATATTTCTTCATAAACCTGTAAGAACACAATTTCGGTAATTATAAGAAACAAAACATTCACACGTTCGAACTTACATACTTTATGTACATATGAATTTTCCAATCCCGACGCCATCTTGTCGTCAATGAAAATTTCACGTCTGGCAGTATCACAGTAGTCTTTGAAATCACAATAGCATTCACCACGTCGTACTTTTCTGAAGGTGAAAGATACTCTGATGCCACGTTCCTGTGTCGTGGGTCCATTTTCTGTCTTGATAACATCATCGTAACGAGGAGAGATGCTATGCTTCCATGCATATCTCGCTTCTCCTGTCATAATCAATAAAGATCTGGTTGGCAGAAGAATTTCGATTCTTTTATCTTCCTTTATGAAATTCATAATGCACATGGATCCCAGGGACAAAGATAATATAGTGTCCTCGAAGACGCTATGTGTATCAATGTGTGGTGGTATACCTGAATAAGATCATATATCATATTACGAAATAACTTCTAAATTAACTCGATTGTATTTAATTCTATGTTTAAAAAAATATTAAATTTGTACAATTTATATAAATAATATGATGTCAATAGTAATTAAAGTAAGAAATTAAAATGTTTAATCGAAAAAATCTTTACTTTGTTAAAAAATTTTTAATAAGCACAATTTTAAAATTATATGAATATCTAATTTACCTTGACCAGGTAGATACCTATTAACAGTCAACTGATCATAAGTGTACTTATGACCATGTTTATCAAATAAAGTTTGTAGAAATTTGTATTCCTGGGGAATTGGCACAATGGGTTTGTCAGGATTTACTAGGTTTGTGCCATATTCGAACTCGTATCCAAAATGTTTTACATCTCTGTATTTCAGTTGTGACCAGACAGTTCCTAAAATAGTAGTTGAAACAAGAAAACTCTATTTTAAGCTATCTTCTTAATGACATTTTTTAAATTACTATTGTAAATCTATTTTACCATATTGATCCCAACTAATTGATTGCAAATCTATCACATTTTTACATTTGTCCCAATCAACTGTTTCTAACAACATTTTCTCTTGCTCCTCTGTTATAAAATTCTCTATTAAAGTTAAACCAGGTGGAAATGCAGAATCAGATACAAAATAATCTGTGATAGGAACTAAAAAAAGTTTTACATTATTACATGAATTCTAAATTATAATTGGAATTATGTAGTTCTGTCAAAATAGTATATACCTCTTTCAGTATAACATACATATAACGGGCCATTTTGACCTGGAAGCTTAATGCGTCCATGAATATAATTATATACACATGTTGCATCCTCCTTTGAGTTGCATGTGACAAAGCAGTACGTTTTGCCTGTTGGCATTGTCAGAGTATATTTGGAGATCAGAGGATCTAATACACACTGCAATGTCTCTCTCTTGATACCGGTAACCAGACCACCATTGCATATCATTAGGTGCTATGAAAAATATCAAGCTTAGTAATTAAAACATTCCACGTTCTAGTATAGAATGCGCAAACATTTACCTGGGTAGGATGTTCAGTGCATTTAATGTTCATATCTCGGAACAATCTATGATAAGCACGTTTCTGTTTTCGTACGCTTTTTCTATCGTCCCTCTCTATAATCGTAATATTCGTCTTGTCACTTGCAGACATAATTTTCGATGTTTAAGTGCTTTAAGGAAAAAAAAGAGCTTCATCACACACAATCATACTGCTGTATCAGTTGAAAAAGTCGATTGTTCTATTTATAAATACAAATTATAAATAAATTATTGACTACTCTCTCTTCAGAACTTATTATTAATACTTTCTTCAGTAACTTCTTATTAATTTTTCTATTTGAGAGTTTCTACATTCATATATGTAGAATAATTTAGTAAGTCAAAAGATAAGCTGAAAACGAGTATTTTTTTACATATACCGTTTTTTTACAATTTGTTTAGATAACCTTTTACATAATATAATATATAAAGTATAAAGTAATCTTTCAATACCAGAACCCATACACGATTTTAACATAGAATATAAAACTGAAAGCAAAAGTAAAATCAATGGATGCATCCAGAAACACGACTGCTCATTAAGCTCAATGAGTTCTTGTATACCTGTTTGGTTTATATTTTTAGATCTAATGGAATATGCCAATCAGATAAAAAAGCTCATTGAGCACTTAGTAAGCGGTCGTGCTTCTGGATGCACCTAATAATGGTAGATTGCAATTTATTTTTCCACGATAGAAAACTTCGTGCGCATGTGTGAGATGGTGAAAGCTCAATTTGGCGAAGTAACAAAGCAATACCTATTACGTAGAATTCACATAATATGAGAATTTGATGAAGACAAAAATATCGCTAACTAGAATCGAATTCTGTTATTGAATATTGTATTATCGAATGTCATATGCTGTACATCGAAATCAGAAAGAAATTTGAGAATGGACATTTCAGTCTCTTTTCATGTATCAAGTCTCATAGTCAATAAAAAGTCAAAATAATTTTATTTTTATTCTTAACGTTAATATACAGTCAAAGTTTGTAACTAAAAATAATCATTTTGACTTAGTTTCATGATGTCAAAACAAAGTAGCTTCCTCTTGACTTGGTATGTTATAAGAATAAGGATTTTCCAAGAATGTGGATAAAATTTTTGGAAAAAATAAAACTCAAGCAAATGTACATTGTTAAATATACTAAAGGAACAATTAATACTCCAATACCTTAAAATAACATTTTATTTTATATTTTATCCTTTAAATAAAATTTCCTTTTAATTCATGAACTGCTGAAATATTAAAGCTAATGTTTCTACATGTTTCCAAATTTACATCTAAATGTTTAGGAAAATTAATCTTTTATTTGCTTGATATATCGGACTGAGCAATTTTTCATGTGATTAAAATCATATCTTTTACAGAATAATCTGTCAACTGTCTCAATTCGTGCTCTTCTTGATTGTATGCTTTGCATTTATACAAATGCGAAATCATCATAGATTCTTGCCGTTTCTCTATACATTTTTCTAGAATGGACAATTTTACGCTTAACATACCAAAGTTTGCATTGAGCAAAATTGTTGCAATAAGTAATGATGTTGATAGTGCTTTTAGGGCTTTTACGGGAATTATTTTCGAAGATACTAGAAGGTTTGTTGTGTTTTTATCCATTGATAATGTCAACACTTTATGAATCCTGCCGGTCACTTTATCGCAAAGAATTCAAACACACACAGTCACAGAGAGTTGTGCAAAAGAAACCCCTCTATCCTATTATATATAAAAGGAACAAAAGAAACATCTTTAAACCTCCAAGGAAGATCGAGCAAATTTTAGGAAATCACAAAGATCAAAGATCTCCACTTAGTTCTGTAGGAAATATACAAAAAATACCTTGCTTTTACGGTCACGTAGAAGAATGGTCACGTGTACATGAAAGAACATCAACAAGATGTCAAGGCTCCCTTCGTTTTTTGAGAAACAGCATTTCGACTCTCATTTACGTTATTTTCTATTAAGTATGTATGTACATACATACACACATACAAACACACACCTTGCCCACACGTACAGTAACGGCCAATCAGATTTAGGCACACTTTACTCGTCAAAACTAGAGTCCCTATAGGGACTCTAGTCAAAACCTTCCCCTCCGCATCTTTATGCTCTGTCTCTATATTTCTATGCTATGCTCGCCACCACTCGCCGCTAGGTTGCGCTAGATACGCAACGCTTTCTAAAAGAACGTTCGTAAACTTCACAAATCGTAGCCTCAATCCTTCTCCGCATTTCAAAGATAATACGATAACCTAGCGTAACTTTAACTAGCCTAACCTAACTACAATCGCGTCGCAAGAAAAAATCGGATAAGTTTGTGAACAGTCGACCGTTACAGTCCTTCGTTCGCTGTCGTTTGCTCCTAGCACAAGAAGTTGGAATATCTAGACTGTGGAAACTGACAAAAACTCGGCGCCATATTGCAATCTTGTGTTTGGTTAGCGTTTTCTGGCGCGTGGTGAAGAAGTTTGTTGTAATTTAATTGATAACGATGTCCGACAATCAGGTAAGCATCCCCGGTACGCGCGATTGGCGTCCTCGCGATCTCGCCGTGACGCTTTCGCGGCTGTGGCCGCGACCGCCGGCAATTAGTTCGCCGGGATATTCCGAATCGAACTCCGCCGTGAGTTTGAATGAACTAGTGTTCTAACCTTGTCGTGTGCTACTAGGAACAAAAACCCGAAGCCGGCCCAGGCGACGCAAATTCAGAGTACATCAAACTCAAAGTCGTTGGAAATGTAAGCGATACATGCTAAAATACCAATTTTTGCGCGCGCGCAAAACACATTAGATCCATTTTTTCTTCCAGGACAGCAACGAGATTCACTTTAGGGTAAAGATGACCACTCAAATGGGCAAGCTAAAGAAGTCCTACAGTGATCGTGTGGTGAGACCCCTCGTTTATTATTTTTTGATTGCATATCTTGTTCACCATGTGGAGTCTTATTAAAGTAATATGATAAGAATATAGATTAATGAAGAAATAGGTATCTAGAAATTTTGTTTCAGTTTACTGACGCACTTCCGGTAACTTTATAGTTGTAACATCAGAATTTTTAAGATTAATACTTCTTATTTGATGATAATATTCTTGCAATTCTTAAATATTATTAGGAAAATAATTGATTATTCTAACTTGTAATATAATTTGCAAAATTTCTTGTATTAGATTAACATATTTTGATGTTCATTCAAATACAATCAGTAGGCAATGTCTTGCCAAGAGACCTTCTAATCTGGGAGTTAAATCTATGGGTGTCTTCCAAAAAATATTTCAGTATGTACAACACAGCGATTATCTTGTCTTTTTTTTAACATTGGTGAGCAACAAGGATGTAATGATTTGCTATATCAGACCATGTTACGTATGTCTCTTGTTGGAAGGCATCTTTTTCTTTAAATAAAATTAAAATTATAAAAAATGACCAAATTTATTAGATGTTGACCAATGAAATTATTCTTCTAGTAAATTTGCTCATTTTTGTAGTTTTTACTTTGTTTCAAGATATATAATCGATTCCTTGATCTGTATTCACATTCTGTCCTTAATCTGGATCTAGAATGAGTCGATAGTCTTAGGGTGCAAACCCATGCAGCGGAATAGCGTAACGCGGAACGAGAGCAGAACCAATAACGAGCATTCTGTGTTTCTAGAGAATCTCGTGATTGGTTCTGCTCTCGTTCCGCGTTATGCTATTCTGCTGCATGGGTTTGCACCCTTAGAAGTTGGTTGCTGGCCAACTCTACGAATTCACTTATTTTAACCAATCCTGATTCACTGACTCTCCTTCAAACTCACTTCAGAATTACATATTACAGACTATCATTGTAGATTTGGTCATTATGGATATGTTTCTTATTCCTGTACTAAACAACACTGATCACTCTTTCTCATTTTTGCCAAGTATTGAACATGTATTTATGTCACTTTAAGTTTCAAAAATGTTCACCAATTTAACTACAGAAAACGGATTTATTGTATAACATTTAGTGTAACAATAAGGATAAAATAATATGCTTTGAATTCTTGAAAGCACTCCAGAAAGAAAGTACCCTTTGCCGTCCGATATTTTTCATCAAATTCGCTTCAGTCAAAAATTGAGATATTATATATTTTTGAATATATCTTTCTTTATGTTGCATAACTGTAGAACGAGATAAAACATATCTTTTCTTACTCGCACAATTTTAAAGAAAAATATTGAATCTCTTATGGCCAGACTCTGATTAAATTCTCTAGGCTTACACAATAGTGTAAGCGCCTATAAGAGAATCATTTTCTATCTTCTTTTTTAGGCGCTTACAACAATTTACACGAGTCATATCGCTTATTTATATGCAAGCCAGCGAATTACGAGCACTTGAGATTCGTTTTTTCTTTTTATTGAACTTTTTGCACTGTGAAGAGAAAAAAGATAAAAGATGAACTAAGTAAGAAACTCAAGTTGAAAAAACAGATCTAAACCGATCGGATTTTAATAATGGCTGAACTGATCATTCTGAATTGGCTTAAATTAATTATTACTCACACGATAATAATTCTAATTTTGTTTAGGGTGTACCTATGACGTCACTTAGGTTTCTCTTTGATGGTAAAAGAATCAACGATGACGAAACACCAAAGCAGGTAAATCAGTTTTATAGTTTGCATTTGGAATTGATTGACACAGATAAGTGAGAACTTACTTACCAGAAAGATCTTATTTTCCAATTAATATCAAAATGTTTGTTGTACATTTTTGTTAAATATTTATGATATTTTAAAAGATGAATTTAAAATTAATCTAAGAAATATATGTTAATTATGTGAAATGTAAATTTGGAAAATAACTTTTTTCTTTTTATTATATGATGTCTTATATTTATATGATAGGCAAAATAATAAGTAATCTTAATTTGCCCTCAAAGATCAAAGTGGCGAAAACTTATTGATTCACCTACATATATAAATAATTATATGTATAAATAATCAATATTTTAGTGTCACATATTTATTCATATTTTAAACTAATTAATTATTTTTAAACTATTATAGTATTAAAAGTATTATTAATAAGAGACCATTAATTTTAGCTGGAAATGGAAAATGATGATGTCATTGAAGTTTATCAAGAACAAACAGGTGGTCGTTAACTAAGGAGAGACGGAGGATCATTTCGTTCTAATATTTTATAAAGTGGAAGTGACTCTTATAAGAAAAAAATGGACAAGTTTATAAGTATGCTTATGTACACACTTACACACTTATACATACATACACACAATACACATATACGGATGTTTAAATAAGATGTAATTTCCTGATTTCACATACGATATTGTAAAATGTGTTGTCTTACATTCCTGTACCGAGGCGAATAATCTGGAGCGATTAGATTACAAATCCTCGGATCATTTTGTAAAACACATGTGCGGACAGTCACATGTCAACATTGCATGTTGTATGGTGTCTGTTTTCGTATGTCATCAGGACAATTTTCAGAAATAGAATAATTGAATTGTGCGCCAATATAAATGCGTTTGACATTTGTAAACTCCTTGTCTTTAAAATTACTCCTGAAAATCTCGTGTTTTTCTTTATGCTAATTTCTTACTTAAATCTCTTTCTCTACGCCTTTTTATGTTTGAATACAGGAAATAATGTGTATTACATACAAAGTCTAATACAAGAAATAATTTGAAAGGTATGACGAAATTGTTAGGCGTGTTTAAGTACAATTATAGTAATTATAGAACTTTTCTTTTCGAGTAATTGGAATATGTGAATTGTAATGAAAAATTGATATCGTGCTTAATGTTTGGGAGCATTTAGAATTGGCATAATTCATTTTATTCTCTTAGAAAGTTGTGCAACATTTTCAATTTTTACTAATCATAAAACGTGCACTTCATATAATAGTAATAAATACAAATGCTCCCCAGAGAAATTTATTCTTAACCATTTTCAGATAATTTTTGCTCCCAACCGTAATCTTTCTTTGCAATAAAATACCAAATTTATATGTATAAATAAACGTATGATATAAAAACCATGTATCTCAAATTTATAAAATAAATGGCAAAGAAAAAAATTGTGTGGCATAATTTAAAAAAAGGAACAAAAACAATCTAAGATCACTGCATATATTAATTTCTTCTGTATTATAATGGTCCAGGAGAGTATGAAATTCGAATTAGATTTTACGTTCCCTTTTTTTGTACGAATAATGATATTCCAAAACATAATTTTTTAGAAATATGTATACACATATATTATATAGTATATTATATGTGATTATATGCTAAATATGATTTCAAGATACGATCTCCATTCAAGAAATAAATAATTTTTAATAATTGACGAAGACATAGAATTTAATAAATAACGAGACAGTATCAAATCTTGGATAGAATCGGTTTTATTTATACACATTGATCATATCCGACAGTTATAATAATTCATTAGCTTTCAGGTCTTTCTTTCAAATCGTACATGTTTTATCATAAACTCTTAATTATAAGCACAACTCTAAAAATAATATATAGTTATGTACAAATTATTTTATTTCGAGCATTGACTAATAATGCAATATGTGGCGAGCTATGTTATTATTACATTTGTACAATACGAAAGTACAGGAGGAAAAATTTTTTTCTAGAAGAAATTTTATTTTGCGAACATGATTAGGTATGCGGTAAAAAATTCAGAGCTGCATCGTAAAGTCTAGATGTACATACAGAATAGCCCACAATTTGCGATCTCGATTTTAACGATAGACTTTTTTTAATTTCTAATTGGTGTTTCTTTAATTTATAATATTTTTTTGTAAAATCTTAAAATTAAATTAATATGATAGTATTAAAATTAATTTATTAAAATTCTATGAAAATAATAAACGAGTTCGCATATGATATTGATATTAATTGAAAAAATATTAATATTTAATGTGAATTTATTATATTTTAATTTTTTCGAATATTTAATTCATAAAAAAATTTAGAGATACTTTTTTATTAAAATTAACTCTTGGAGGTTCTATCGTTAAAATTAAAGGCACATTATGGAATATGTATACAGGGAGGGGCATTTAAAACAGGTCACCTGAATAACTCGCTTGTTTTTGACAATAGAAGAAAAAGTGTCAAACAAAAGTTGCTTGGTCGAGGGGCACATAATGTGATGTCAATAATTGTTTTTTTGATGGAGGCGGCGCTAAAAAGATATAAAGGTCACCTCCATTTTTTTAAATGGAGTTATTTAATTTTTTTTAGATAACGTGATTCCTCTAATTATTTTGCATATAAAAGTATTAAGGTAGAGATACCAAAAACCCAATAGTTTTCGAGATATTTTACACTTTATTTTGATACATATTGACACAAAATGTTAAATAACTCGTAAACTGTTGACTTTTTGATTATCGTACCTTAATACTTTTGTGAACAGAATAATGAGATAAATCAAATGGTGTAAAGAAAACACATAGTTGTGTATTTAAAAAATTATCCATTTTGTATACATATTTTTTTTAAAGCAACTATGTGTTTTCTTTACACCCATTTCTTTTAAATGCCCCTCCCTATATATACTATATTCTCCAAAAATATCCGATATATAAGTTGCTCTTTTACAACAAGCCATGTACCGCAAATCAATATATATTTAACCATATTATGCATTGATATAATAAAGTAAGAGAAATTATTCATGATACAAATGTTCAAATTGAAAATTAAATATATATATTTAATTTCCGATGCAATAGATTATAAATTATATAAGTAAATATTTTTACGTTTTAACTATGAATTTGATATGTTCTATAATAATAATAAATTTAACTATTAATAAATTTATATTTTCAGTAAAATTTATATTAATTAAAAACAAATTTAATAATTAATTTCATTAAACTTTTGTCAAAGTTTGAGAGCACAAGATATAAATGTCTCTGCCTATAAACAGAAAATTATGTGATGTAATTACATATTTATATAAGATTAATATAATCTGAGAATAAGACATATAATAATAAATATAGAAATTATATATTTTACATGTCTATGGCATCGGATAATTTTTAGACTCATAATATTCTATGTAATTTTATAATTCAAGAAAAAATTTTTCTAATTTTATAATAGTTTAATCGCGTCATATTCCGATCCATGGTGTAAGAATATATGTATATGAAATATCCTATGATATATAACATATCATATTTATACATATATATCATATGATTCTATATTATATTGACATTTACATCGTGTTCCGATCAATATTTAATGCTTTCGATGTGTGCACCTTCTGTTTTCAATTGAAGGTAACTTCGCCATACGAAAAAAATTAAAAATTTATTTATTTTATAAATATCTATAAAGCATCTGGCGAAACAGAAAAAAATTAATAAATTATTTCTCTTTTCAAAATGAATAATTTTTTTTCGCTCGAAGCAACACATATCTTTTCTCATCTCTTTCTGATTATTATCACTTACATATCATCTTCTAAAGGATACAAATACTACATACTAAATAAGTACTTCTTTTTCGTTATTATAACATAATTTATATGCTTACATGCATATATATGTATATATGTATATGTATATATACAGAATCTCTAGTTTTAATTTTTCTCTACAATATAATCTCCGAGATTGCTGGTTATCACAAAAATATCTAGGATCAAAATTACTCCATTTTTTTTATACAGCTGTATAATTTAAAAGAAAAATGTATAACTTCGATTTGAATTTTTTTCTTTTCAGTAACCATTAATTTTGGAAACAATTATACAGAAAAATTAAAATGTGGAAACAGCTCTGTATACGTACTTAAATAAAATGTACAAGTTTTCAATCTGAGAGCATACACAATTTCTACAGATCTAGTACGTATTATTCAAGTTATTATACGCAGCTATATGAACAAAATCTATCCTTTAGACGTTCTTTTTCTTAATACTTTCATTTATCATTTATGTCTACTACTTTTACTCGCGATTACATAATAAATATATAATATCTGTTGAAGAACGATCTATCTCCCTTAGTCTCTAAAGCGTGGGCATTATTGCGAAAGGGCGAGGCATTTTGTGTGAGAATAATTTGTAGGAGTCGCGGGAATGAGATAGAGAGAGGAAGAAAGGAAAGAAAGGAGAGTCTTCTTCAATTCTGAGATTAGATGCGACGAGCGACATGTGATAACATCGTGATGGGTCACAGAGCATCGCGATGCCATACCCATGTTTTTTTCGTATGGTCGAATCTGTGTGCTAGCCATTGTTGTTCCAAAAGCTGATATCTGTCCTGGCTAAGATATAAGGGCTTGCCACGTCTACAAGATTATTTGTAATATAGCAAATAAAATATTAAATAATAGTATTAAAAATTACATCATTTCTTTAAAAAATTAACTTGTAATTTATCACAAAAGCAATTTAAATACTTATAAATAAAATATACTTTTAGTTTTAACATGTTAAAAAAATTAGAATAACAAATATTTAATGTTTAGTAACACGTATTATTATTCATATACATTTTTATTCTATATTGTGTAATAAATCATACTTACTTTAGATCTCTATCTTCTTCTTCAAAGTCATCAAGATACAAAGATCCCCATAAACACGCTCGCCGACCGCGTATCACGATAATATAAGTTGAAGTCACTACGAGGTAGATGCCAGTCCCACCGCCACAGTCGATTGAATGCTAAGTATATAAAAATATGAAAAAATGTTTACAAGTCTGATATTTATAATATTGGATGATTTTAATATTTTATCGTGCCTATGTAAATTTTATGCTCACCTGAATAGCTTCAAACACATTCATTTGTCTACAACAATTCTGTTTGAGGCAGACGATAGTACCGCACAATAAACAGATGCTGATCTCTTGCGGTACAGAATGACACATGCTGCACTGTCGCTCGTGATAATACTGAAAAGAATTAATACATATATACTTACATGGACGATAAAAGCTAGTATATGAGTATTATAAAATAATACATAATGTATATAACAGTATATGACAGTATATAACAGGTACATATATATAAAGAAAACATTCTAATTTATAGAATGTTTGAATTAAAATACAAATATGTTTATACTTCTTTATCATCTATTATTACAATCATTTTCTCTTTATACATATTTCTTCTTTTCATTTTTTTAATTAGTTGAATTAATGAGTTTATGATATTTTTAAACGCACGAACTTATATATATATATATATATATA
>NW_017280250.1:976314-979827 GCF_001594065.2 Cyphomyrmex costatus | reverse complement strand
ATATATATATATATAAGTTCGTGCGTTTAAATATATATATATATTCTAATTATTAGATCTTACAGTGAAGATCTTCTCGTATTCCCTTGGAAGACTAAGCAGTTTCGGCACATGCCACGATATATGTTGTTCCATTATCAGATTCCGAGCCGGTTGGTGACCACGCCAATTAGCGAGAAATGCGATCAACTGATCACACCAGAAGAGCGGCACTGACACGCCCGCTTCTGGTTCCTGCCAATTTAGCGCTACCGTGGAATCAAAGCTGTCCCAGCTCATGCCTTCCGTGACTAGCTCCAAATAATACACTAATCTCACAAACTCGCTCTGCTGTATTCTGATCAATGGCAGTGGCTGCTCGTACAGATGATAACGCAGTAGTGCGGCCACTCGTAGAAACGGCAAGCATAAGGACTGAATCTGAATAAACCGATCAAATAGTAAATGTAGAAGTAATGAAAATATACATCTGCATTGTTCCGTCAAAGAATCATACTGAAACACATTTTAGGTGTTTTTAATATAAAGAAGTTTTTTTTAGAAATAACCAATTTGTTGTTTACTAATATCGCTAAGTGATATAAATTATGTATCTTTTTGCAAGGTGTTATTATTATTTAAATTTATAAAAAAGCTGTATTCTATTTATAGAACATACTTGCTGCTCGATGCAGTGTGATTTCACTCTGGCATAAGTGGGAGATGTTGAAGTAGACGGTTTATCATCGTCCGTGCCAGGATAGAGTCCACTTTCGCTGAAATACTCAATAATCTCGGCCAGTATAGTCTCCGAGGGCGTAGTGGCGCAGCTGCATCTTTTCTTTAGGATCATGTTTCGCTCTTCTCGTGAGAAGTTACAACTTACTTGTAGTATTACTTGATAGTACAACAAATTGTAAAGGACTTTTACCACGCTAGAAAAGTATGCTGTGGGAAAAAAGAAATATTAATTCACTTGTTACTCACTTATATTCACATATATATTTTAAGTATGCCATAATCCTTACGCCTTAATCTATTTCGACATATAAAATATAAATGAAATCCTTAAAATGTGCGTACTTTGATCTAAATGTAACGGCAACAGCAGTATGAATTGAATGAGCATAGCGGTCGGGTCTCGTAGAAGCAAAGGAACCTGTCTCTCATGTGGTGTCAAAGCAAGCGAGGATGTTGATTCTTCCATCAGCGATATGCCAGACAGTTGTTGCCATACATGATGCACAGGCCACGTGGTCAGTACTCGAGCATGCATCGCCAAAACATGAAGAAGTGCAACTGAAAGAAAAACATTTTTCTAATTTTTACTCAAATTAATATCACCTATAAATATTAATTATTACATATTGGCCGAGGGTTGTGGTTATGCTTGGACATCTTAATCTCAATCGAAACATGAATATTATATAACATCATCGCTGAAGATGGCAAGAAACTTTTGCCGAAACGTCCGGAATTGTTCGTATAATTGTTCGAAATCAAATTAGTATTGTATGTATATTGTTAAACTATAATCAACTCATTGACTCTATCTGCCTGTATACCAATGTATATTACATGAATACATAGGTTTTTATATATTGATTTTTAAATTGTGAGAGTCAGTCTTGATATTGTATTAATATCTTTAGTTTTTAAATTTTAATTATTACATATTGCATATGGTAAATAAACAGAAGGCAGAAGAATTAAGCAGGATATTTGAAGTTAGGTTGATAAATCGATATCAAGAACATACCTATACAATCGCGTTTAGGCATCAGAGGTATTGTAGCAGGTGATGGAACGCACAACGAACCGCCGCGTTGTACGAGTTCAATCTCAAAATTAGTTCGAGCTACCGAAGTTACAAAAAGGAACAAGCTTTGGTGACTAGGTTTACAGTTCTTTTGCTTATACTTTAGATATGTGCAACTCGTCATATCTTCCATGGCTTTTCCCATTGCCACAGCTAAGTTCGAAGACACCTAGAAATGACAAATACATTCAGCACAAGTGATATATTCTTGATATGTCCTAATTAAAACATACAATGTTAACTAATGTTAGTTAATTTTAATTTTTTAATGCTAATATTAATGTTGCACGTAAAAACATAATGGACACACACAAAATATAAATAAAAAAATTGCTAAAACGAAAATATACGTTATCATATACGTACAGGATTTCGTTGTATCTCTTTGAGAAAGGTATTTAGATCCGCGAGTATAGTCGCTGTAGAAGCATGACGAGATCGTACCACCGCCGAGCATTCACCCAATTGCGGCGACAGTGGTAAAACGGAATTGGCTAATTGTCGGCACAGTGGACACAGGTATTCGCCCCGTTCCACCGCTAGACTTTGCTGCCGTTGTTGACTACGAAGGGACTCTAGATAAGATTTTAAACAGTCGAGGTGTAGATGATGACCACACGTTTGCACATGAACACCACCTTCCCACCCTAGATTAACCGAGAGCAGCCAAGACAACTGCAAAATAAAAACATGTAATATTATTTAATGTTAAGACAACGTATGCGTATTTTTTAATCTACTTATAAAGATATATTCTTGATACTACTTATCTACATACTTTATAAAAAATCTCTTACTAACCATTTAACATTGTTTTTACTTTGACCAAAAATAAATATAATAAAAGTACAATATTAAAATAAAAATAATTAATATTTCTAGCATGGCATTTTTCAAAACAATCCGGGATGTAACTGTAAGGCGGGGAGACTATTTTTGAAAGGATTTCCTGGAAGTCAGGTACACGAGGGCATCCGTGCCACTAGCAAGAAATGAAACTGGGAAGGCTAGGAATACTTAAAGGACCGTAATGGACTATCCATAGGATAGGTGACGATAGGCTAAAGAGAAGAGGCTTGAGAATCATTTTAATAAGAGAAAAGTCGCGGATACAAATGTCACGCGTCGTACAACGTCGAGAGTTGCAAACCGCCTCCTGGCGTTATCTGCACATACATAGTCGCATCGGTTACTGATGCGCACAAGTGAGAATAATCATTCAGGAGCTAGCAAGAAGACGCGGTTGTAATCCGGCCAATGAGATCCGACAAGAAATGCGCACGAATCTTACGAGAGAAAGTGTTGCCGTGTGAACGAAAACTAGACTTATTAACCGACAGCACTAGAATCCTTACATAATAATATTTAATAGTAAATATACATAAAATAAGCTTATTTTTTCTTGTTAGATGAGCAAATTTTGTTATAGTCATCATACATATTTATCTTTTTCTTTAGAATCAAGCATAGATTCATGTTTTTTGTGTCCGTTGAAAGTCTATTCAAGTTTTGGTGAAATTTTGATGTACAAATACTAGTACTGGAAGTTAAAATCAACTCAAATATCCAGTTCCAAATGGATCATTCAATAGAATCATCAAATGTTTCTAGAATTCCGCCGTGTTATTTGGAGAATATAGTAAAATAGAAAATATTCTTTGAAAAAAACATAGAAAATGTATATAGCATGCACGCACACACACACACACACACAC
>NW_017280250.1:894127-975928 GCF_001594065.2 Cyphomyrmex costatus | reverse complement strand
CACACACACACACACACACACACACACACACACACACACACACACACACACACACACACACTGTAAATAAATGTATTAGTATATTGTACTTACTGTGTCAAATAAACGATTCATCTCATCCATTCTGCGGTCAAAATGGGCACCTCGAGTATCTCCTTTGGGTATAGGCGGATCTTCATCGGACGTGGGAAGAACTAGCCTATCCGATTGTTGTCGTTCGTGGCCGATAATGCTAGTGGCCTACATAAAGAAATGTATATTTGTAATATATATTATATATACAATGCAAAATATATTTATCGTGCAATAAAAAGTAAAAATATTACTTGAACTAATACAACGAGTCCCATCGGTTTGTCCTCACTGCTGGGAGTGGTTTGATTGCATATCACACAGTCATAGTCCTTTTTACTAGTCAATTTAGTCGCATTTTCCTCGTGATCCCAGTCCATCCTAGATGTATCTGTGTCTTCTGTAAAAAAGAGAATGATTTCATTAATATATCTGATTGACTAAATATCCATTTTTCTGTTGTAGAATAGAATATTATAAATTAAAATGTTACAATTTTTGTAAACATTTGTAATAATTCACATATACGCACGCACGCACACGCACACGCACAAAATAGATAACTTACCGGTTTCCATTGCTTTCTCCATAAATTGTTTTTGTTTATCAGCGAATTCTGCCATCAGCTTCTGTTGCCTTTCCTTCGCTCTTTTTCGTCGTTCCTCTCGCTCACGATTCTCCTTTTCGCGCTGCTCATCTTCCTCGCATTCTTGCATACGAGGCCATAATTTATCCCTAGTCTCAATAATCGTTTGTTTACACATAGGATCTAAATCCGCGATTTTTCTAAGTAGCTGCGAGATGAAGAATGGTCCATCACCGATTCGCGATTCACTAGGTAATAATGATATGAAAGAGCTGCTACTACTAATGCTGCTGCTACTGCTGCTGCTACTGATTTCATTGTCTGACATTGCACTTTGTTCGGGGTTGTAGCTGTCTGGTACACCCGATAATTGAGAATGTAATTTTAATAGCAAAGAGATTATGCTCTCTCCTACTCTTACAGATTGCGGTTGCATTGGTCCACCCTGAAAGATCCATGAATATTTTATAATAATAAGCTAAATCAAGTGGTAAATATATTAAAATATATAGTATACAATAAGAGATAAATAAAATTTAGAATATTATTAGAAATAGTATATCTGTGTAATATTATATTACTTGTATGTCTCTTCTCTTAAAATGTTTGTAAGAATTTGACGTGGATGGAACAATTTCTGTAGCCCTATAATTAACAGGTTGTGCTGTGACTATTTCATTGCCGGCCATAACTGCTGGGCGTTGAGGAACAGGTGGTAATGCTGGCTGGCCGCCGACATCATCTAATTATTATTAAAAACATAATTAGATACAATATCCTTTACATATAAACTTTGATATATATATATCATATCAGCATTATGAATTACGAAGTAATTTGAAAAACGTACTATTTGGCGAAGGGGGCGATTCAATTGCTAGATGGATTGCTATCGATTCTTCGCCAGATGGTGGCAAAGCTCGTTGCAAAGGTATCGTTAAGTCATCCTCACTATTACTACGAGCTGGTATGGCGACAATTCCGTCTTCAGGTATAATTGCTACACCATATTCCACTATAACATTATAGAATATAACAAAAATTTATTTTATATACATTATTTATGATAAATAATGTATATAAAAATACATAATAAAATAAATAGTAAATGTTTTGAAAAAATGTATAATCAACGCTGCAATATATAATCTATATAAAAATCTTGCTAACCACTTGTTGATGGTAATGCTGGCAGAGATGTAGCACTCTCGACTGACGGTAGTAAAGCCGGCAAAGATGATGCACTCGCACTTGACACACCATTGTCATCTCTAACGGTGTCTACAGAAAATCCTAACAGTTCCAAAGAAACTTCCTCCGCGCCATCATCCACACCGTCATTCAACATTAAAGATGTCGCCACTTCGCTCATCTCTCCCTGAATCATCTCCCACTCGAATTCGCCTAATTATTATTAATTAAATAGATTAGTAAGTTTGTTAAATCATATTAAAAATATTAACATGTTACTAAATCATTACTATATAAATTAATTTTGTTATTTTATAATATTCATATAATTACAATATTATATATTGTTATCAGTATTGTTTGCTAATTATCAGCATATTCAAAGTAAATCAATTATATAAAAAAAAATTCGACAAATTTATAATGCTTACTGTCTGAGCTGCTATGCTCCGACTCTTGGACTAGAATCACTTGAGGTATCGTTGTTCTCAGATTTTCAGACAAACTGTCACTTTCGTACCATCCAGCCAAATCCATGTCCTTTATTACGTGAAAGGTGCCACCGGTGTATTGACATAAAGGACTCCCCTGAAAATGATATTATATAAAATAATACAGAATAGACAAAATGGTTTTAAAAGAAATATAAAAGAATTAAAATCAAATAAGAGAGAGATAAAATGCATAAATGATGAATCATATTTTTTTTATTATATATAAAGTAATAATTTACGTATATAAGAAAAAGACTGAACTGTTCAAAGCAATTCAAAGATTAATTATTTTATCAAAAGAATTATTTACAGATTTATCCGGCGGTTCCGTAGTAATAACTGCCATTTCTAGAAGATAAATAGCCAGTGCCATAACATGTTCTGATATGTTACGCCCATTCACAGCCTTATAGAGTATTATTAAGATCATAGCATGAAAAACTCTAGAACGTAGGACTATACGAGGATCGTCATAGTCCGACGAAACCGGAGCCGGTTGTCTAAATGGTGGCCAAAGAGTTGCACTATTTTTCAACTTGCCCGATTGCTTTACGCTGCAATAGAAAAATATAATATTAATAGAAAATAAAATATTTCAGAATGTGTTTTATCAAGAAATTTAATGCATACTATTCTGTGAAACGATCCATAGATACTTGGAAATCTCTCCTATGAACTGCTCTCAACAGTACATGTAAGGGATCAAATAATTCTTCCCATACGCGAGCCTTTGGTCCATACATACCCTGTTGCATATTGCCACTTGCCTCGAGATTTGGAGCTCTATATTGCGCTACCTATAAAAACATTATGCCGTTATATAAAAGAGATAATATCATTTAAAATTTTTATATGTATCTATATAAAATACAAAAATTGTTCGTAATTGTAATCGATTAAGTAACATTTATATGTATATAAAATAAAATTAGAAATTAAAATAATTCTTTCAGATATACATAATAAGATGAACATACATCAGCTAGAACAGATTCAAAGTCTCTATTCTGAGTAGTTCCACAGCGTTCCGGCATTAGTTCCATCAATTGGCTATGTGTCTTATCACCCATACATAGTAAAGTCACCATTTCAAGACGAGACATTTCGGGATCCGATAAACCTGATGTAAAAAAATATAATGTCCTAATATAAGTATTTTATTTTTGCTTTAATATTTTTCTATTATTTCCAAGATTATAAAATTTCTTATTAGTTTCATTTATTCTTATAGAGCCTATTATTAATTATTATTTATATACGCAGGTGAAATGAAGCGTCATAATTATAATAATTTCAATTTAACATTAGCATTGAGAATGACCCGATCGGTATTGAAACGTTTGTATGTGTATTTCCTTTGTATATTAAACGTCTTTATCTATACATAACTGGCTTTTAGCCCTTCACACGTAACTTATTATTTTTATAAAATTTATTATTATTAAAAAGAAGAGATTTTTAAGATAATTGCATTAGAACTGATAGAAATTTACCAAGATTTGTTCTGACGTTGACTAACGTAGCCAAAAATGTTAGACAACTTTCCAACATTGGAGTATCATGTTCGCCCTCAAGGTATTCATTTTGTGGGGCATGATACAGGCATAAACTCATCCACTCCAGCACATGAAATCTAAAATAAAAATAAATTAAAACGTTTGCATTATTGATTTGATGTAAAAAGAAATTAAATGAGGTGAAAAAAACAAATGAGATAGAGAAATTACTTTTCGATAACAGTTTTCAGAAAGACATCTGGCATTAATTTTGTAGCGCAGATTTGCAGCAGATATAAATCCGCGTCCACCATGGAGTTGCAAAAATTACACTGTATATAGGTCATTGCTTGGCCCTTTATTTGCAATCCATTACGAACCCATAATCCATTTAAAATCTCGTAGAAAGCCACCTGAAAGCAGAAATACACAAAAGAAAACGTTATTAATTATATTATATACATAGACAATCAATAAAATATCTTGTATTGGATATTTTGTGTATCCATAAAAATTTTTTAATACATTATAATTGTATTAATTTTTATATATAACTTATAACTATATTGTAATGTTACGATTGCTGTAAACATTCTCATAAAACTTTCGTGCAAAATATCTAGTTGACCTTCATTTATTTTTGATGCATCAATGTCATTAAATTGTGCTCGCAAAGCACATCTTTTGATGGAAGATATGAATTTAATCTTTTCATATCTCGCGCGCGCGCGCGGATAACATACAACATATAAACCAATTGCATACAAACTTACATAAGAGCGTGTCTCATAACATTCTTATGTAAACATATAAAATATAAATTTAAAGCTCGTTTTATAGTAGATTTATTCGTGCGGAAAGACATTACAATGTAATTTAATTGTCATTGAATTACAATGTAATCTTTGTTATTTGACAGAATTTATACTTTTACTCTGAACATTTGCCAAGACTATAAAATATTACTGCAATAAAAAAACGAACAAAAAATATTATATTAATTTATATTCTTTTTTCAATTAAGAATTTTATATTTATCATCAAGACAATGAAATCTATGTTACAAGTAATCGGTGAAGGACACATACTTATGTATATCTCATAACCGATATATTTTAAACATTGATAATGACCCAATCGGAATCGAAGCGTTTTGCATTTAGTTTTGTTAAATTAAACGAATTTATTAGGCTCATAGTCCTTCTATATATATATATGTATATATATATATATGTATATATGATTATTTAATAGATAGTAATTTATTATTTTATTAAACCAAACTTTTTGATTTTAAAATTGTTAAAAAAATAATATTGTGTGAAAGTAAATTTTTATTCAATTTTGTATTTTTAAACTAGTTTTATGAATATTTTATTCCAATTTTGTCCGGATAGAATTTTAGATTTTAGATAAGACATTTTTAAATATTAAGATTTCAACCTATTAAAAACCGTATATTTCAGTGCAACTAATATATCTGGTAGATTGAAATCTTAATATTTATTATTCCTAATATTTCCTCCACAGGAACGAACTTTTCGTATTTCTTGTCCCTCCTCCTTCACCCTTCGATTTCATATGTTTGTAAGAGTGGGAACAAAGTTCTTGTCCCTCCTCCTTCACCCTTCGATTTCATATGTTTGGAAGAGTGGGAACAAAGGTCTTATGAATGCACATGTATATCGCGATGAGAAAAGGTTAAAACGACTAATTTCATTCATATCTTGTATTCTCGTAACCGCGGGTGCAATACCCCCTACCATTCACTTTGTCTGTTACTGTCCTCGGCCTATAACGGTCGTCCCGTCTGAATCGAGTGAACGGCAAGCAAGCAGTCGTTAGTCCCAGCGTGTAGCGTCGCCAATCACAGACGGCGAGTGCGCTGTGCGCCATTCTCCCGACATCTTAGTCTTCGTCGTCGCGTCGTTTCCTACTCTTTCCAAATGGCTAGGAACCATCAAGGGATAGCCTTGCTCGTCGTCCTGGCGAGCACTGGCTGTGTCTTTGGAATCGGCATAAACGACGCGCTCGACCTGATCAGACTGGGCCGCCAAGCCGTGGTGGATGTGTTGGAATCCTGGGAGATGATCAACGCAAGCCTCCCTTCTGATATGAAAGCCGGCGAAGAGCTTGTATTCATGAAAATGATGGAACGTCAATTGCTTAAGCGGATGGACCAAGTCTCGAAGAAAATCGACGAATACCAGGGACGCGTGGAGGACAAAAGCGATATGATCTTGTCGCAATTGCTACTGCAACTTCCTATGCAACATAGGCTCGACAACAGTCTGAAGGAATTAGATCATTATCTCGGTCAAGTGCAGGAGCTGTACACACTTTTCGAGATGTACGCGGACAATCCGGAGAAGTACGAGAAGTACACAATGTTGCAATTTGCCAAAACATGTGTGTCGCCAAGATTAGGAGAGCTACCGGATGTTTTAAAGTCGATACACAGACTCATGGTGCCATCAGAGCAACAGGTGTACAACAGGAGCATCCTCGTGCTTCTAGCTAATCAGATGCAGGTAGGTACTTGATATGTGAAAACAGTTTTTAAAGGACGTGATTGAAGAAAATGGATGAGCCAATATTAGGCAATTTGAACGAGAATAAATATAAATTATTTCTATTGTGAAGTATCTTCCTTCTCCCCTTTAACATTAACTCATTGATTCAAGGCTTCCTTTTGTCCCTCGTGAGAGAAAACGTCATGATATTAGGTTTGCTTGAAGTTGTTAAAAAAATTTTTTAACAAGATTAAAGATCTGTTTGTGTTGCTTGCGCTTTTTGCTCAAAATCTTCGTCTTTTTTTCTCTTTTTCTCTGACGGCCAATTATATATTTATCTCGTTTTAAGTGCAAAAATTTTTGAGAATTTTAAACAACACGAGCAGATCTAAATATATATTCGAGCGTTGAAAAAAGAGAAAGTGAAGATACTGAGTGCAGAAAGTGCAAGCAACGCGAACAGATTTATTGATTCAGAATAGTACATATTTTAAAATAAAATTATCTTTTTTAAATATTTTAGTTGTTTTATGTGAATATTTTCCAAGAGCAATGCTGATGCTTTTATCTTTAATATTAACATTAATGATCTAAACAAATCTTTACATGATTTAAAAGCGACTGTTTCCTGGAAAGAATTATAGTGATTCACTCGCTTTGCTTTGTTTCATTCTTCAAGAGCCGATTAAATTTCTGTTACTGCTTAATATTTTATTTTTATGAATTTAATATTGTAATAATTTAAAATATTTACATTATGAACATATAATCGATCAGAAGTGAAATACATGCTCCTTGGTTATAATAATACCACAGATATATATGACTCATTCTAAACAGGTAAAAAATGTTTTTTACTTCATCTTGTGTTGCTACATCATTTGTTGTTACATTTATCACTATATTTTACATTTTATTACTATATTCAGTTATTTTTTATTGAGTTTATTATACACATTTTTTATTTTTTTTTTGTT
Organism: Cyphomyrmex costatus; assembly: GCF_001594065.2. Lineage (NCBI taxonomy): Eukaryota > Metazoa > Arthropoda > Insecta > Hymenoptera > Formicidae > Cyphomyrmex > Cyphomyrmex costatus. The sequence goes on along the minus strand of NW_017280250.1, from coordinate 968,599 downwards.
TCTTACTTTATAATTTATTATTTTGAGTTTGTTATATGATTTAGGATTTGATTATTATATATTTACATTTTTTATCTTATTTTATTATTATGTTTATTATATATTGTATCACTTGCTTTTATCTTTATTATCCAATTTATTATTTACGCAACGATAAAGAGTGATGTGATAATTACATATGCTTAGACACGAGTGCGAACAATGTGTTTGCAGAGAGTGTCTAAAGAACGCTAGAATAACGTGATAAACAGGAAGGACTATCATCTGCGTGATTTTGTGCTGGTTTAGAGAAGTCACGCCATATAGTAATATAGAAATTAGTCACCAGTCAACGCTGTCCTTCTCATCGACGTTGGTAGAAAGAGGAATTTAGATTTCAGGCGACAAAGCGCAGAAAGTGAGAACGTATTTGATACGCTGAATTGATGAGTCCGAGGATCCCTTGTTGTGAGTGGTCTGATAATATCGTAACAAGAACCCCACTATATCCATTAAGTGCGGGCAGTGGGCATTATGTACCGAGAAATAGTATCACACTTTAGGATCAAGTGACGGAGTGACTTTACTCCGTATTTATTATTCATAGAAAGAAAAGGGAAATCATGTCGACGGAAATTCGTCATTACTCGATACTCCGGATACACCGTAGTAAATGACACGAATCAGTGAATTGACCCGAGTCATTTGATTAAAGCTTTCGCGCATTAATTGATACGCCAGAAAGGTATGGGTTATAATTTAGCATTCATTTCCAAATCATCGTTTAGACGTCAAAAACAATAAATTTGTCTTGAAAAAGAAGGAAGATTACAGATATAAATTTAACTGTGATTTTAAATTACAGCTTTCTGTAACTCTTTGTAATGTTCATTTTTAGCTTTTCAATCCAGAATTAAAATTTTCTAAATGTGAAGATATAAAAAATCAGCGATTATAAATGAATAACTTTTTGTAAGCTGATCTTCGAGCAATAAAAAAACCAAACAAAAACATCTCCATTTATAGCAGAAAAAATATGAACACGAGAGTTTTATTCACAAAAACATACGTGGAAAAATTTGAGTGATAAGTGGTAAACAAAGGGCAATCTTACTATGAAATTAACTTTCCTATACGTTAACTTTTCATAATGTATAAAAATAACTCTGTCATCTAATATTTTTTCCTATTTAGCATTTTAAATCTCTATGCAACCATTATAAGATTAATTTCTTTTACAACTGCTATATCTCTTCTCCAAGTGCGAATGTACCGGGTGGATAAGAAGAGAACGCAGAATATGCGCATGAGATACACAACATTAAGTCTGACGAAGACCGTGGGGGCTTGTGGAGACCAGAGGTGGGCAAGAGACATTGGTGTTGGCGCATAACGTGGAACTCAGTCGAGCACGATCGGTCACACGGTAGTGTTGCTCTTACTTGCTGGTCCCGAAACAGTAAGCGGGACTTGTTACCCGCATTCCGCGGATACGCGAGCTGTATGTAATCGTGTCACGAAAAGGTGCTTCGTTAACGAATTTTACCAGCGAAATTTTGTCTCTTTCAATGGATTTCGAAATTATTGCGACAATCAGAAACACTAAACGCTAGGAGAAAGAAATTAGACTGGACATTGTGTGAAAAGGATGTTTTAATGCGATTGTTCTGAACGCGTATGTTATCAAGAGATTATAACTTGAACTCTAAAAAACCTGAAAAATAAAAAGCAACCTGAGAAATGTTTGAAAATTATCAACAGACGCAATATTATCTCGGGTGTCAAGTCAATCAATTAGACTATATTAGACTCCCAAGGTCGTGTATTGGAAATATATAAAGTCTTTATGAGGCTTTTAAAATATTTTTTAATTTTTATCTCTCGAAGCTGTTTTGTCATTTTCATGATTAGATAAATGTTAAAAAGATTGAAAGTATCCGAAACATTTTTGGATGCTGGATCTTTCAAAATTTTCATTGTCGAGCATCTTGTTTCATTACATATATTCTCTGTTTAATTTTATTTAAATATTTTCTCAATAAATATATTATATTTGTTATATATAAGTTTTTAATTTCCTCTATCACTATCAGTTTTAATCTTTAATTCTCAATTCGCAATAATTTTAGTTCCTATAGGATTAAATTAATACGGAATGTAGATTAATACTTTTTATCGCATAATTATCCGATATTATAAGCCTCGCGGCTTCGTGAAACTGAAAATTGAACTAAACGGAAGCTATGAAGAACGAAGAGAGACGGAAAACAAGAAAAAAAAAAGAGCTTTATTCACATTCGCGAAATATTCCACGACGTTGTTGCAACAAGAGTTATTTAATCATACTGTTTGTGGGAGGAAAACAGCGTCACCCAGTAGTACCTAGCCGCTCTAGATTATGTATTAACGCGTCATTAGCCGTCACTGCCTCTTTCCTCTTTTATGTCATGACCCCCCTGTTACCATGATAGTAACATCTTCCTTTTCCATCGTTCTCAAGCTCACTAACGAAGCAAAAAGATCGTTCAATTTTATCTTGTGGATTGTCGTCAAGGATGTAGAATTAAAAATATAAAAGTTTTAATACATATAATGATAAAAATTAGTACATATTGGATAATACTAACAACGAAATAGATGTAATAAATTTATGTTAAAAATAGCAGTCACAATGCAATTACATCGTTACAATCTTCAATTTTCGTTTTCGTGTCTCCAGATTAAAACTCATCGAGAAAACAAGACAAAGAAAGAAATTAAAATCCTGCTGAGTGGATCGTAAACAAAGTGAGTGACTCATCAGCGAAGGATCATTCGATTCCGAGAATGAGATACTTCGCATGCTTGCTGGGAATGTTGTTGGCTGTAGCAGCCTTCGCCGCGATTAAGAATGATGCGTCGTCGATCGATACAATTAGACAGGCTTTGTTATCATTGGAGAAAGATCTCAGAGAAGATTTAGCCAATCAACAAAAGTGGATGAACGTCGAAGAGCGAGAGAAGTACTTGCATCTGATCAAAGCGTACAAAAGATTCGGTAATCAGGTAGATGAGCAATTTCCTTCGGATCGAAAGGACTACCTGAACTCCTTGGACTCCCTATGGCTTTGGGCCCGGGCCGAGAATGAGATGAAGGGCATCAACGGTCTGTATGGGGTGTTCCGGCAAATGCAACGCGAGATCATTGAGCTGAATACATCGATCAATGCAAAACAACTCGCGAATTTTGCCGAGACGATCCTACGAGATGCGAACGCTGCGATTCCGATAGCGCTCGATCGTATCGCGAGTATAATTGTCAATGAAAAGTTGTTCATTGCGTCTTTTAAGGTACCTAATAGACGGCTGCAATCCTGTAAAAATCTCCATAAATGAAATTTTTCTGAAGACTTTCTTCAACATGCGATTTTTTCATATTGGAAATGCTTGTTCAATAAACAGATGCTTAAAGCTTTTAGTTGAGGCATAAAAAGACTCACTCGTACACATCGAAAATCCAAAAAAAATTCACGGCATTTTTGTTGAAGTTTAAATATCATAGCGATGCATTCATTCCTGTGATCACAGCATCTCAGATCACGTTATAACATAAATACTCGTCCTCAAAATATTTGCAAAGTATTTTTGTATGTGCAGGAAGCATCAAACCAAATGTGCAATGAGATGCAATCGCCGCAGCAACTGCTGTACAATTTGTATAATGCCGTGGCGCTGACGGAGATCAAGGGTTACACTATGATTCAATTCTCATACATGCTATTACGTCTGTACAACGAAGGTACGTGGTACCGATGCTCACGTTTAAATATACGTCCTACATACGGTATTTTCGACGTCGCGCGATCTGCACAATTAAGATCAATCTTTTTTCCCTGAGCGAAATGAAAGGCATTTGCGTATGGATATCACAAGTTAAAACTTGAAGCTAAATATAGCAATTTAAAAAAACATTTAATAAAAGAAATGAATAAAATAAAAACGCTCTCTAAAGAAATTGATTTTAGTTGCACTTGATACAGATTATCGCGAATCGAGAAACGATACTTGAGCGTGATTATGATTTTAATTCTGATAAATTCTTTAACACAGGCAATAACTTTAGCGAAGAAATACAAACATTGAAACACCAATACGCAATAAGAACGTCTGAAACATTAAGAGCCGTAAAAACTGCAATGGCATACGCCCCGAGAAGTCTTTGGAGATGCGATCCACGTGTACATAAATTAGGTAAAACCGCCTGAGGATAATAACATCGCAAAGAAATTAATTTATATAATTTATAATTTGATATATATAATTTATATATACAATTTTTGTTTAGGTGAAACCTATACCGAGTTGAAGCAACTGTTCCAAGGATATATTGTAAATGAAGTAGATTTAAATACTGAAGGCACGTGCAAAGAGAATTGCGGTTATTATGGATACACTAAGGTGTACGGTTGCTATCAAAATCAATTTTGTTCGAAACAACGTCAATGTAATGGCAAGATATTGCACTGCGAGTACATTGACTCAGACATGTGGATCTGTCCGGCGGTAGGTACTTTTTCAGATATATTTTGTATGAAGAATTTGTGTATAACATTAATATTAAAATGACAAAAAAAACAATTCCAAAAAAAAATTATGAATTATGTACACAGAAAAATTAGTAAAATTTAATTTGTATAATTCAGAACGATAATTATTCTAAAATTAGAATAAAAAATTTTAAATAATTATAAAATTATAACTATAACAACAAAATGGGAATATTGAGAAATTAAAAAAATAATTTATATAAAAATATAAAAAATACCGTAAAATATCAAATCTTATTGGACCGTGAGAATTTAAACCAAATGAATATCGATGAGAACATGCCGTAAGGTCGGAATCAGACTATACATTGAAGATTGAGATTAAAGATTAAAATTTCACCAATGAGAGAAGACAAAGAAATTTTGAATCCTTTTATTTTGATTGGTCAAACTTCAATCTTTCAATCTTCAATCTCATTCTTCAATGCGTAGTCTGATTCCGGCCTAAGGGTCAAGTTAAATCTCGGGTGCTTCTATACAATTGCGTATGAATTTACGTTTCTAGATTCATACCGTAAAATAGTATGGATTTAAAAAACCTATTTTGCAATTTAAAAAATAATATAATTTTTCCTAATCACTAATACAATTTTTTTCACATTTAGGACAGAAACAGTACTAGACGATACGAATACATAGAATATGAAAATGGTCTTCATTATGGAAATATAAAAACGTGTTCTGCAGGAACAACTAAAGTCGACAGCTGGTGGCGATGGCTTTTCTGGCATTGTAGCTACTGCTTTTGCTATTGTGACGATCAAAATTCGAATTCCGATCGCTATTTCAGTCTCCGATCTGTGATGTCTGACATTTCGAACAACAAGTAAGAATAGCTAATATCTTGAATAATAAAGATTAACATAACGAATAAAATTTAATAAAATTAACAGAATTAATAATTTTAATTTTAATAATATAAATTTAATAAACGTAATAAAATCAATAAAATCTACGAAAGATAACTGAAGATATAATACTTATTCTCTTATAGAGTCATAACAGGAATAAGATTAAGAAAGATAAATCGAATTATTCATATACAAATCCAAGAAGGTCAGTTACTTCCACGTGGAGGAATTAATACATCAACAATCGAATGGCAACCGGTCGATGCTTTTTCAATCATGGACTCTCATATTAAAAATGGCGTTGATTATCATACAATAGTATGGGAAAAACGCGCTTTAGATCTCGATGATCTGTTGGCAGCACCAGATCATCTATTAACAGGTAATTCGAAATTGATTTTGGTTAACACATACATTTTACACGTATATAATATATACATGTTTGTGTATATATTACATCTTTGTAATTATTGTTGGAGAAATTAGTAATTTCATCATTATATTTCAATACAATTATATATATATATGTGTATATAATATATAAAATCTGTTTTAGGCGTTAGGTTCCGAATGGTTGGTAGTCGTCTAAATTTGGAAATAATGATAACTCCGTTCAACTTCACATCCGGATCGTTAATTCAACCTGAAGAAAAGAGTTTTTGGCATAGCAACGACGTTACTGACAGGTGAGATTTGTGTCTCTTTTTTTAGCATAATAAAAACATTTAATCTTTTTTATAATACTAAAACTGATTGTATATTTTTTGTTTTTAGAACTGAACTGAAATACATCGATCCCGATATACCGATTCGCAATTTCGTGCCAAATGAACCGGACTCTGAGGAGAATCAATACTTGAACTTCGCACCGAGTGATCGACAAAAGGACGCCGCACAAAGTACGATTCCTTTCCTTGATGTTCAACCAGTTATACCGAATCCGTCGGTACCGCTTGCGGGCGCCAGTATCTTTCATAAGGGTCGAAAAGGTTCGGGTGGTTTCGTCGCTCTAAAATTAACTACCTACGACTTCGCGCCACACCTGCAAGTCGATTTGCCACCGGCACCACCGGTTCTCGAAACTCCGAATGAGATAAAAGCCACGTAGAAATATTGTATCTTTCATTTTATCGAAATAGCGATTAAAGAACCTGTGATTTGCCAAGGACCTCAATATACGTATCGAGGTAAAAGAAGATGTGTATTGAGTTATTGCATACGAAATGTTGACTTTCGAATATTTCGACTTTGAAAAAAATTGACAAATTTTTTAATAAAGTATAAACACGAAGCAAGAAAAATAGACGTTGGAATTTAATTTTGAGATACAAAATATAAAAGTATATTTTTTATCTTTAACCCTTTCCACTTTCAGATTCTTTCTATTTACATTTAATCAAGCAATTTTTAATTTAAAAAAATCTTGAAAATGTAATCTTTTTTAACTATAATATTTTGTTTCCGCAAAAATTATTTAATTAAAATGCAAAATCTCTAAAACCGACATTTCCTATGCAATTAACAGTTATCACATATTTAAGTCTTATACTTTTTGTAATTACACATAGATTTTTTATTAAAATCTGTTATACTCATTGTATTAATAAGCCGTCATTTGTCGGTATATCATTAGACAAATCGTTAACTAGTAACTTATATTATTAAACTGATTAAAAAATTTTATATAAAAACAATCTAGAGCAAAGTATTTAAAGCGCAAATTGCTGCCGTGTTTTTATAGGTCTTGATTTGGTTACCATTAAAATATATCTGCATGTTAAATTTATATAGAGATTCCAAAAGATTATATTATATTAAGAAAGTATTTCATTTTAGATTTAAGGTTAAGATATTAGAAAAGAGTATTGTAAGATGCTATTTTTTACCATGTTGCAACTTCATATAAAACTATAAGTTATCTTTTCCAGATTTAGTTTAAAATGTTTATAGATATTATTTAGAATATTCATAAATAAGTTTGTAATATTTTTATATGTAATATTATACATAACTCTTTTTACTTTAATTTTCTCATTATGTGCCTATAAATGTGTATGCCTTTCAAAATAAATTATCATAATGACAAAGTTTATATCTGCATATATGCTGACTGTTTGCGAGTAATGTATCATAGACATGCATGAACAGTCATCGATGAGGAATCTTTCATTCACCTTGAAACCATTAACCCTTTGCGGATCAAAGATTTTCAATCATATTTCTATTAATCTAATTATATTTATATAAATAAATACATTTATATTTAAATAAATAATCTAACCAAATAATATTGGATTGTTCATATTGATATAAAAGATATGGTTAAAAGCATTACATTAGAAATAAATACAAAATCTTAAATTGTAAAAAAATTTGAAGAGCTTTTGTAAACAGATAATGTGTCCGCGAAGAATTAATTGAGATAAAGAAAACAAATGCGCACTCACCTGAACACGCAATGGATGCATCATGAGAAGATGCAACATATCTGTGGGTGGCAATAATTCGCGCAGAGTTGCTCCCTGCTGTCTGATTGCCTGGCACATAAACACTGCGAGGTATCGATGAAGCGGTAGATGAAACGACACTTGCAAACTATCACTCTGAAGAAAGGTAAAAAAAAAAGAACGCATAAATTTTAAATGTATTAGAGTATAATCAAAGTATGTACATATGTAGTATGAGAAAGAGTTGTACTCACCACATTCGGATCTGTATAATTTACGGAATCGAGCCAATCTTGCAAAGCTGTGAGGCAGAAAGTAAGCACTCGTCGACTTAATGCTGCACTCTCAGGTCCACGAAGATGCGACACAAGAGCCCACATCGGATATGCGCTAGCTTCCAGCTCAGCACTGAACGCCGCATAATATGTATTGGGCTCAAATTCGACATGCTGACTTAGTTCTCTCTGATTAACATTCATGCCTTGAAACATAGATAGAAAGTCGAACCACATTTCCAAGAGAGTATTATCGCTCATGAATTTAACAGCGACTGGTTTATGCGAGAGCACATTGTTCAAATCGGATACCAATGGCCAGTAACAATGCTCTTTCATCACTTGACGTCCGCAGTCCACAACATAATGGAAATTTTTATCTGGATCTGAAATAGAAATCTTTCTTTCAATCTTACTATTCCGTTAGACTTCGCTCTTGCTATCTTTATTTTATCTTAAAAAAACTCATACGTACCGTGCAAAGTGTTCTGAATGAGTATTTTGCTCATCATGTATTTCAAACTAATAACCATAACATGTAATAACTTCAATTGATCAACCATTCTTAACGCTAGTTTCTCGTTACTAAAAAGCTGAAAAGTATAAAAGTCGGAAGTTAATATATTATGGAAACAAACTGTAAATAAAAATTTAAATGTGCATGTCATAATATTTACTGACTGAGAGTTAATAAGATAAATACCTGTACGCTAACGTGCACAACTCTATTGCTCAATGTATCAGGATCCATTGAACGTTCGAGCATCATCGAGATTCTGCTGTAGTGCAAGACAAAGGCACGAGTTAAAGCTTCCTTGTAATCGGGATCCGGCAACATGTTCAAAAGCAGACAGACCAATTTCTGCGGAAACTCATAAGCGACGGTCCAGAACATCAGTTCTTCTAAGAAAGTCGTGTGTTCTAAGTGCTCTTGAAGCGATACACATTCTAAAAAAGTAAATATGTCACACACAAGTCGTTTATATATGTAAATTTTGTTGTAAAAATTATTAATGTTATCGCAAAATTACCGTGAAATTATATTGCAATACTAAATGTACCACTTACCTTTGTATTCATCTGGAGGTTCGGGATTTGGAAGCGATTTTACAGCATGTTGATATATTTTATTACTATCTTGGCAGTAGCTATCATATTCCGATTGTCCGGTTAAGACAGAGGGATCCATGAGACCTCGGTACTTTTGCGGATTCGTGAGAGCTGATGTCATGACATGCCTCATTAATGCACCCATGTTGTTCAAGTCGAGCAACATGGTCAGATATGCGTCTGCCTCATGTATAGCACTTCTTTGATCAGGCACTCCCATTTTACTAAAATATAAGCAAAACAATAATCAATCATTAGGACTCATTAGAAATCATGTTATTAACATATATTATTACAATTTTGTTCCAATTTCATTTCTTTACATTAAAAATCTTTAAAGATCATTAAAAATGACAAATTTATAAGTACATTCTGTATAAGAAAACTTTTGTCTTTAAAATGTTCTTGATATGATATTCTGACATTGATATATATTTTGACATGACCTAAAACAATTTTACAAAATAATTTAATATTTAAAACAATTTTTCCTTTGACAAAATTGTATCCGAAACTTACAAGTAAACCTACCCAAGTGTTACACTCTGATTTTTATGAGTTTTTAGTATGATGTTTTCCAGATAAAAATAAACGACGTATTCTTTTATACAGGCTCATACGCACTTTTGAGGGGTAAGAAACATCTCTTTGAAAAAAATCGGTTTTTCTCTTTCGAAGCGAATATCTTTGAAACTATAAGAGGTAGAAAAAAATTTCTACAATGAAAATTGAATGGTTTCAAGAGTACTTTATAACTAATAAAAAAAATGTATTATAGTAAAAAAAAGGGCTACGAGCCAAAAAAATTTATTATGTTTATAAAGTACTCTTGAAACCATTCAATTTTCATTGTAGAAAATTTTTTTACTTTTTATAGTTTCAAAGATATTCGCTTCGAAAAAGAAAAACTGATTTTTTTCAAAGGTGGGGTTTCACTCCTTAAAAGTGCGGCCCATATAAAGAAATACATATCGCTTATTTTTATCTGGAGAACAACATACTAAAAACTCATCAAAATCAATGATTGCAGAGTGGAATGAGAGTAGAACCAATCACGAGATTCTCTAGAAACACGGAATGCTCGTTATTGGTTCCGCTCTCGTTCCGCGTTACGCTATTCCGCTGCATGGGTTTGCACCCTAAGGGCGGGTTCACACCTTGACGGAAAAACGGAAAGCGGAAAAGCAGTAGCCAATCAGGTAGTCGACTTTCTGTTAGTTTTGTACTATATACTACCAGCACGAGTTTTGATCGGTTAACTGCTCTTCCGCTTTCCGCTTTTCCGTCAAGGTGTGAACCCTCCCTCAGAGCGGTAATGCGCAAAGCATTTTGCGGTTACATTGGGCACATTCAACAAACTCAACAATTGAGTGAGCGCGCGTTGTTATTGGTGTATTCCCCTAGATCTAAAATTCTGATTGGATGATTTAAAAGAATACACCAATAACAGCGAGTGCTCACTCAACTGTTGAGACCGCTGAACATGCCTATTACAGATAAAAGGCCCTCATGTCTTCTCTCAGGTTTCTCTCTGCGTGTGTCGTGTGTTTACACGCTCGATTAATTTCAACTCGTCGAATAATTAATCGGTAGTATTTTATTGTGATTAACTATAATAAGATTAATAAATTTCTCATTTTTCGTTCAAGTGCCTGTGTAAATTCATGGCCACATTGATTTGCGATGGAATTTGATTATGACCGCGTGCAATTGGTGTTTATTTGTTTGAAGTAATTCTCAGTTGCCGAATAATTAATCTGTAGTGATTAATTACTAGTAAGCCAATAAATTCATTTATAAAAATCGAATAAATCCTTGAACATATTTTGATACAAATTATAAAAAAAAGAAAATTTTTGAATGCAGTTACTGTGTGCAATGTGTTTCTCTTTCTCAAGCATTAATTTTCAGTCCCTAAGTAATTATTCGGTAGTGATTAATAATAACAAATTGATAAATTTGCTTATAAATCGATCAAATGTGCATGAGTAAATTTGCTTAAAGATGATACGTGAAACAATGTGACAGACAAAAGTTTATTGTTATTCGATGTTGGATTTATAAGAATCGCGTTAGAGTTCAGTGATATTATTCTGCCTTTTTCCAGCTCGACTACGATATGAAGATCTCTAGAAGGTAAGAAAGAGAAAGGGGAGAGAGAGAAAACACATGTATTATCGTGACACGCGTTTCATACGTAACAAACAGCTGATCACAACAGAGCGCCCGCGTCGAATGATAAGTTGCGCCGTCCCTGCCTACCTTCCGTATGCGACCCGTAATTTGCTATTTTCCCTTATAATTCAAAAATTAAGCTTTGGATAAAATTTTGACAAAGAAAAAATTGTCATAGGATCATGTCAGGAACATGTCATTTTAAAGGCAAGTTTTTTTTAGACACCCTGTATGTGTTTTAGAATTTAAAATAGATAAACATGTATCTGAAAAAAGCTTCGTTTCTGACATACGTAACTTTAATTCTAAAAGCACCATGAATTATGCAATTTGAAGATATATGTATACACTGAAATGTGTCAGTCTACATCATGTGGTAAAAGGTCAGATAAGATATAATTTCTTTACACTCTAATAGTTCAGATATTTAAAATATAGCAGAAAAGACCTACCTTCTGTTACTCTTTTTACTCATTCATAAAATTGATAATAACTTACACAGTATAATGTTCAACATACCAATTTTCACGTAAATGTTGTATAAGTCGAAGAATAATTCTAGGCATCATTGCCTCGGCTACGCGCATCAGATCAGACGGTGCAACTGATTTATTTACAGCCGCGTTTGGCCCATGCCTATCACAAAATCTGTAAGACAGAAAATAAAGTCAGCAACGTGTAAAAAATAATTCAAGAATTTGTTCATAAATCACAAAAAAATTTGCGGAAATATGTCAAGCTTGCTGAGAAATCAAAATATTCTTGATATATCCAAAAAAATTGAAAAATGAGAGCAACAGTAATATTAAAACAAAATTAAGATGTTTTCGAGATATCCCACAAATTTCTACAGAATATTGTGTTTGTGTTAATCGATTTACCCAGTCTCTTTCATCACAGATGTATCACCACAATCACATGCACCACCTGCTTGGCTGAGGAACATGTTGAAGTCGTGATGATAGTGATTTCCCTTCTTGAAACACTCGGTACATAAAGACATACAGGGAGATATGCCGCACGTACGACAGCGATACGCTACAAAGTTTGGTGTCCACACCAGACCGCACGTGGTAGCATTATCGTAAGTGCGTACTGAAAAAAATAAAAATTTGATTGATAAACAACACGATTATAATCTGTTTCCATAATACAATTAATATCACATTCATAATTTTGTAATTATACATTTTTGTAATTATTATTGAGTTTTTAAATATTTACTATTTTTATTAGAGCATATTAATAAAAGTAATATAAAATAATTAGTGAGAAGGCTCTATATGTATAAAACAATACAAAACTAAGAAGGGCAAAGAGCCAAATAAATCTATAGAAAAAAAGTAATATAATCTGTAAAAATATAACACACATATATAAATTTACATATAAATAAAAATATTTTGCTTCTAAAATATTTTCGGTGAGATATAATTAAATTCTTCCTAATATTGTAAGTACACAAGATATGAATAGTAATAAGTAATCTAAATAATGTTGTAATTATATGTTACTTAACATACACTTTATATTATTTACATATATATTTAAAAAATATATTTTTAAAAAATTAATGTCTCACTGCACAAAATTGCCCTTATATAACATTTGGAACAGAAACTCAATGTAATTTTTGTAACGTGAGTTAAGCAAACGTCATCGACTATAGTTACAATTCTATACTTGTCTTCTCATGGCTATATGTTTATCTGAAAAATTAGCGCTGCCAAATACGCAAATTCTGTATATTTATGTCTGCGTGTATAGTTTATAAAATTGCAGCATTGCAAAATAAGGTATACAAAGCGAAGTATATGAATACTTATTATAATACTTATTATAACAAAGAATATAAATTTCGTATATCGATAATAATTTTTAAGTTTTATAAAATAAGTGTAGAAGGGCTACGAGCCAGATAACAAATAATAAAATTTTTAATAAATTCGAAACATTATATCGAAAACGAAAACGAAAGTTCACCATAGAACTAAAATATAAAGCATGAAATGTGACAATAATTGTAAACGATCTCGCTTGAGTCATTCTCATTGTTTGAACGTATAAAATTTAAAAAGTATATGATACATATAAAATTTGAAAAACTAAAATATTTGTTGTAGAAGAGAGGTTGCATTTTAAGTTTTATAATTTTAGCATAAGATATATTATTTAACTATAAAATTAGCTTTATTTAAGTTTTTTTTATCTAAAATTATTTTTAAATAGAAAAACTTAAACTAATTGCTGCGTATTTTAAAGATTTTAGATAAAACACTAATATATATATATCTAAATAATCAAACAGTTATAAATATTTCTATTAAATACAGGTTGTCCAAAAAAAGTAGGAGTAAATTTACGCAGAATTTTAAAATATTGCAATGAATGAAAAACATTTCTAGTATCCAAAAATAATCTTTTAATTATTTATGAACAAAATCTCGTTTTGTGATTTTCTTATTCCTTAGAAAAATCGCTATAGAAAACAACTGATTTTTATTGATTATACAATAATAGGTGAAGTTAGAGAAATTCATTACAAATAAGCAAAAAAGAAAGCCATATTTCGTCAAAGTAGGTGTCTAATATTTTTGCGTGAATCTTATAATCTCTAGTTCAATATGTTGCTTACACAGTTTACGACTACATTATCATTTTATTTTTTGTCAATATTATTTTCAAAATTCTTAATTAATATTAAAATAAAATAAATCAATATTATTTATTCTGATCTATATATAATATTTATTTTCTGCAAATCATATTTGTGATTATAACGAATAATAACTCTACATATTTACTCAAGTAAATTAAATTTAAAATAGTATAAACAATAAGTGATATTTTTTCTAAGTCAGCCACTTATCTAATTATGAAATTAATGTAATCAATATAAAAATATATTTATAAAATAAAATAACAATAAAAAAATAACAATATGAATAACTAACGAATTTAAATTAAAAAATAACAATATACTTTATTGCAAAATATCAAAAAAATAGTTTAGACTTACAGATTCTTTTTCGGCCGAATAAAAAGTACATAAATGAAAGAAAGAGAAAAATTTATCACATGTCTTGGTTTAGAGAACAAACTTTGAATACAAAAGAATATATGCTAAGATTTATTTTATTTTAATTAATTTATTTTATTTTATTTTTTACATTTGATACATTTTATCAATTAATCAGATAATGATGTATACATTCGTTAGGACTTTATTTTTAGAATTGTTACTTTAAATAATTATTTTGTACTTTTTTAATTTTCTTCCGATTTCTGTGAATATTTTTAAGCAATTTTTTTATTTACGTAATTATTATTTGATTGAAGAAAACTTTGTAAGTCAAAACTGTCCTTTTGACATTTCGTAATAAAGTTTGCTTTTATTTTTTAACTCACACCCATTATTTGTATTAATTACCATTTTCTATTTATATCATTTATATATGTATATATATAATATCGTTTATATATTCATATCATAGCTTTGCAAAAACAAGACATAAAATTATATTTATTAGTAATAAATATCGTTTATTTCCTATAATTCTTGGTGCTTTTCTTTTTTAATTTAACCATATTAACACATTATATAAATTTGGCTTTAACGTTTACAACATTCAGTACTTTGTGTTACAAATTAAATAGATATTTATAATAAATTTCTTCTTTGAATCGATAGATTTCTCATATTAACATTGTGGCTTAAACAAGTAAATATTTATTGATTTTGTTTCATCTGCAGCATCAATACTTCAGTACTTCAAAAAAGGAGACAAATGCAATGTTTATAAGTAATGATAACAAATAGATATTTTCTATAGAAGAACACATCTTGTACTAGCATATTTACCTTTATTAAATACCGCAAGAACTCACATATATTACCTATTTAACTCACATATATTACCTATTTAATAATAAAAGTTTCCATATAAGTCTATTAAAAATTGAAACGATAAAAACAAAACAAGTTACATACAGTTGCAAAATACAAAAATATATAAAAATGTACTTTTCAGCTCTAGATCGAGTCTTCATCGGCAATACTTTAATTTAAAAATTGAGAAATCTAACAAGAAATTATGTTCTCATCAAGCTATTTTAATTATGTTCTAATCTGTATCACTTTAATACTCGTACTAATTAGCAATTTTCTTATTTTTTTGGCAATGTGCCTGTGTTATATATAAATGTATATATACACATCCATTATTATATTGTACCAACTTCCTTCAGACGGACTGTCAAAATTAAAATATTTAAATAGGAAATCATAAATTTGAAAACAATCAATATAAATTTATAGGTCTATATTGAACTATTAATTTCATTATTAGTCATATACATCCTGCTCTTTGCAGGATTATTTTTCTTGTCGCGGATAACCACCTGTACTGGCGAACTCGTCGGGTGTTCGGCCACCAGCCATGAGCCACTTGCACCAATCGATGGTCTCCCAATCATCGATGGGTTTGCTTGGATTCAGCAGGACATCCAGCACCTCATTGATATACGGCGGGCAACCACTGGTGTCCCGACCAATAGCCAGGTTGATGATATAGGCCGCTGCTCCGCGTTTACCCTTGCCCATTAGCACCTGGACAGCACTGCTGGAGGTCGAGGCCATCCTGAGCCCAGTCGTCTACCTTAGAAAAGGACGTCGTCGTCGTCGTCGTTCACGATCTCCTTATAGAGAGCCACTTGAGACTTTTATTTATTTTCAAAGCAGGGAGGACCCGCGGAGACCAGGACCAAGCGCTCGGTCAGTAGCCCCATATCAGCAGTGAAAGAACGCGTCTCCTCCCGATACGGAGCGTACCGTCATCGCCGTCGTCATCGTGGCCGCGACCGACGGCATGACGAAGTCGACGACTCCAAACTCGAGCTCCCCGTTAACGTTAACTAACGTTAACGACGCTACGTTTCCCGTGCACGGTAGACCACGACGATTTAAAACGCTCAACGGTGTGCCACTATTCCCGGGAACGAGGCACTGAGAGTGCGACGATTATTCGTACGAACAAGTCGCGCTCAGTGAGCGAAATTGTGCGACGACACGATGTGATTTACGATACACGATACGTTGTGGAATATACGACACGCAAATCGCGATACGGTGCGATAACAGCACACGACACGACAAACACGACTCGGACACGGATACCATGCGATCCACGTACGATACGACGGACCAACATCAACGCGAGTCTACCGATCAACCGTTTCACCGATAAAGATAGAGAGACCAGGAAACCGATGACCGAAGTAATGTAGGATTGGACAGCCAGCCCCACTGGCGCGTCTACTTGATTTATTCCTTGCTGTTGCTTGGTCGGTGATAGCTGAGCGATCTGCTTTATCGACGTGGTGGCTGGCCTGGCTAGTGATGCGAGTAAAAAAGGCTGGTATTCATAGGCCTAGTTTACATCGTGCAATTGATACGAGTACTAATCAGTAAGGGACTGCGCAGAATAAAAGGAACAGGGAACAGAGAACAGAGAATAAGAATTTCAACCTATCAGAAATCATGTACTATGGAATACACACTAGAATACACAGGCCCGTATTCAGAACGCGCTAACATGCTACAGTTTACGTCACGTATACTATAGAATTTCAGAGATAAAAGCGCGCTTTTATCGATAAAAGTGCGTTCTGAATACGGGCCACACTGTTTATTCCACAGTACATGATTTCTGATAGGTTGAAATTCTTATTCTCTGTTCTCTGTTCCTTTTATTCTGCGTAGCCCTAATGCCTGGTTTATGCTTCAAGTCTTAATCCCAAGATCCTAAAATTCAACCAATAAAGCTGCCAGTTCTAACCGAAATTTGAACTCTATTGGCTGAATTTTAGGATTAAGACCTTAAGACCGAAGCATAAACCAGGCATAAGGGTGCAGCCACAATAGAAGAAATTAGGAATAAAAGGGCGACCGTTAAGGAGCCTACAGACCAGAGCGGCGCAGCGGTGAAGCGGCGAGCGATAGCCAATGAGAGCCATGCTTTTGCGTAAAAGCATGGCTCTCATTGGCTATCGCTCGCCGCTTCACCGCTGCGCCGCTCTGGTCTGTACACTCCTTTAGGGCCTCTTTCACCAACGCCGATTAACTTAATCGACGATTGGTCCATTGGAATTGACCAATCGCATTTATCATTTAGTTTTGACGACAGACGCGATTGGTCAATTCCAATGGACTAATCGTCGATTAAGTTAATCGGCGTTGGTGAAAGAGGCTCTTAAGAATTCAGTACGGTTAGTATAATCTAGGAAATTCAAGTCTCTCGAAGTGCTTTCGAAGCGCGCAATAGTTAATTCGGAACGACTTTCTATGCAGTCTACGCGCTTCATGTGTAACTCGGAACGCACCCATTGATTATAGGTCTTTACTAGCTGGATCAGATTCTTGCTGTCGGATTGGCTGCGATACTGGCACTTTTATTATGGTATTGTTTTTAAATTTTTCTTATGTATATATTTATTATGAGATGTACATATCTCGTAATTGTAAAAATATTCGTTGGCTGCGTTCCATTGCACGCATAATGCACATGTTCTTCTTACGTCAGATTTGTTCAAATTAATTAATGATACAAGTTCAAATGAAATTAAATTAATCGGAGAAGTCAATACCGCCATATCGGAGTACAGAGTTGGAGCCATTGGAAGTTAAACGATTGGAGTATGTTAATATATTTACAACACTGGAGCTGTCCAAATGACGGCTTAAGGAGTGATGCTATTGCTGATGGTAGGGATTTGATGTCGTTTCTCTTTATACATAGGACTCTAGTTTAATGTATTAGAACGCCTTCTCTCTCTTCCTCTTTCGAGGTAAACTGTGTTTATTTCTCACGTTGGCAGTTATTATGCTTGAGTTAACTATTGACTAGCATTAATTGGAGTTGGTGAAAAAGGCCTTTAAAAAGTCATTCTTTGAATATTTTTTTACATATTCTTTTGTTCTTTGTGATTGTATTATTATTGTTATATTAAATTACTGCAATTTGCAGATGTGTAATAACAACAGAGTGTTTTCAGCGAGTACCTACATACTTTATGCTTCGCATGATCATTTATTTACCATTCACGTCCTATCTTTTACACGATATAAAACAATATTTTTTAGAGATTACGTAAAACAATCACGTGGGATATTGTAGAGGGATAAGGTATACAAACATCTTTCGCATTGAATAAGATTGACTGAAGCTACAGAATCGGGTGTCTTGGTTCTTCGTATCCAAATTGATCCCAGATTGATCTCTCGAGTTTCGTCAAACTCGCGATTCAGTTCCGAAAGAACTAAGGAGTAAGGACAGGTTTGATTTTTTGCGAATTTGGGTTGGAGGCCGTATTAAATTTCTTCATAGATCGATCGTATCGAGTGTTGTCTAGATCTTGTATGTACATTCTACAAAGTCGGTGAAATATTTTTTTCTCAATTATTAAAATTAAAAATCTTGCAAAGATTAAAGCAATTTCTTCAGGAAAACCAATATGTCGAAGTCTGTCTCGAATCGAGGTTATAAAGCCCCGTGAATTCTCGAGAAATTTTGTAGACAATTTTTTTTTAATTCACCGAAATCGCATTATGTAGCTTTTCTGAAGTAAAAGCATTTGCGCATAATGGGATTGATCAATCAGTGAATTTAAAAGACTTGACTATTCTTGCGTATTATATCGATATCATTCGAACTGTTTGAAATTGCCGTATTCGAAACCATTCGCATTTTGATAGCAGAAAAATCGATTGTCAAATTTTGGCTCGTTCGAGTTGCGCAAGTAGACTTCTAAAAACTTTAGTTTCGTAATTGTACAAGATATTTATTAGAATTCTCCAAGTATTCGTGCTCTCTATACATCTGTTTTCATACAAAATGTGACAGAATAAATACAAAAAAAAGATTGTGAAAATGCGATTTATCCTAGGAGTGACCCGAAGCGACTCGTCGATCGGGATCTATCGTTTATCAGCTGACAGCGGTTTGCACTTTGCACCGCTTTTTATCGCATGATCCGAGTTTTCCGCAACTCACCATACGAATCGTATCTTCCAGGTCCAGGAAGTTGAGGATACGTAGCAATTAATGCGAAAAAATGGTACTTTCCAAGCCGGTTAATATATTGTATAGTCTCCTCGGTGCGTATTTACAGCGGCTCTACTACAGTCCTTTGAAAACAAAAGCTATAACAAGGTAATAAGGCAGAATTATATTGCTACATAAATTCCAGATACATATATATAATTTCTATCAATATTGTATATATATATTTTTTTATTTTAATCTCTGTTCAACTAATTCTTTATCTTTTTCTAGTTTCACAAATTACAATAATACATAAGGCTCAATTCTATCAATGTAAGATTTATTTTAATCGATTCAATTTACTTTTTATTATCTTCTAATTCTAAGAATTAGAAAAAGTTAAACAGTAATTAGTTAAACTGAGATTAAAGTTATCTTACATATTGGTAAAATTGGACTTTGTATAGATTAATCTTTTGAATTTAGCTATGTGGATAAATACAATATTTTTTTAGATTGTATGTGTGTATATAAATAAAATATAAAAAAAGTAATAATTAATCACAATTGCCAATTCCTATATAATACAAACACGCATTATGTATTATATCATGATAATTATAATTGATTGATAACATCCGCTAATAGAATGTGATGACAAAAGTTGAAAACAGAATCTATCATTTCATAATTATTTAAATTATATGATTTCATTCACACAAGAGTTATAAAGTGACAATTTACTTGGTATGATAGAAACAAGAAATGTTGTAATTATTTTCAGTTGCATCATTGGCGCCCTTGGAAATGTGGCATCTCAGAAATTATCTGGCACGAAGCAGCTTAACGAAGACAGTATTCTGGCCTTTGCTCTATTTGGGTTAGTTGCAGACTATTTGCACTGCTAACGAAGCAGTTGAAAAATTCATGCAATCTTATGTATAAATGTTGTTGTAGATTATTGTTTGGAGGACCAGTACCCCATTATTTTTACACATACATACAATTGTTCATGAAGCATCCTCTAGGAATTCTTCTTATAGAGAGACTCATTTACACACCGTGTTTCCAGGCACTTGCGCTCTACATGCTTGCCATCTTTGAGGTATGAACATGATGATGTTATAAATTAAATAATGTTATCTGAACAAGTAATATTAGAAGTTCAAATTATTAGGTAAGCCTATGTATACAGACTATATAAGCTATATATAAAATGCCTTTATGAGCCTGTGCGATTATTAGTGTATAAATAATATATTTATGAGCGATATGATATAATTCATAAAAAAATGGAATGTACTTACTAAAGTTAACTGCAAACGTTTCGACTTTGGATTTAAATTCTTTTTATGTGGAAGTCAAGTACTCGATTTGTAGAGTTAAAATGTTTGCAGTTAACTTCGTTTAATAGATACATTCCAATTGTTTGCAAATTATTTTATCACCTTATAAATATATTATTTACGCATTAAAAACCGTGGAAGTTCATATAGATGTTTTACTTATATTTGATTAATATTTTGGAGAACCACACAATTATTTTTTTATTTTATTACGTTTGACAGTTCTTATTTTGTAATTTAATATTAAAGAGAAGTTTGTTTACAGGGTAAAACTCATCAAGTGGCATATGCTCAGATGCAAAAATTATATTTACCGACATTGATGGCTAATCTGAAATATTTGACGTTGTTCCACTATATCAACATAAGATATGTTCCACCAATGGTAACATGCATATTATTTGTATTGTTTTATATTGTTTCTTTTTTTATAGTATTCTTTTTTTCTGATATTAAAATTATTTATAGACAATATTAAAAATTTGTTGGAAGCAATTATATTAACGCTTTCTTCTTTTTTCTTTTTAGTTGAGAGTCTTGATCGTCAATATGATTGGTTTCGCATGGATTATCTACGTTGCTAATAAAAGAGCAAAAGCTTCGAAAGAGAAGTAGAAAAATACGAGAATCTTGTAATCATTATTATAAGTATTTTTATAACTGTGTTTAATTAATAATACGCAAATGCATATGGTGTGTTAAGTGATTCTTCTTGATTATTTTAAAAATTAAAAGCGATAGGATTACTTTATAAGTTTATACAAATACGTGTAACAAATTTACGAAGTACTAACGGCACTCTCATTGTACAAAGTGAATAAGCAATATTATGTGAATAATACATTCCATCGTTATATTTGTTAATACTGGTCTAAGAAATGTACAAAATATACCAATTTATTATACTTAATACACATTTTGGAATGGTGTAATTTATAATATATAAATATAATTGATATTATTTAGATAACACATAGGATATAAATAAGAATATAAGGATTTACATACAAACTGCATATTTTTTTATTTATTTATATATTATTCTTATATAACAATTCGTTCGTTATATCATTTCCTTTTCTATTATTGAGCTTATTAATTGAATACCAACGTTTATTTACTTTATAATTTTTATTTGGTGTTAAAATTATCTATGATATTAGAATTTTAATATATCAATCACACGCACACACACAACACACACACACATACAACAATCACACATATTTAATAATTTTACGATTTTTTTATGTTTATTTCGAGATATGGAATAATTCAGAAACAAAATGTGACGTGTGTTTGAAGTTTTCGATTTAATCACACAACAACAATACAGAGTATATTACAGATATAATATCCGAATTTTCCTTCATTTTAACGACACAGTAACATTCGTTGACTGTAAATCATAGGAGGGTACAGACATAAGGTTCAAGAGTCGGTTACTTCACAAGTTCTTCTCAAACGAACTGATGAGATTATTAGGGCGTTCTGCTCTTTGAAAGTAGCAATTCGAATTTTGAAAGTGATTTCTTCGCACGTCGTTTCTGTTATAGAATTTATCATTTCGAAGATGTTTTAAGTAATCAGAATATCAACGGCGTATAAAAGGTATTATTTTCGACTTTATATACCCTTTTAACATTCTCACAACTTCGCTGTATATTCGAATATATAATATTATACATATATATATATATATTATACGCGAAAACGAATCTCAGGAAGGGAGCAATCACAATCATTGCACTGGAAAAATTGTAAAATGTATCCGAGCTACATTAATATGGAGCTCAAATAGCGTTGATCGAGCCATCATTGCATATGAAATGTAATTTTCAAGTATGCAGAATATGCTAGTAATAAAAGAATTAGTCGTTATGAGTATAAGAACTAGCATTAAGTAGTTTCTCTGTCAAGTTGTAAACAACGTAGATTTTCCAAATACTATCCTTCTTTAACCCTATATATGTATCTTCGAGACTTAACTTCGCGTAATCACGCATTGCGACTAATATTCTAATTATGTCTTTTTAGTATGTTGCTGCCAAGCCCAGTTGCTGGAGCTTTCACAAAAAATGATCTTCCTGTGACTAGAGTATTTTATTCCAAGTTGAAAATATTGCATGTAAAAGAGTCGCAATATTATCACGATCGTTCAATCTAAGATTATTTTATCAAATAAATAAATAATAAATACATCACATGTACATATACAATAAATAATAAATTTAAAAAGTACTAAATTTTATTCATATATAAATAATTTATATATATGTTTAAAGGAGGATTTAAACTATTTAAGAGAATGTCAAATCTGACAAAACCATATACCTATATACAAAAAAAAACGAATTAATAACATTGCACTAGAAAGAAATTACGAATACGTACGTTAAATCATGTACACAGGATTCATTGATGTTTACGAATTTATAATATAGCATAATTTATACAAAAGATGCAAATTAAATGCCTAAACTGCTATATTATATGAGGCAGTTATGATACAATGAGTAATGAACGAAGGATCAAATCCTTTTCTTCCGTTATTGCTTATGTATAAGTTGATAAATAATAATTTAAAAAATATACAGATAATTTAACGAAAATTCACAACAGAAATTTACAGTTTTAAGGATAGACAAATATTTTGTCACTTTTCACAGAAGGAAAATTCTCACACCTATTATTAAAATATGCTCTTTACTCGTTTTGCATTTTCTTTCGCATTTGAATATTCACTTTAAATTAAGTGAAAACATCGACTAGAAGTTATAGGAAAATAAAGTTACTGCACCATGGTAATATAAGTCTGTTTGACTAGAGAAAGAGATAGAGAAAGAGTATAATACATTAAATTCTATATTGAGATATCTATTTTCTTCCACAATAATCTTCCAGTATCAACAATTGAAAAATTGCACTGTAATTCGAATAAAAAAATTTGAAATCTAAAATTGATATTTTGTAATATTCAATAAAATTGTTAAATAAGTGATATTATTATGACCGAGATATTTGCTGTTTCTTTCAACAAATTTTATAAACTAATCAATTAGTATCCTGCTTAATCATAAAAAAATAAATACATACGTAAATTTGCAATTATGTCCTATGCTTGGGAATTTCTGTTCAAAATTACAAATTTCAATAAAAAAAATAAAATTAAATAGATACTATTTAAATAATACGAAATAATTCAACAGCTGCCTTTGCATTTTTATATAATTCTTGCATTTTTAGATTGCAAAAATCGTTATTCTAAATTCATAAAGTTAATATAAACAATTTGTTTTCCTACTAACATAAAAATATCTAAAAATTGATTCAATCTTTCAAAGTTCTTTAGACTAGTATCATTTGAATTAATTGATATCATGTGTATAGTTTATATACAAAATGTTTCGAAATTAATTGAAAGCATGATATTATTCCTCGTGAAATTCATCGAATATCACGAAAACCATTAATGACTCAAAATTATTGCTAACAAAGATTATTTTCTTAGTTTCATAAGAAATAATGTAACATGCTCATTTCTTTTCGAATGCAATCTCCCTTTTCGCAGAAAACTTAACAGACATTACTAAATTTCTTCTCTAAAACATTCCTCGACCCTTTATGATCTAAATTTTCATTTTTAAATTAATATTTACAATTATAATTTTTTAAATTAATATATCTTTAAATATGTATTTAAATGTCTAAATTGATAATATCTCGGGAATCAATTAACTGGACACGGTGGTTTTCTTTAAATCATAAAGGATCGAACTATGCCGCTGCGAGTCTAGTGTACGTCGATTGCGAATTCACATATGCGTTCTTCTCAATTCTCAACGCGTGTAACACGGACTCGCAGAGCTGGATCGATGACTCGCACTGGACCACTTAGTATGTTTACTGCTCTCGGAACTACTCGGCGATGAGGGTGGTGACGGGGTTGGTCGATAATACGGGATCGGACGTTTTCTCGCGCTAAAAGGAATGTCCGTTAGTATATCATATTTTCTTGATGAAGAATGCATGTTATTTACAAATGTTAATTTTAAAAGAGTAGTAAATGATAAACTATTTTTCATTATCTTATGTTATTAGCGAAAATTAAGTTAATTATGTATAATAATATTAATAATAGTTATATGAGGATAATGATGACAATAGTTATAAATAATTGTAATATATCATAAAATAATTATTATTACTCATTAGTAGAAACTTATTGTATTAATTATTAAATAATTAAAAAATAATTATTAGTAATAGATAATTTTTACTCGCTAACTTGTTAATAATTAGATATATCTCGAAAATTAATGTATATCTCAATAATAAAAATTCGACTGTTATGTGAAAAATGAAACAAATAGCACATGCAACATGAGGAAAATTAATTAAGCAAGCTACAGAGAAACAAGGACGTGCAAAATAAAAATATGATAACTTACCTGTTTACGAAACGTTTCTTTGGAGAACGCACTAGCGCAAGAAACACTCAGAAACCGCAAAAATATTAACTAAGAAACTTAAAATTATAAATTATAAATAAAAAAAATTCATTTGCCGGTAAATCATTTTATTTTTAGCAATTGACAAATAAAAAGAATTTTCTACTGTATGTGTAAGACAACAATTTAATTTACAATATTTATAAAAGAAAACATACATGCATGCCATATCTACATGGTATTTGTGAATCAAAAAATTACAAGTGATTTGATTAAAAAAAGAAGAAAGTAAAGATTGTACAAATGAAAAATCTGTAAAATACAAAATAAAAGATCAACGCTAAATTATTCTATGAGCAAGATTGTGGATAATTATGATCGCTAGTAATTACGATAATATTTAGTTCATAATTTACATGAAACTTTTCTGCTTTCGTTATTACACTTATAATTTGAATAATCTGGATCAAATAATTGTACTATAATTAACCGTCATATATACTACATACGCCATTTAACACTTTGTCGAGTTCATTGATTAGGATATTTTTATTCACCAGATATATATAAACGTTATTGAGCGACGTGCATCATTTATTATTTAGATATTAAATGAAGGAAATCAGTACGCTTTTTACTCATTATGACAAAAGTAAAATCCATTATTACATATTGAGATGATAATTACGTTCATTGCGCCTAAAAATATAAATAAAAGATAATACACGATATATTTTTTAAATCAATACGAAGGATATTAATTCTTGGCAATAAAAATATTAATTGCAAATCTCTAAACTACCAAAAGGGAAAATTCTATATATATGTCTATATATATAAATATATGTATATATATATATATATATATCAGACTTTTTGTTTTATATATATATATATATATACACATGCTGTGCGAAGCCATAATTCTATCTTCTATGCCTGTCCTTTGATCTGTCTCTGTAGGACACAATAAATACAATATTAGCATATTGAAAATTTTTAATTATATTAGCAAATAGTCTGTCTTTCGTCGAAAAAAAGTTTAACATTTTTTCAACAAATTTTGAATAGTTTTAGAAAAGTACTTAAAAATTATTTTTTAAATATTTTTAGCGATTATAATATAATGATACGATATATACATATAACAATAATAACAAAACTCTAAGAACAAAATAAATGTGAACTAAAAAAAACGTGTAATTGATAAATAAAAATCTACGATTACACACAGTGATGGACGAAGTCCAGCACGAGCGCGTACAAAGTGCATGGTAAATATATGTATATATACATATACATATTTATTATATATGTAAATATATGTATATACATATATATATTTATGTATATATTTATGTAAACTACGACAATATATATATCCAATATACTCGCGACACCTACCTCGTGATACGTCGTCTATCTAGAAAACTAGGTGAACCATAACGTCGAGGTATCGACGGTGAACGTGATCTACTGGAGGCAGAGCTACTGGAGGTGGAGCGAGAGGATCGACTGAAAACACTACTTGATGATCTTGATGAGCTGGAAAAACTTCTAGCTCGACTATGCCTGGAGCTAAAGAGGGAAGAGATACAAAACATTTACTAATTAATTTCGTATAATTTTAGTAATTTTATTAGAGATTTTATATTTTAATAATTTTATTTATATATCTTATTATTATATTTTTATATATATAATTTAATTTTATTAGTCACTAAATTACAATCCTTACCTAACAGAGGAACGTGAGCTGCTCCTGGTATGACTACGTTTATCCTTGTCCCTGGAGATTCTTGACGCCGATCGTGAGCGACTCTTGGATTTTTTTGATAGCGAACGGCTATGTGATCTCTTCTTCGACAGCGATCTGCTCCTAGATTTCTTTGACAGGGAAGAACGACTATGTGATCTCCTCTTTGATGACGATCGATTTCTACTTCTGGATCGTGAAGCGGACTTCTTACACCTCGAGGGTGATCTCGACGTGCTTGAGCGCTTTGACTCCTCCGAGGATCGAGATCTTGATCGGGGCGAGTGTTTCGTTCTCGCCTTAGGAGATGATTTCTCTGTCCTGGAGGCTGATCTAGAAGTAGATCGTTGTTCAGGTGATGCTGATGATTTCTTGCCTCGCGAACGGGATCGCGACTTTTTGTCTCCGGACGGCGATCTGGAAGATCTCACTTTGTCCACGACAGACGGTGATCTCGTGCATGATCTCGATGGTGATCTGGAGTACGATTTACTTTTCTTTGGCGAGTGACAATTCACTACTCTAGTTAACGACAGCAAAGGCGGTGGTGATTCACTCGGCGAACGTAATTTTATTATCGTGTGATCTTCCCTGGATATCACTATCTTGATAGGAGATCGAGAAGATGACTCTCTTTTCGAGGCATCCTTTGAAAATGACGAGTCTTTCTTGCCAGAGAAATTTGGCGATCTCAAAAACTGACTATTTGTCTTAGCCTTCACGTTGGAAGATGTAAAATCAACTTTATTAAAAGATTGCTGAGGCAATGGCGGCGGTGACTCACTCGGCGATCTGATCTTAATCGCCGCCTCTTCTCGGGTGAGAGGTAAAGCCGGTGAGGGTGATCTGCTGGACACTGGTGATTGGATGATTGGAAGAGTCTGCATAATTGGATCCTTTGACGTGTCTCGAATATGTACGGTTAAATTTTGCGCTATGGTTTTTGGCGGTTCGCTTGGTAGAGCGATATCTAATACATTTTCTCGCTTCTCAATCTTGAATTTCGTGGGACTGATCACCTTCTTCTCCAGCGTCTCCCGTGCCTTTGCTGCCAAGCCACTCTGCAATCGTTTCAATGTGTTCAATTCTATAATTCTTCTTTCCTCATCTTCCTCTTGTTGCTTGTTGGGCTCATCATCGGCTAGATCGACTTCGTTCTCGCTCGACGATCTCAGACTCACTCTAGGTGCAACCGTTATTTGTTGTGTTTTCTTGCTTCTCGATGTCGAGCGCGATTTTGGTTTATCGCTTTTAATTTTTTTTTTCTGATCTTGTCGTGATTTTCGATCCTCCAAGATGTCCTTGTAACGCTCTGGATTCTTTCTAACTGGCGAATAACTCAAGGTAGAGCGCGATCGAGATTGTCGACGTTGCTGTCGCCCTGTTGAGCGCGATCTTCGGCGAGAATCGGTCTCTCTACGTCTCGCTGGTGGAGACATGAGTCTTCTGCGGGACGATCCATAGCGATCATATTTGGAGCGACTCCTACTCCTGGACATAGAATGCCTACTACGTCTCCTAGGTGATCTAGAATATCCTCGTCTCCGTTTGGGAGACAGACTCATACGACGTGATCTCGAGTACCTCCTGGAAGACCTTCCTTCTCTTCCTCCTCTATCTCTATCCCTGTCTCTATCTCTGTCTCTATCTCTGTCTCTATCCTTGTCTCTATCCTTGTCTTTATCCTTGTCTCTGTCCCTGTCTCTTTCAATTCTGTCTCTATCACCTCTGCTTCTAGAAGATGATCTATGTTGCCTATGTAATGATGGAGCAGGACTCCTGTAGTGGTTCTTCAGCGATTTGTCCCGCTTATCTGTCACACACTTTTTCGGCGAATCTTTCTTTGTTTTATTCTTGGTGGACGATGGTAGTGGTGGAGTCTCGTTTCGAGATATTGTTGTTCGAGATAATGCTAATGCTTCTCGCTTTGGTGATCGGATCGATCGAGGAGGAAGTGGTTCTCGCGAAAGAACCGCAGCACTCTCGGAAACTTCATTCCTTAACGCCTTGTCCACGGTATTTTTCTCATTTTTTAACGACTTTTTCGGTTTTTTCACGAAACTGTAAGATCAATCCACGATTCGAATCAGAAATCAAATAAAAGAACCGGTAAATAATAACTAAAGCAAATAAATTATTACAAAAAATTGAATTACAAAAAAATTGTCGAGCTTTCGCCAAATGTTCGTAAAATAACAATCGTACGTATATAAATTTAAAAAAAATTAAGAAAATAAGAGTAATTGACATACCTATCAGAGGAGCTTTCAGATGATTGACGTTTCCGTTTAGTCGATGTCTTCTTCTTCTAAAAAGAAATCCAATATGAATTAATTGTTTATTAATTCTAATTAAAGTAAACATCAATCATGCATTCATCAAAAGTATGTAATGAAAAAAATGCAACAAAAAAGGAACAACGTATTTATTTAAAAAACTTCTGGAGTCTGCTTTCGGATCTTCTAATTAACAGTCGTGAATAATGATAAAAAATAAGAATACGAAATTGTTTATTCGTTGATATTATATATACATCTGTGTATCTGAAAAAAATTATAGCTCGAAGAGAAACACCTCAAAATAATAACAAATCAATTTTAAAAACAAATCTAGAGGTTTCCAGAGTAGAGATTGGGCAAAAAATTATAATTTTTTTCCATAAAAATTGTAATTGTAATGAAATCAGTTTGAAAGCTTTGGACTGTTCAGAACTTTTGAGATGTAATAAAACAAACATTTATATAATTATTATAAATTAAATCTATATGCAACATTATTATGTTAAAAAAGGCGCGTGTAATTAATTTTTAAAAATTACGTTTAGATTTAAGCTAATTATACAAGAACGTAATTTAAAAAGAGTAACAACTTCAAGTCACTTTTCCAGGATAAATATCAAATTAGACAATTTTCATGAATAAAAAAAAAAGATCCAAAATTTTATTATTCCATTTCTTTAATCTTTTTCTTTTTAATCGTGGCGATTCCTCTTTCATAAGAATATATTTCAATCCTCTATTTCAATCCAAGCAGTCTCCGAGATCAATCTTCACAATTAGTGTATAATAGTGCTCGACATACAACGAGTGAGAAATAGAGAGGCTTTTATACACAACAGTAAAATTCGTAATATTCGAAAGTACACGAGTACATATGAATCCACAAAATTAGAAATTATACATTGAGTAGCGGCATATCTGGTACTCACTCAGGGAATCTCCTGTCAAATGGCGCTGAATAATTACAAACAATACTGAGATTTATACTTTGAAATAATGAACTGTCGAAAAACTGGAAATCAGATGAAAAATCGTATGTACGCAAAATAACAAGCAAACCGGAAGGGATCAGCAAGGAGAAGGAGACAATCATGCTATTCTTTTCGAGACAGTAGCAAATTTGAGAAATTGGATAACAATAATAATCACCCAGCGTCAATCGAACAAATTGAGAAGAAACAAATCAAAACTAGAGACGTTATCATGCACCTACTTTCACGTGCTGAAGTATATATAAATAGATATATATGTAAAAATAGAGAACAGAGATAGAGACGAAAATTTGTTTAATTTTTTTTCAAAGCATCGTGCATACCTCATGCTTATCCTTTCCTTCGACTTTGAGCTTTTTCTTTCTTTTTTTCTTCTTTTTCTTCGATTCGGCCTCAGATAAGCTACACAATGTCCATTTATTATTTACTTTTTCCGTTTAACTTACGTATTAGTTTTACACAATCAATATTGATTAAATAATCTTATACTAAAATAAATTGTTTAACATCATTCTCCTCTTTAAAAATGAATTAATTAAATTTTTTAAACATTATGCGATATAAAATATTTTCATTTTATTTTATAAGAATTATTAACATAAAGAACTATTATTATTGCGATATTTAATACATAAATTATCGTCATTACTTGCTATCATCGGAATCTTCGCTGGAGTCGCTGTCGGACGACGTGGCCTCGGTCTTTTTGTGCTTCCTCTCCTTCTTTTTTTTCTTGGACTTTTCTTTCTTCTTACCAGACTTAGGAGATTCGGATCTATGAAATCGGAGATTGAACGATCGTTACAAGAGTTTCGAAGCGATAGCATCTTTTTTTGTTTTGTCAAACGATAATTAGTCTTATATAACTCTTGCAGTGGGCGTCTTCCTGTCGACAAGTGCATACCTTTGTGCTGACAATATATAAAGAAAGCTGTAGTATACAACGTATCAGTGTACGTGAAAAACAATTCTCCAGTCTATCGATATATCAACGTATATGTACGTACAATATACACAAGCTATCCGTTTTAAAAACTTAATTTCTCGCAATAAAAAATTGGAAATATATTTCACTCTGAGAGCAACAATTCAATGTTAATTCTTTCTTTAACATATTGAAATGACTCGATTTTAAATACAAGCCAGCGATCTATGCAAAGTACTTTCAAAATAATTTAGACAAACATTCAAATATCTCGTAGTCAAACAAAACAAAAAAAGTTCATATCAATGTAATGATATAAACTTTTCTCTTTCATTTCTGAAGTTTGCCTAAATATTTCGAAAGTACTCCATAAATGAATTTTGCATCACAATATTCATTCTGAAGTGTATGCAATAACAAGGAAAAATAAAGTATAATGATGCGTATAAAAGTGAAATTGTTCATAATATCGCGTATAATATCGTATGATATAGCTAACAAACCGACTACATGATAGCTCACTTTGAAAGATCTGGTTTTGTACTCATTTCCGAAATTCCCGAGTTCTCCAATCTCAGGTTGCATAACCCATAATCGCGAAAAACCACATCTTTCAACGAAGATTTACGGAAGACAAGTATACGAAATATATATATATATATATAATACATAATGAGGAGTATTGATATAAATATGGGATTAGCATTACCTTGATAACCATCGATAAGGACGGACTTGTCAGAAAAAAATAGAGAGATGACATTAACAACAAGCTTCATCGATAAACAACAACAGAGAGATAGAAATGTATGATTCTCATTTTTCGTTTACGTTTATTTTCATTTTTGCGCAATTTTCTCTACTTTTTAACATTCTCTGCGTTTATTGTGAAAACCTGTGTGTTTATTATTTTATCATCCCCGGTAAATGTTTGCCCGCCATTTTTTAAATTAGAGAAAATTATGATACATCTCCGTTATTATAATATTAACGTTATCAGCATTAATATTTTTCTAAATTCAATAACATTTTAATATTTTACATAAATTTTCACTTTTTAAAGAATTAAAATAAAATTGTATTTTAAGAAAGTAATTTATATATAATATTTGAATTACAATACACATATAATTTTCATAGTCTGGCAAAAAAAAAAACGAAAACATAACAAACATTTACCCATAGGGAGATATCCAATCGCGTGAGAGACAATCCCCCAGAAAAAATTCCATAACATACTAATCACGCTCTTTTATACACACGACATTAAACATTTTTCGCGCGCGAAGATTATGACTTTTTTTTTTCCAAATTAATCGCGACGACCACACTTACCTACTGCACCTACTGGGTAGGCACTCAGTCCTCCTCAGTTCTGTTTGAAACAGAGAAAGGTGTATGGGATATAAGACAGTAGGTGGTGAGTCATGAGTTTACAATTCTGTAAATCCGGCTAACGCTTAAAAAAGGCAAAAGAGAGAGAGAAAAAGAATACGAACGTTTGCAAAACGAACAGTCTCAATTAATCGATATAGGAAGAGAAAGAGAGGAGACTTTGTACCCGGATCTTGGTCGAGTTTTTTTTTCTTTTCTGGGGTACTCCGGAAGTGACGGGGCCGGGTGTGCGGTCTTGGAGCCTCGATTCGCATCTTACTCTGAGTCGATACTTAAAACGGAAGCAAGAGAAAGAAAGAAAGAAAGAAAGAGAGAAAGAAAGAAAGAAAAGTCACGGTGGGATCGAATCCAGCCTCCATGGAGCCGTGCGCGCACCGTTTACATTATGCTGTACCTTTCCCGTTTGTGCTTCTTGGTCTTCTTCTTTTTGCTCGCGCTGCCGGAACGCTTTCGCTTCTTCTTCTCAGCGGTCGTGGTGATCGTTTCTACTGGCGGCGGCGGCGTCAGACTCGGTGTACGCACCAACTCGTAGACTTTGCTCGCGGTAGCGGCGGCGGCGGCGGCTCGCGCCTCCGCCTCGCGTGCGTACCGCGCTGGATCTAGGCTACTGCCTTCTACGAAGAATTCGGAGATACCGAATGCTTCGCGAAGCTTCGCATTCTTCTCCTGCTGCGCCTCGGCGACCTGATGTGTCTCTCGTACACTGAAAATGCAAACTTCGTTAGTTTCCACGAATAGAAAGAGTTAATTAAATATGCTGCACAATATTTCCAGTAGTAAATAAATCATATATACATTAATTACTTTTCAGAAACTATTACAGTTATTAATGGTTTTTACAAATGTACAAGTCCACCTTTGAAAAACAAATTCCATTCTAATCAGTAACAAATTACAATAGTAATGTGTAATTAATTATACGTAATAATAATTGGCAATAACTGCTTTATGAAATTCTTACAGAAATTTTATCCTACTTTCGCAGCTTTCTTGCCACTGTGATTAAATATTTCACACAGCTAATGGCTCAACACTAATTATTAAATCATACATCAATCATAAATAAATGTTTAACATATATATATATATATAAAATTCGATTGTTTATTCTCACTGCTAAATATATATAAATATATATATATATATATATACACACACATAATTAGTAGCTTCACATTTCTAAGATATTAATACATATTTTACAAATAAAATAACACACTCTACAGAATCATATCTGTCAGCTTGACAGAATCGTAAGCTTAGACGTCGTATGTTTGAGCTGATTGAATTACAAATCATCTTGCACACACAGGAAGAACGTAAATGCAAATCAGCAATTTAATCAAATTTAATCAATTCACATATATTTAAATGTCGATGTCTTATTTTCAAAATATTGTCCTACTACATTATCTTTATTATTGAGACCATTTATAAGGCACACTCGATAGTTCACGATAATACAGTCACGAGGTCCTAGATGAAAGATGATCGAGATATAGCGTACCGTGTCGAAATCTTCACTGTCATTCTTTTAAAGACAACGATTACTTCTTCGGAGCTCTGGAGAGCTATTATAGAAAAGTCTAGACTCGCAGGAGCATCCTGTACACAGTCACGAAAAATGATGTCAACGTCGTCCTTAACGGGCGTTGCAATGCTAATGACATAACACTCTGCGGGACGACTAGAATGGCAAGCAGGGACAGAATCGCACGTCTCTCTCTCTCTCTCTCTCTCTCTCCCCCTCTCTCTCTCTCTTTACTTTTCCTGCGACGGTGAAAAGCGGTGAACCGGGGTTGAGCCGGGGCGAGAACCACCCCTGCGCGCCTGCACGCACGGCGCCGGCACCCAGCGGATCAATACAATCCAGCTGTTCTCTTTTCTAGCATCCCCTTTGCGCTGTACAATTGCCATCGGCGACTTACGCCGAGTCGATCGCCGCGCAACAAATCAAATCCAAAATGAAATAAACTGAGCAACCGTCGCTTTTTCTGAGAAATGTTTCTCATTATTATCAAGATATGTAATACTCATATCCTCTAAATTAAGCTTCAAATTATGATTCTGTTATAATAAATTTTACATAAGATCGAGATTTTACGATTTTGTTATGTATCTTCTCTTCTGAAATTCAGTCAAAATTATTTACTCTTACATAGTTTACATAGTAGTTTTGCTAAAGAAAAAAATAATAATCAGGGATATTCTATGCATTCTATAAAACTTAATCTTGCTAACTATACTATTTAAAATGTAAACTGTACACCGGGAAAACTTGAAAAGTAATTTCATGTTTACATACAATTGACAAAACGAGTGAAAATTTGATCTTTATTTAGTCTCATCTGTCTCTGCAAATCGTAATATCGTTACACAACTAAAATGATAGAGAAGATTTAAAGGTTATTCTTATTTCTATAATTTACGTTGACAAGATTAAAAAAAAACTCGTGCAGACAATTCCAGTGTACAGTCTTAAGATTGAAAGCTGACAAAGGGATTCACCTGACGACGGAGCGCATGTTGCTTCGCCGTTCGGCGAGCAGGTGCAGCTGAATGCGTTGACAGCAACAGCAGTGTTGACGCTGCATCTGCAGCAGTTGCTGTTGCTTCCTCTTGCCGTTATTGGCTGCCGCATAGTGCAATTTGCGTTTGCGCGAGCGCTTCAGCACTTTTTGCCGGTCTAGTAGGAAGTTGCCGCCTCGCCACAGCGTCTCGAAGAAGGCTCGGCCATCGGCCGGGCCTCGTCCACGCGCAGGTTTCATCGGTGACACAGTCGCTGACATTGTCATTCCTCAAAATTTGGATGCAGCATCGAACAAGAATTTCTTTGTCAATATCTTTTCCTTCGAGAAATCTTTCTTGATGTAACCTAGTACGATGGTTGGTCTCTTCTAATAATCAATTCACTTTCGAGTCTAAAGATTCTTTCCAGGATGTTATCGTCTCTTGCTCAGCGCTATTTCTGACCGTAGATTAAATATCATTAGATATTACTCTTTTTTATTTTTATAAATAAAATTGTTCTTTTTGTGTTTAATAGTAGTGTAATAATAATTTATTAATTTCTTATGAAAAACGTATTTGTGATTGTACAGAATAATCGCTGATTGTTCAGTGGTTACAGATAATCTCTAATTTTTTTTCGGCTTTTCGGCTCTTCTTCCGATTCTAATGGTAGATAATTATTTTGAGTATTACCACGTATTTCGTTTTTTTTCACCGTTTCTTATTCGATCACCTAAAATAAAGGAGATAGTGAATAATATTGACAAGGTAATGTTAGATTGCTAATTGAATTTCGGATGCTCCGTCGGTTGGTCCACGTTGCACAAATAGCTCTACGACGCTTAATCCTTTCACGAAGGAAACAGAAAGGGTGAAGGTACAAAGAGAAAATCACGGGTAGAGGTAATAACCCTCTCTCTTGTCAGTTGCTGTCGTCGCGTCTTTTGTACCCGCTGTCCCGGCTTTTCTAGCTAGAACAATCATACAGCGACGGCAACGATGATAATGATGATTACAATAACGAGTTCCGTCTCTCCCTTTCCTTATGCGTCGTTCCACTTTGATATTCTTCAAGCGACTCTCATCATCTCATATCCGAGTGTTCCTGAATGTTTCACAATATTTTCAATGTTTCTTTTACTTCATGTATTTCTTATACTTATATTTTGATTTCTTATTATTACGTTTTGTTACATTATAATCATTTATTATTACGCTCATAACTTCCTATCATTATCAGGAATAAATTATCATTGTCTATATATCTTATGACATTATTTGATTAGAATTATTGTTACGTTATTTGGGCTATTAAACACCCTCTTTCTTAGCTCATACGATCGTGAAAGAATATATAGCAATACGTAAATCCTCGCATTGGAGACATTGCTGTACGC
This sequence comes from Cyphomyrmex costatus, assembly GCF_001594065.2. Taxonomy (NCBI): domain Eukaryota; kingdom Metazoa; phylum Arthropoda; class Insecta; order Hymenoptera; family Formicidae; genus Cyphomyrmex; species Cyphomyrmex costatus. The sequence continues at coordinate 932,082 of NW_017280250.1, read as the reverse complement.
ATTCTAACAATTGAGGAAGACTTCAGATCAGGCACACTATTACTATCGTCGTGCTTCTTTTTTCTGTTAGACTGAAGCAAGACGTTTTCCTTAACAATGTACCATCGACTTGTCGCAGTCGACGTTTTGGAGACACATGGATTTCGTAGAAAAACTTTTTATATTTCTTCTAAATAGAGACACACGAAGATATATTTTTCTTCTTTTCTGATGAAGTTGTTTTTATTGAAGTAAAAATTGTGAGAAGATATATGTAAGAAAGTTCTTCACATAAGATCTTTTTTTATAAAAACGGTTGAAAAATTTAAGCTTCCTTTCTTCTTTTTTTTTTCAATTAAGACTGTCAAATTATTTCTACATCATATATATTTCGATATACACAGTATAAAAGTTCAGATTTTTGAATTATAAATGTTGATCTTCATTAATGAACCGTTTCATCTAGTAAGTTTCTTTTTTAGAAACTCCTTCTGAGATCATTTCAATCAATGTTTAACATTTAATGCTTAACTTATATGTTTTATTAACGTGTAATACCTTCTTCACGTGTATTTGTATTACAATTACATTAACTTAATAAAATGTGTACGAGCAATATTTAAGTTTTATTTTCGCTCAGAGAATCATTCCAACATTCGATATTTATTATTTTTCATATGTATCTGTTACAATTCGTTCCAGTGGACAATTTTTGTTGTACAATTTTTCTAAGTAAATTCTGCAGATTTTTTTCACTCATCACTGGATCATAAATATGTAATAGATAATATTTATTCATATTTGTATGCATCATACATTCGAAAATTGTGCGATCTTCTTCGCAGATTTTTTTTGCTCTGTTATCACATTCAACTACGGTATCTTCTGTAAGTTTGAACGATGCAAATCGTCGCTTGCTCCCGTGAAACTGTAACGTTAGACTTAAGCTCTACTTCGCGTATGTATACTCTAACTCGAAACTTAGCACTTAGGAATGACTTAGAGGAGCGGGATAGTAATCACGCTACCACATTAAATTAAGCTAATGGAAGACTTTTGTGATTTGTCCGCGGGTTCGTGCGTCGCGTTGTGTCACATGTTCCTTTTCCGGCGGGGTCACCCGGTGTCACCCCAAATTAATCCGACCTTCGGTGCACCATCCATCGACACACGACGCGACCACTGGCTGCGTCGTGACGGTCCATCCTCGCACTGAGGCGCCGGAAAAAGCTAGCCACCAAGAGCGAGATGCTGCGTTTCCTCTTTCTCCCACTTCTCGTTCTCCTCTGCCCGGGTGCACTCCCCTCATCATCTCTCACCCTTTTGGCGCCGGCGCTATGGGGTACGTCGATATCGCGAGTGTAACACCCACCCTATTCTCCATCGGACCTACCGAGATTGCCACGGAATGTGTTCCCGCCCTCTCGAGTTTCACATCTAACAAAACTGTACCCAAAAAATGGACTTTGATTCGGGATAAGAGACTTGTAGTGTCTTTTAGTTTTTGAACATGGCCGGAGACAATACCGCGTCTCCCGATAACTCTTATATTTTTCTCAATCTCAATATTTTTGTAGCAAAAATAGAACAATTAAAATATTGTATTAATCGTCAGTAATAATAATAATCGTAATTTGCGCTTTCGAAAATTACTGATCTTTCCGCAGAATGCTTTCTCAATTATTATATATAAGATAATCTTGAACATTAAATAAACAAACTTATCTTCTTGAAAAAAAGCAATATCGCTCTGATTTAATACACTGATTAATAATGTCAATAATAATAATTTTTTATTTCATCTATGTATTTCTCATAATTAATATTCCTAACTTAAGACAATGATACACGTCAATATACTTTGATTATTAATAAAATAATACAATATTGAATTTTTATCTCATTGTGTTTCTTGGAAGTTTTTTTTCTATTTCTGAAAAATTTAGTTTTTAAATAATAACTTTCTGTATGCGTTAAGATGTTTAATTTTTAAATATGTACCAGTTCTGAAAAATCTCTTTTACATAGCCTTAAAATTGAGTCTTTATTGTATCATTTAATTTGTATAAAAAATCGTACATTCAAATTTAAGATACAGCTACAAAAGATAACCAGAATATTTAAAAGACGTCGTAAATCTTCTGAATGTCTCTCGAATAAGGATTTTTCAGGAAGTATGTAGATTTATTTTCTCGAAATATGATGTTGCATTTGTAAAAGCTTTTCTTCAACGGAAGATCGAATAAAGCTGTGGCAGAGAGATCACAAGAAGCTCAGACACCTTTAACATCATATATGTCGTTTCGCATATAGTATCTACTCGTCGTCAGGATTATCCTGGATTTGGCTGACAGAAATCAATATGAAAAGGAAAGTTCTCCCCTCAGAATGTCGTACACTTCAAAAATAAAGTGCTATCGCGTTTTTCACAACAATCTCTTTTTTAGTTAACAAAATTATATTATTAAATTTAAAATTATATAATTTAAATATAATCTCAATTATAACAATTAACGCATCTTTTAATTAATATCATATATAATAATATATATATATATATAGATACAATATATAAATCAGATAAATATATAATATAAATATATTACATTTAATTTGTATAAATGTATTAAATTTCTCATATATATATTCGATTTATAAGGTGATTAGATAATATTTTAACTCTGATTTTTTATTTATTTATCTTTGTATTACTCCAATATGATCAAGCTGTATATATGATTACTATAGTCTAATTATCTACAATTAATTTATTCTGAATTGTTACATTATGCCTCATCACTAATTTACTTCAATTCGTTATATATTTTTGTAATTGTTTTAATCTAAAGAAAAATTAGAAAAAGAAGAAAATATATAAGAATTAACTGACTCTTACATGTCATTTATTTTTTAAATATTATTTGATGTTAAAAGTCCTTCGTTCTTGCTAATTTTAAAAAAGATTAAATCAAATATACTTACTTAACTCGGCCAAATTCATCTTGCGGTGTGGATGATTTAATATCGCTACCCATTAATAATGATCTGTATTGTTCTATCTTGTTCTCTACTTCCTCGTTTGTATATCTGTAATTTACAGCAAAAGAAAGACAAGATTATATCAATTGTCAAATAAATATGTTTTTATAATTCTGTATTTCTATATATATATATATATATATATATATTTACTTCAACAATAAATCTAGTATTAAAAAATACAATAAACAAAGCAATTCAATAACGAGAATATCATATAAGTAAGCATAGGATGTAATATCATAAACTTTTTTACTTTACGAAAAGAATAATGTCATCTTTATTCCAATTTAATTTCCTATCCTATTATTAAAATTGTGATTGCAAATTATTTAAAAATTACATTACTTTCCACATATATTACTATATTTTATATTTAAAGCATACTCTATGTTATCCACATTGTATTCATATTACATCAGATAATTTAGGTCATAAGCAAGTTATCAATCTAATTCCTAAGCAGCTTTTTTACTTTCAGACTTAAATAAGATTATAAATTGTAATAGGATTTGTTTTGCTCGCCTTTGGCTTCAACATATAGTTCGAAGATAATACAGTCATCTAAAATTCTGTTGAAAACAAAGACTCAAACTGTATCGGTAATTATTAATTGTTATTTCAGACCTTAAAACAATTATATAATAATTAAAATGATCATAAAACACTGAATTATGAATTATAACATGATTAATATGATAACAATTGTTTTAAAGAAAAATGATAAATTATATTTTGATATAATTTATAAATTCAAGAACTTTTTAAAGTTCAAAATATAAAGAATATAAAGAGTGGATTTATAACTTATGGATATTTACCCTTGGTCTTCTAGAATATCAGCCAACTCCGCACACTTGACTTCAACTTTCCTCTTTCTGACGTGGTCTAGGATTTCCTTGTTTGGCTGCTTATTCAATTGATCAACTTTGGACTCTTCCATCTTGTAAGTGACTTTGTCACTTTTTTTTCGCACAATGGCCCAATTCCTTTGAACGTGTCCATTGGTGCCAGAACCACGTGGAGTTTGAAGTCCAATGCCATTGTACATTTTACTTCACTTCTGCAAATAAAAAATAAAGCGTGTTACAATTAGGAAATTAAGAAATCAAATATAAAAACAATATTAAATCTTATAGGACTGTGAAAATTTAAGAAAAACCGATGAAAACAGGCTATAACGATCAAGCTGGATCTTGGGTGCTTCTATATAATTCCTTGTGAAATTATATACTATACTACAAATGTAGATTTTTAATTTGGCGTCGAATTTCTTTTTAGATTTGAAACGCAAGTGCTCTACTAAACTACTACAGTAATATTATTTTTTATTTATCCGATTGTTTAAGCAAACTGTGTTCTATTATCTACTAAATACTGAAAATTTTTAGTTCACATTACTTCTTCTTCTCCAAAACTGTTTTCCAGTCCACAAAGGCAAAATATCATGGAACCTATTCTGTACACAGATAGTTGTCGGTGATATTGTATGTCGCCATTTATATATTTTGCATAATAAAAAAGCTATATAATGTAACGTAATGACACCAACTATCGATAGACATACATAAAATAGGGTTCTATATAAGTTAAACCAAAAGATCCAGTATAGCTTCAGTTTTCTTGAAGATAAAAGAACTTCATTTTTTTCAAAATCTTCTTAATTTGTTTATTATATCAAATAATCACCATAATTTTGCTTTTGTCAATATTCACACTGAAAAATGGAACGTAACCATATATAATAAGTATAAGTTTGTGTCTGAAAATTACAATATATAGCTCAGAAATATCAAAAATAAATTCAAGAAAAATAAACAAAAAAATAAAAATTATATTCCAAAACATTCCTTGTAGCTACACTATATTGTATTTTCTACATCTAAAATAAATATATATCTATATATATAATTAGAAAATACATTAAAAAAAGAAAAGATAAACAATACAAATAGTTCAGTTACAGAGAACAAAAAATCAGTACACAAATTGTACTGATATTATGTAGCATAACTATATATCAATTGTTATGTCAATTGTAAATCTTAAAACCACATTTACATGATTTATCATATTAAGTTTGGAAAAAATTCGTTTTAAATTTTCTAATTCAAAATAGTATATTGTACATTTAAAAAAATAGCAATTATATCCTTCAATAGAGCAGTTTTGTGAAGTTAGCTTTAAGAATTTAATTTCCTAATTACAGTACAATGATTTTTAATGGAGTTATGAGCAATTAAAGTTGAAATACTCCTTTACTTAATTCGCAAATAACTCAGGAACAAAAAATCGTAGAAATATTTTTAAAAAACAATTTTGTATGGAAAACTTCAAACTTTCCGATACGTAGTTGAAACGATAAGTAGTTAAAAATTTTCATCTTTTTCAGCTTGTAGTTTTTTATATGTAAAAATTACCAACTCAGAAACTCAAAAAATAAAGTAACCTTACTACAGTAGAGATTTTAAGTTTTAAAATCCCTTTTTTTAATTTAAATTTTGTTAATTTTTTTACAAAAATGTACATACAATTTTGTGCTAGAAAATTGAAATGAACTTTCCGAATAATCTAATACATATATTATTTACGAGTCATTTTGGAATCGATCGTTTACCAGCAGGTAAATCACTCAGAATCGCACTGTTGTGGGAAGGAAAAAAAGAACATAGCGGCTGATTAAGTTACATCAACAAGCAGACCATTTCCACGCCTTGGACGCTGATATTATCGCAATATCAGGTCACCTGATGACATGTGCACACTATGGATATATATAAGTGTCACACAAGAATTTAATAATCCAATAGATTCGTAGACACCTAGGTTAGAATAATGCACACACATAGTAATCAATTATCGATCCGGCTGCGCGGCGCTGCGCAAATCTTGTTCATTCGAACGGAACGTTGGTATTCTTCGTCGTCGCCTGCTCGGAGATTTATTTTACCTGTGTTCGTTGAGGAAGTTGATCACGTTCCCGCGGATCAGCGATTTGTCGCTGCGAGAATAGCGATGCGAAAACGAAACAAGAGATTGAGAGAACAGAATCAATGACGAACCTTCGCGCACGAAGCGAGCGCCCTTCTGGACCGTTGCGATTTTCGGCCATTTTCGGCTGCTTTCGGTCTTTCTCGGCTCTTTTCGGTCTTTCTCGGCAATTTCCGCCAATCTTCACGAATAAAGGCCGCAGCACACACTTTTGCACTTTTGTATAGTGCATAAACGAATCAACCAATCAAAATACTTCTCTTCCGTGAAGTGGGAGGAAAAGTGCAAGCAACGCGACAAACCTATATATTGGCTGTGTTCTTCAATTACCACTGAGGCCCTTCTGGTAGTCACAAAAATTTGCTCAGATTCGAGTCTTTATAATAGTATCTCGTCGGTGCCCGTGATTAATTGCAAATATCACGTGACTATATAATATTGTGATTTATTTATATATGTGAATAATAAACCATAAAGGAATGAAAGCCATCATCGGAATTTTCGGAAGTATTGCTTGACATCACTTGACGTCAAATAGCGATAAAGTAAACAGTCTAGTTATATAAAGCTATGGTTTAAATCAGGCTCTCTCTGGGTGTTCAAACTTTTCCTCAGCGACGTCAATGTTGATCAACGTCATGCGCGCAAGCGATCGTTGCGCCATTCGCGACGATGTCCGACGTTCCGTCGCTCCCTCGACGGTCGGACGATTGCGTCAATGTCGAGGTGGAGCGTGCAACGCGTAACCAGAGTGTATCCCCTCTCTGAAGGGTGTCCTGTTTTCGGACGTGTCTGTCAACCCTTCTGGTCCGCTCTGTTACACTCCCGTGCCTGTCTCTGCGTTGCGTTTCTAAAATCGCAGAAGTCGACGTCACAATTGAGGGCGATCCTGCGGACACAATGACGGATGAGATGTAGATCTTTCGAAGCTGTGTGACAAGACATCGTGTCATTTTGGAGCAGACAACAGCAAGGCGACGTATCGATTTCTGATCATAGGCGATGCATCCTCGTGTTGTTAGTAAACCGCGGACTTCAACACGTCGGTAAAGATCACCCGTCGAACGAGAGAGATGGAAATCCTCGGCGACTACGAATACAACCCTAAGGACCTAATCGGCACCGGTGCCTTTGCCGTGGTCTTCAGAGGCAGGCATCGCAAAGTGAGTAACATCTAATTCTTACCTCATGTTTCTTATGAAAACAGATTGATTGATTCTCACTAAAAATTATCGTCTGAAATATATTTATAGATGAACATATATATGTTTCAATAAACAATGCATATGTGTGTATACGCATTTTGTTCTTAGATATATTAAATGCACTTCTTTGTAGATTCCATTGTTCTAATAGCCTTGTAAGTCTTTCTGAAACTTTTTTGTAAAATAAATATAATTCTTTGTAAAACTTTATTAAGATAGATAATGTAGTGCAATACTGTAGAATACAGGAATTTTCTTTAAATGTTGTATCCACAATGCTAGAAATCAGTCCAAGATCTCATACAGAGAAATAATTGATCAATTATATTGGTCATCTGATTGAATTATTTAAATATGGTTTATTAATTCTTTCGGTATTTGAGATCTTGTAGTGATTTCTGGCATCATGAACACAAGGTATCTTTGTTTCCTTTAATTAATAGGAATATAATACCTATTAGAAGTTTTTGAGATTTTTTTAATATAGAACTTTATTATTTTATTATCTTAAAGGAACCTACTTGTGAGATTTCTTTATAAAATGTTATTTTTTGTGACATCTATTAAACTTTTTAGCTTTGAAATATATATTCTGATATTTTGAAATTTAATTTGAATTAATCTTTTTAAAATTAATTTAGATTGATTAATTTTATTATAGAATTTAATAATTTTTACTACATTAATACTGAATAATAATAATAATAGTATCTATTTTTATATTTTGCAGAAACCAAATCTTGTAGTAGCTATCAAGAGCATCACAAAGAAGACTTTGGCTAAATCGCAAGACTTACTGAAAAAGGAGATCAAAATCTTAAAAGTATGTCCTTTTTGCTCATAAATTTTAAAAGTTTATAAATATAGGGAGAAAAATGAGAAATATATTAAAAAATTATGTTTCCTATAATATATTGTATAATATTATGTGTATGATATTTTTGCTATATTAAAATTATATGTGTTTTATCTTATAGGCATTAACTAAACTACATCATGAAAACGTTGTTGCATTATACGATTGTAAGGTGAGACCATTATCTTTACAGAAACTGTATATTATGATGAAATTATTAAAATTAATGTCCTTTTGATATAGGAATCTAATCATAATGTCTTCCTGGTTATGGAGTATTGCAACGGTGGTGATTTGGGAGATTATTTAAATGGTGAGCAGACACAAATTTTTAAAAATTGAACAATATTTGAATAAGATGAATATAATATTATAAAATTTTAATGTATTATAGAATAACTAGGGATTTAATGTATAAATAATTCGTATCTTTCGTAATAGCAAAAGGTACTCTTTCCGAGGATACCATCCGACTGTTTCTCAAGCAGTTGGTCCGTGCGATGAAAGTATTGCACGCCAAAGGTATCGTCCACAGAGATCTGAAGCCACAGAATATCCTATTGAATCACAACTGTGGTAAAGCCTGTCCACAGCCACATGAAATAACACTGAAGATAGGTAAGAATATTTCTTTACTTTTTATTCTTTCTTAAGATTGATTTCTCTCTGAATAAATGATATTAATACATTTCTTTTTGTTTCAGCGGATTTTGGTTTTGCTAGGTTCCTGCAGGAGGGCGTAATGGCTGCGACTTTGTGTGGCTCGCCAATGTACATGGCACCCGAAGTTATCATGTCTCTTCAATATGACGCCAAGGCAGATCTGTGGTCCGTTGGGACTATATTATATCAGTGTCTTACTGGGAAGGCACCACATCCCGCAAATAATCCTCATGCACTTAAGTCGATCTATGAAAACACTGTGAATCTTGTTCCTAGGTACAGAGATGTCTAACAAAAGTTTTTTATCTTTTATGTCAATTTATATAATTTATATTGAAATTGGATGGAAATAATTCTTAATTATATATTGAAATATAACTTTGATAAGTAGAAAATTTTTTATAGAATATTTTTATAGAATTCTTTATTGCGTCATATATCACATAATTTAATCATACTAGCTTTTTCTAATTTTTTAACTTGGTCTATTTTAAAATCCTTATTTTTTTTTAATTTTCCATTAAGAAGAAAACAATTATAGTAAAAAATAATGTAGAAGAAAAAGTATGATATATTCTCTCTTTTTTTTTAGTATACCACCTGGAACATCACCTGAACTAACGAATCTCTTGATGGGCTTGCTGAGGCGTGAAGCGACTGACCGCATGGATTTTGATCACTTCTTTGGTCACCCATTCCTCACGGGTGTCCGAGAGAGTCCAAATCCAAGCCCCGTGCCTACCGAATTGCCGGCGTCACCAGGGACAATGGCAATTCCGATTGAGGAAGGAACGCCGATTGTCAATAGACTGGAGCCCGAAACGACGGAGACTCCTTGCTCTAGTCCCGAAGATGATTTTGTCCTTGTGCCGAGCGACATCAGTAGCGATACTGACAATAATCCGCCAGTCAAGTAAATATACATATTAGATGATGATCTAAAAAAACGAACATAAAAGAAAATTAGTAAAAATTATACAAAATTTTTAACAATCGGGAGAAAAATACCGAGTTTAAAATATCCTTTATAAGATTGATTTCGTAATTTTTAAATATTTTTATATCTTTATTTTTATTTTATTTAGATATACAATAAAATATTTTATTAGAATGAAGTTGTCTTACATTCATTTAATTATTTCTTAGGTATACCAAACAAGTGAGTAGAGAAGCTGTTAGTCCACCTCGGCCATGTTTATCGAAATTGGGCGAGTATGTAATGTTTTAATACTTCTTGGATATATTAATTTGAATCAAATTTTTAATGAGTTTTATGATTATCCATTAGGTATACTAGGCAGACGAGCAGGGAAGCCATCAGTCCACCCAGACCATGTTATTTACCGATTTCTGAACCGATTCCCGTTCCATGTCAACGAAACGCAGTGGTTCAGCAACCACCACAATCTCCCTCGACAAATGCTGCCCGTTCTGGCAGCAGCAGTGTTGTGCCTCGTTCACAACCAATCAGCATGAAACGTAGCGTGGACTCTCACAGAAATCATCCACCAAGTATTGGCTCCCTAAGTCCACCTAGTGTGCAGTTTGTCATCGGCACTCCGCCCGGCAGAAGGTATGTCCTCGAACGAGTTCAAATTCAAAGATTTTTTCCTTTTTCTTAGATAATTTAAATTATAGAATTGTTACTTTCCTTAAATTATAATAAAATAATTAGGTTTTAGAAGAAAAAAAGAGAAATAACTTTATTAATAAAAACCAATGTTATTAAAGGTTTTGGAAATAATAAAACGAACCCAGAAGATTAAAGCTAATGTATTAATAATTAGGTTGAGCGAGACTCCGCCACCGCCCAATACATGGCAAGTTAGCCCTGTAGCGAGACACTCACACACGCCGAGCGGAACTTCACCATTACGGCGTTCCACGGGTAATAACAGCGCATCTTCGCCGTTGCTCACAGGTCCGCTAGCAGTGCTTGGCTCTCCTACTTCGCGAGCTTTTCAAGACAACAACAATACTCTTAGACATTCACCTGTCATACCCTTCGGTACAAGGGCTGTCACTCTTCCGGAAATATCTGGTAATTTTTTGGCCATTACCAAAAGTTTAACATCAGAGCTATGCAGAATATTGTATTTATAGTAGAATCACTAACCCATAATCTGATAATCTAATAATGTCGCTTTAATTGATATATTTTGTTCGAAAATCGTATTAGATAAGTACGAAAAGAGAAAACTGTCTTTTCTCTACAATTCATTTATATATTTTCTTTCAATAAATCAATTTATTGATTGTTAATTATCAATCTCGTTTATAGAAGCCGGTAGTTTCCAAAGTCTGTTTCCGGATATACCTCCGACGACAATCGAAGATCGTCCGTTAACGTTTATTGCGCCGGAGCTACCGGAGGAGACACTTATGGAGCGTGAGCACAACGAGATTCTAGCCAAATTGAATTTTGTCGTGGCATTGTGCGAATGCGTATGCGAAGTTGCCAGATCCAGAGCTGGCCCGCTCGGCAACATCGAACAACCGGCGCCTCTCGGCAGCATCGAACAGGCTGGCAATGCGGCTACTAGAAAACGTGCCGAGCAGGTCATCCTTCTGGTACGAGCTCTTCAGTGGCTTAGCTCTGGTTTGAATTTGGCTACTCAGGAACTCAAAGCAGGAAGGCTGCAACCAACAGCCACTGTGAAAGATGGTAAATTTTATATTATCATTAAGAATATTCTTTAAACATGCATTGCAACAGTCATCACTTTACACATATAATTTGTCTAATTAAACTTAATTGATATACGAGTTGTCTATAAACTATATTTAATTTAAATTGTTTTTTTTTTTAAATATAGTTGTTAGTACCATGAACGAGAAGTTCAAGTCGTGTTTGACGGAATGCAAGCAGCTAAATAGCGTGGGGCTTCTTCGTCAAACAGGAGCTACGGCGGACAAGATACTGTATAATCATGCGATTCACATGGTATAAAAAATAATTCTATATTTCTTTTAATTACGCTTATCGCCCCTCTGATTTCTTTATCCTGAGGCTGAATATACATCGATGTTATATTTTTGACGATTAAAAACGATTGCAATGTCTACTGATATGATATATTCGAAGTATTTAATGCTATTATTTACGCTTTTACAGTGTCAATCCGCGGCATTGGACGAGCTATTCGGAAAAGGCGGTGAATGTTTCCAACGATATCATACGGCGCAGATATTATTGCATTCGTTAGCACAACACGTCAGCCATAGTCAGGACCGAGCTCTACTTATCAAATGTATGTATTGTCTTCGCTCTGATTAATCTTCGTTGAATCGCAAAAAAATCTGTTAGTTTTTTTTTATGAAAAAATCTATCTTCGATAGGAATATAAATATCATCTCTTATTTCTAATAATTCATGTAACTTCTTTTTCAGCTTATATATATTTAAAATTTTATTTTAATGTTAAAAACACCTTTGTACATTAACTTAATATTTATTTGCCAATTTAACTTATCAATTACAGTTTTACACATTGTATAAGATATCTATTACTTTTTTTCGCTCATTTATAATTACAAATAAAATTAGATTATTTTACCATTGATTTCAGATAAAGAGGCAGTGGAGAAACGGCTGTACGTGCTACAACAACAAGGCTACATCTACGCAACCGAACCCACGTAGCGCTTGTGAAATATGGCAGCTGAATGCGGCGGCAATAGCCGCTTAGAAGAGATCCCGCTCGAGCAGTCACCCGTATCATCGTACTCGATATCGCTCTTCTGTAATATATTCTGCCCTATTCTGTACAAAAGGCGAAATTGATGTCAGGATCACAGCTTTAAACGAAGGCGGGAGTTCTCTAAATTTGCGGCTGACATTACTTTACCAAGGCTAATTAATTCAAAAGAGGACTTCTCGTAGCTCCACGCGGAATAGGGTAGACAGTGAAGAAAATGAAAGTCTCCTGTCCACACCATCTGTTTCCCATCCATCCTTTCCCAGGTTACTTTATATGATTTATTAAAGCTTATATATAGTACATTTAAGATATTACACTGTATAATGTACGTACACGTGGTCGGTTAGCTGATCTTTATTTCGTATATCGATCAATAAACATGTGTATACTATCGGCGTTGTGCGTTCAATGCAAAGGCACGTCTCGTCGAACCCGACGATTGAAGTGGTCCATAACGATAATGACGAATGTACGAAAGTGAATGATGGGCACTCAATTATCTCAATTTTTTTTAAGACAAAAAAGAACAGCCAATCGATAAGCTAGGCTTATTCATGTTAACGCAAGAATATCAAGTTTTTCAACGCCTTTGAATAACGAGTATTTTCGCACATAATCTTTTCTTAAATAACTTTACATAGAAAAAAAGGGAAAAAAACATTACTACAAAGTATTATAATATTCGATGTTATACTAATACATATAAAACAAAAGCAATAGATTTTAATAGAAATACTTTGCGGTGATCCTCTTTTCATCGCTTTCATAAAAGGTCTCTTTTAACAGACATATATGTGAATACTCGATTTTATATTCAAATCTCTTATTCAAAGTACTTGTTAAGCCCACCATTAGCATTAATCTCGTGAGGAATGCTCTTTTAACATCAAAAGCTGGCTTTCTAAGCAGACGTCCACGGCACTGCCGTATCTCTCTCTATTTTCCCATTTCTCTATTCGTTTGCTACGTAAATTTCCTTAGTTCTTCTTTCCCTCGGCTTTCTCAACAGCGGGAGGCTGTTTGTTATCCCGATAGATGACATAATTAAATGTAGCGGCGAGAGAGTTCCACATGACGTAGGGAATGATGAGATAGCCGGCAGTGGGATTAACGTGGTAGAACACGACCCCAACCGCCGCCGTGCTGATCCACAACGCCGCAATTTCGTAGAGAGCCTGTGCACGGATGTAAAATGATAGTCTTAATAACATTTTCGACCGAAACGAAGTTTTGTATGATCGCTCCAAAAGCGCTTAATGATGTCCCAATTAATTCAAAAGCGATTTATAAAACTGTAGGTTTATTCTTTGTGATCGTGTATAAAAAATCTGAACATACACATTCTCGATCCACTTTGATCTTGGAAATTAAACTGAAAATGTACTAGTAAATAATTATAAATATAAAATTTATTTTTCGTCAAATCAGTTAAACATGAGTTCGCAAAAGTTGGATCTAATCGCATCCAAAGCAATCCCTAAACTCGTTTCGGTCTGAAATCATTAAGATTCAGGGATCGTTCGAGCAAATCATTGATAACTTGTTTTTTTCCAAATCGTCTTATTTAACTAGGAATTATTGCATATTTTTAAAAATGTAGATTATATATTATACAAAGATATTCTTGTAAAGTTTTATTGATTATATATAATCTTTACTTCTAAAAATATGGATTCAAGTCGATTTGAAAAAAATATAAGCTGTCTTCTTCGTAATTATCTGAAAAAAGAAATTAGTTTTTAGTTTCTCTGTTTTCACTAGTCACATATTTATTCACGAATTAGAATTAGTAAGATACTCCTCACAGAAAGAAGGAGGGTTCGAGTCCTGATTAGAATAATATTTTTGCAATAAATTCTTTACAATTTTTTAAGATCATCATTAGCATCAATATTATTAAATTGCTTGTTAATTTAATTTGTGACAGTATATATTCCAGTTTCAGTTTAGTTCATTCTTTCTTTTTCTCTCCAGTGTGAAAAGAAAAAAGAAAGAGTGAACTCTGCAAGTTTAGCTAAAAATAACAGGGCCCCTATTCTTAAAAAGTATCACATATGTAAAACTAGATAAATACTATAGTACAACGTATACTATAATATTTTCATAGTTTTATACACAGGGTGAGTAATTGTTGTTTTGTAGATGGAAGCGTAAAGGATAGGCAAAGGTCAAATCTATTTTTTTATATGGAATAATATGTTTTTGTATTTACATTCTGATAGAGCATTTTAAGACGAATACAGTGACCTATAATTGAAGATCATTCAATTATTTTCCATTATTGACCTTGCCGCTTGCGTAACCTTGAATGATCTTCAATTATAGGTCACTGTATTCGTCTTAAAATGCTCTATCAGAATGTAAATAAAAATACACATCATTCTATGTAAAAAAATAGATTTGATCTTTGCCTTTACGCCTCCACCTATAAAACAATTATTGACATCACATTATGTGCCCTTCGAAATCAAGCAACTTTTTGTTTGATAATTTTCCTTCTATTGTTAAAAACAAGCGAGTTATTCAGGTAACCTGTTTTAAATGTATATATTTGTCTCATCCTGTATATATTTTTCAATAATAAGGACTTTTAAATTTGTTGTGATTTAAAACCGATAAATGATTAGCGCACCGTTTGTTTGGAAATTGTAAGATTTACGCAAAAATATTATCAGGCATCAACATTCGCTTTGACCGAGTACTGTCTCCTATGGTTTTCTTCGCTTATTTATTTAATTAGGATTAATTTTAAGCGATGTGAATCTCAAAAAAATTTATCTTGAATCTATGTAGATATCTTCCAATATAAATAATGTAGCAATAAAATTGATTAAATGGTATAATTATGATAAAATTGTAAAAAAACACTCGAACGATCTCAGAGATTTACGATTAACGTATGTATGCGTGTGTGTGTATGTGTATGTAATCAGATGTAATACCAATTTTATGTTACGAGTCTCGAAGAATAGCGGCGTCCATGACCAGTTGAGAGCAAGATTAAGACCGTAGACACTGAGCGGTACGGCCGCTCCCTCGAAACCACCCCCGTCTCGCCATACAAGGTACGACGAGTAACCCAGTGTACAGTAGATGGTGGTCCACACGGGTCCGAATACCCAATTCGGCGGGATATATTTCGGCTTTTTCAGCGACTGGAACAAAAGAATGACGGATTAAGCGCGGCGGACACATCTATACGTACAAAAGCGATATATTACGTGTTATTATATCACTAGCGGTAAGGTGTAATTTATTGTAAACACACTTAAGCATTTCCGCGGTAGATAGAAGTGCTGCTTGGCCGTTCTTTAAGTTAAGTCTCCTATTTCTCTCTCACACGAAAAGAGATTTTGTGTAAGCGAAATAAAAGTATCCCGAAATAACGTATCGGCACTTACTTAGCAATATAAATATTCCAGAGAAGATTTCTGTTTTTCTCTTGAATATTTGCAAAAACCTATCTTCTTCTTACATATCCTATAAAACGATACTCACGAAATCATAGACTGTGTCCTCAATCACTAGTTACATAAGCATAATTACAGATTTATAGTTATACCAAGTTATACATAATTACTGAGTTTTTTGTAGTGAATGATCGTGTTCAGCAGAATATTTATTTTGCAATTGTTGGAACTTTTTCTGCGTTAAGATAGGATATTCTTCCAGATTTAAAAATATAATCAGCGTAAAGCACTAAAAAGGCCCGCATACACTTTCTGTAACATGTACCATAAGAAAATTGATCAATCAAAGCTGAAAGTTTTTGACAATTCTTGACTGTGATTGGTTTTATGGTTACTGTGTGGTTACAGAAAGTGTGCGTGTCCCCTAAACACTGATTTCTTCTGAATGCGACCATTCATAAATTTCTTTAAATGCTCATTATTCAAACAATCGATATTCATAATCATTTGGTCTTCAATTATTATATCGAGCAATCTATTAAATGAGCTTGGTATTTAAATTGTCGATAAGACAAATCTTATATACATAAATTCTGTATATTTATTATATAAAATTTTTTTCTTTATAGATGGATGTAAACCTGCAAAGTTTTGTAGTTCTTTTTTTTGAAAGACTGTACATATGAAGATTATATAAACAGAGAAGATATGAAATAATAGAAACACACATCATCCATAAAAAAGGGTATATTAAATTATTACTTTTCTAAACGCGAGAGAGATTTTTATAAAAATTCTTAAAGAAAGTAATTGAATTGACTATAGATATTCGCGAAATTATTTGCTATAACTATTATTGATTATGAACACAGTGACAGACAAGTATCTTATTTAAATCTGTTTGTTGGAATTTGCATGTATCGTGTATGTACGAACAATTATAATTATAAAAATAAATATTACACAACTCTAAGCTATCATAATCATGACTATAAATACAGTTACGAGAGTTTTTAGATAAAAACGTGCAGTTAAAATATTTCTAAATATAAATAATGTATGATATATATTTATTATATAGGTATAATAAAATTATAATTGTAAACTGTTATAAATATCAATATATTATAAAGAAATATAATTGCAAGTAATTATAAATAGTAGTCCTGCATAATTCCTGTTATAAAGATTTAATGAAGGTAGATCAAGATATGTCCGAAATATGCCGAAATATTTTTCATATTGAAGCAAAGTGGATCGAATGATCCAAGTAATACTACATTTACATTTCGCCAGTTACTCTCGTATCGATTCGTGCATATATCAAATGACCTTCACCTACAAACGTTTAATTCCGTGAATTTATATTTAGATTTTGCAGAAGAAGTGCATAGCGACAAAATATTCTTCTAAATAAATAGCGCTTTCTTTAATTTCTTGTATCGTGCAGTATATCGCGACAATAACATAATTTCGTCGACGCATTTGCATATGATGTCATCTCACCTCGTACCAGCTGATATTTTTTTTAACGAAGTAGCTATCGACCCAGCCACCAATATTAGGGCAGACCGTTGCCGTCAACATGGGCCAATTGATCTTTACCGGCATCTTGGTTCCTCAATGTGCACCTGTTCACCTCAATGTATAGACAGTAGAATATAATAGGATGTGCAAAGTCTATACGACGTGCACGCTCGTGAAGAACGCCGATAAGTGAACTGGTTATGCTTACCTAAGCGTCGTAGATTGCGATGACTAAACTATTGCTTTTTCAAACAGTGGCGTAGCTATAGTCGCCAACTCTAGCCGGTTCTTTTCATTGATTCATATCTATCTGCACGATACGTTAATCTTCTTTTACCATGTGTTTGAATTTTACTCCAGCAAGTATCTGCACTTTGAACTTGGTGGATCTAAAAGTTGATGTACGGTTTATTGAGATTCACCCATCAAGTATTTTTATTACTTTCATAGAAAAATAGCATCTTTAGAATTTTTTTTAGATGAAAGCAAGATTATATCTAAAATTATACTAAAGAAAAAGGAAGTAGAAAAATAAGAATTTTTCAATTAAATCGACTCACTTGGTGTAAATGGATCACTTTCACTTAATTCTTGTTTTAAAAAATATACCTTTTTAACTATAATAAAATGCAACATATACATATATACAATGTGTACGTTTTACGTTAATTTGTTATGTTATCTATAATAAAATATCATTCGCGATATTTAACAAGACATGCATTTTCATGCTCACATGTGACATAAACTAAATAGAAGTGTTAAAAGAAAGAGAACTTGTTAAAGAAAATTCGGATTAGTAACTCGATGTAACTTTTAACTGCAAATTTTCGTTGTAGGATTAGGCAGCTCGGTATACTTTTATTTACACATGAGTAAATACATTTTAATAAATACATTTGGAGCAAAATATGCCATAATTATATTATACACGATTCGTCTTCGGTGCACTTTGCGTGATATTTGATACGAAATAAACGTGATATCACATGTATTTATATGTATATTCATGTATGTTGCATGTAGAATGACTACATAATTTAGATGTGTGTGTGTATACATAGAGTATTTCGTCAAATATGATGAGCATAATTTTTCTTAATTTCGCTAATACTTCAAGAAAACAGCCTGTACATATGCATTTGTCGTGTGTATTTGTGTACATATATATATATATATATATACACATAAATTATCCGTAAATACAGATTCTTATCGAACGCGGTTTGTATTTGAGTCAATATTTGCGCATCATATTGCGTGTCATGATAGAACCCAGTGATAGATATATAATATTGAGTAATTCAATCAAAAATAAATGCATATGTTCGAACCCAGTGAGTACCATATGCAGGATGTTTCGAAATGGAACAGAACAAATTGTGATGAATCTGAAATTAAACTTTTCATCCATCAAAACTGTCCTGATATCAAATAATGGTTAATTAGAAATTTTAAACGATAAAGATATTTTTACAAGAGAATAAAATAAATAAAAAAATTAGGTTAATTTTAATTAATTATAATTAATTTATTCAATTAATTTTAATTTGTCATATATTAACATATATATATATATATATATAATAATGAATATATTAATATATTAACTATTCAATTTCAAATAAATGTGCGTAATTCCTGCCTATGGAGGTTTTTAATCTATATTTTCAAAAACAGATGATATTTTTTAATACATTTTCTCATATAAAAAAACTAACTCGTCAAATTCGTTGAGTAGCCTATTGTTGGAATTAGGCAAGTTTATTTTAGGACGGTCAAAGAGTATAAAGAACGTTCTTGAGAACACTCGACAATAGACTTTACCCAATAGTAAAGTAAATAAAAATACGCGGAAACTCCTTTAGTTGTGATCGAAGTCATTCACATCGTGTATGTGTGTATGTGTATACGTGTTATTACTTCCATTGCTAAATGCAATAAAGTATAGTTTGTTATATTTTAGAGCCAACACCAACATCATTTTATAGCGCATTTTATCTTGTCTTTACAATTTTTTCTTCAATTTATTTTCCATGTAATTAGGTCGAACTTTTCATCAGCTGGAAGTACTCAAAATTCTTCCTTCACTCACTCTTTTTATCTTTATTGTCCTTATCGCGTGTCCTTCCTTCTTTCCTGCGATCGGGTTTAAAAGCGAACAGTTGATCCTTAACGCGATCCTTGACGAGTTTCTGCGGGATTACCATGATGGTGGTGGTAGTATTACCCAGAAATAGTACGAGGAACATGGCGCTGAGCACTGGTACGTGCCATGTTGCTTCTGGATGATACGCTAGTTCGTATAACGTATACGCGTTATAAAGTTGAAACAAATAACCAGCGAATAGGAACGGCAGCAGAAATGAGAGACCGCGCCACATCCATGAATGGAATCCTTCAATAGTAATGTCCATGTTGTCCCTCTCACCCAGTGCTTTTAACCGGTACAAAACGCCACGTTGGTACCGAAATTGCAAATACTGGACTACACCTGAAAAATGTTAGTTGAAAGTTTAGTTGTTATACATAGTTCGGAAAGAAATATAATGTTGTAAGTTATATTTCAATTCTAGATATGAACGATTTAACTATTAGATTTTTGTGACATATGCCAGAAATTATGCAGTACTTACTGATATACACGTTGAACCACATGAACTGACTACGAAACTGGTACCATGGTCCAGTATTCGGCCAGACTAGTAGAACACCGGATATCACTGTCGAGAGAAAATGATGGAATCTCCACCATCCTTTAATTCTTGATCCATTTACCTTGAGTATACTTTCTCTTATCGTTAATGTGCAATAGTACCAAACGAGGAGAAACATAAAACTAAGTTCTAAGGTCCTGAAACATTATATAGATATTTATTTAGTAATATAAATTAATAATAAAAATGTAATATTTTATTACAATATATAACTTAAAATAGAAAATACAACGCTGATTATATATAATAATATCTTACCTTATATTGGTAAATAGGTTTAATACAGATAATACAAATCCAATTACCGATAGCACTAATTTGAATTTCTCATATTCGTCTTTATACTTGAATCTAAAAACAATTATTATGAAATCACTCCAAAAAAGATATGTCAAATATGATTCTTAGCGGTAACATACTTGTCACTTTTATTTAATATGGAGACATTGACACTGCCTAGAATAATTTGTAAGTAAATGCCGTTTGACTTAGGTAATGTTTGCTCAATCTCATTGAGCTGCTGTTCTCTCCTTGTCATGGATTTTTGTAATTCTTCCTGTGTTTCTTTTGTGTTTAGTCTAGAAATATAAAAATCATATAAATTGTCATACTGCATATGATACCTTAATTTAAATAACAATTGCAGATATTTCCAATGCTATAAATATATTCACGTATTTAAAAAATACAAACATTAATTAATTAATATAATTAAAAGTTATGAATTATTCTTCTGAAAAAAAAATGTACAAGCTAGACTTACTTTTTTAAGGACTTGGATATTACACCCATCCGGTATTTCTGATGGGAGATACCTTTGACACATTTTGCTTGCAGTTCACTAATTTCTTCTAATTTCAAAAGATACTCTCTATTTAGTACCTGTAAAAAAAATAAGATATCTTTAAAACACAACAACAATCAATAGATGCTTTCTATCTTTTGTTAAAGCGTGTCATTCTATCTTTGTTATTTCACTAAATATAAAAAAAAAATAATGATACGTGTTAACTTGTATTACCAAATGAAAAGTACCTAATATTTTCTAATATATCTTGATGATCAGTTAAAAAATAATGATTAAAGGTCATAAACATGATTTGATTTGTGATTAATTTGTGACTAATTGATAACGATTTTGTTCATTCTTGTTATTTTTCATATTACATTATATATTTTTTGTATTTTTATATTCATGCAAGTTAGACACATTTTACCTTATACAAGTATATAAAATTTCATACTTATTTTTTTTCTTTTAAACATATACTAAAACTCTGTACTAACATTGCACAAGTTATCAAAATAATCCAGAAAATCGCGAGTGTGCGCAGTAATAATCACAATTACTGTTAAAATTCTGCAGCATCATTCGCGGTTATTAAAATGCAGGATTGGTAATCGATCAGAGCAAATTAACGCTAAACGAAAAGTAATAAGTACAAGTCGCTCGCGCGTAATCGATTTATCATCAAGGTCATGCGACATCACATGACGTCGAAAATCAACAAAACCGCGATTTTTTTCGTCTCCCTTCTGTTGTAGAGTCGGCATGATTCAAGGATAACAATGCGATTATGCAGATGAGATGGGGCATAACCTTTTCGGCTCCGTCCTAAGACGGCGAGGAATTCTCACCTCGAGTTCCTTGTAGTCCTGCGCCAAGTCATTCCATTCCTTGAGACAGGTGTCGGCGTCGATATCCATCGTGTCGAGGAGGAAAAGAGATACGGTCTTAGAATACTGATGACGTTCGTCGGGATCGCAGGATCCAAAAATCTTCCTTCTTAAAAGACTCCTGTGTGAGTTTCCAAGAGGAAGATCTCAGGGAGAGATCACAGTTGGATTTGTCCGATCTCTCTTATTCAGTATTTAGTTCGTAAGTTTCGCTAAACGGCAGCTCAGTAACGATGCAGTCCGAGAAGCTTCTTGGGAGGGGAATCTCTTTTTTTTAATAGTTTCGCGATTCGCTCGCACTTTTTGCACCCCAGGAGTCCTAGGATACGCGGTGAACAACAGTGAACAAGCGCATCAAAGAAAAAAAAAGGAAGGTGCTGCAGGTGCAACACAGTGCAGCTCCTCGGGTTAAGTACGGCGACGTCGTCGTTCCTCGATTACCTATGATTCCTACGATTCCTACGAATGCCTACGTCGGCCCACGAATTGCTACAAGTGGCGGAATGCCAGCCGAAGTCGCCGCGAAACAACTTGGAGTGAGAAGGCCAGAGAAGACGAAGATAGCCGATATCCGACGGATAGATTGAGAGATGCCTCGTTGCTGATAACGACGCGATAACGCCACACACGATGCTATGGATGGCTATGGACGCTATTCGGTGCGAAGAGCGGCGCGTCGAAAAGTGTCGCGCGCCGCTAATCGCGCACGAGGATTATTTGTATTGCCGACAATTACCGAGTCTTCAAAACGGGTACAACGAACAAAAAGGTGGGAAAGAGGTCGCGCGGTCCGCGCCTGTCGCGGGCGATATCGATACTCCGATATCGAGACGAAGATATCGATACTCGGCGAAGTAAACTTGGCTTTGAATCGTACTTTCCTCCCGCTGGGGAACGGTTCTTGGAGAAAAACGTGGAAGAAAGCGGCTCTTAGGATCGATCAAGCGTGAAATATTATTACTTTTATCTTTGATAATACGCAACTGTAATATCGGACATTAATATGCATAAAATGGCGTTCGTTAAAGTGATATCGGTATTAACGCGAGTCAAACAGGTTGGTCGCATCGATGGCGCGTCTCCTTTTTTTATTTTGCACAATTCTTTTCTTCTCTATTTTCGTTCCATTTCGCATTTATTGGATTTTAACAGTTAATATACACTATTGGGTCATTCGTGTCCTGCGAACTTCTTTTCTTTGAGATACTACCTATAGTGAGAAATGCAGGGAATGGAAGTAACTCGTTACTTGTAACGAAGTTACAGTTACAAGTTACTTTTTTGGTAACTTTACTGGTAACTGCGTTACTTTCTTTTTTTGGTAACTGTAACGGTAACGAGTTACATTTTTTGGGTAACGGTAACGAAATTTACAGTTACTTTTGTCGTTACTTTGCACACGATTGAACACGGTTCGATTGGATACATGCTATTTACAGCGCTTATCAATAAGACTTGAAAGCCCTTAGATATTCGGCCGTATGATTCAGTAATTATTTTACACTTCTATCTTCTATGTAATACATAGGACATACAAATATTTCAGTTTGCTGCATATTTTACAGGTTTTAGAATTACAAAATTGTGTTTAAAAAAAATTAAAAAATAAATTAAATAATAGTAAAATGAGAAGGGCTACGAACCCAAAAGCGAAACAGTTTAAAAGACGATGACAATAAGTGTGGAAACGTCGTTTGTTTTTATCTTGTTTTATCCATGTTGTTGTTCTAATATATATTTATACATTTAATTACATTGTCATCGTCGTTCTTATCGGAAATAAACTGTTTCATTTTTGGCTCGTAACCCTTCTCATTTTACTTTTATTTAATTTATTATTTGAGCCATTCTACATTGTTTTTTTTTTTTTAATAAAACTATATATATATTTGTCAGTATTACATATAAAAAAAAATGCAAAAGTACATTTTTAAATTGATTTTAAAAAAGTAACGGAAAAGTAACGAAAAGTTATTTTTCAAGTAACGGTAACTGTAACGAGTTACTTTTAAAAAGCGATAACTGTAACTGTAACTAGTTACATTTTTTACTCGGTAACGAGTAACTGTAACTAGTTACTTTTAAAAAGTAACTTTCCATTCCCTGGAGAAATGACAATGGAATCAAATCGATGTCAATTCAACGTCGAATTAATGATTTCGACTTTGAATCGACATCAATTCGATATCGATTTCATTATCATTTCTCACTGGGTAGAGGAGCATAAAATAATTAGTAAATTAATTAACTAGGATAAATTAATTAGTAATTGTTATCTTTTATTTTTTTTAATTTACACTTAATAAATTATTTTTTCTACAGATATCATTAAAGTATATGTAAGAATAGTAAATATGCAACGCTCTCACCTCTGTTATTTTATCTGTTATTTTATAATTAATTGTATATTTTTATACGTAAAATATAGGTCTGTTTTTTATTGCTGCACTCTCCGAACGATACAATAAATTGAAGTGAAACAAATATACGTTTGTTTCACTTCAACTTACTGCACCATGTGCACCAATTCAGAAAGTATAGCAATATAAAACAGACCTAATATTTCGAGAAGAAAAATTGTTTCTCAAGTCCTCTGTTTTTTTAATGCCAATTCAAAAAGAAAATTATTGAACACATTATACTGTATATTTATCACAAGAATAATGATCACTTTATAACGTAAACGTGATGAAAATTAAATCTAGAATAGGAATTATTTATATCCTAATAAGATTTCTTTTTTCTAAGACTCGGTTCCTTTATTAATGTAAGATTAATTTTAGTCTCAATTCAACTTAGTTTATTTTTTTCTAATTCTAATTCTTAGAATTAGAAAGAAGTAACCGCAGTATAGGTTAAAGGGAGATTAAAGTTTATTACATTGATAAAACTGGGCCTTATAACTAAAAAAATATGAAGAATTAGTTAAATCAAGATAAAAAAAACCGGATTAAAGTCCAGTGCATTAATCGATAATATAACAGTCATAATTAGTCACCTAAAGTGTCAAAAGAGATAAAATTAAGGAAAAAACAATTATAAGAAAATGGAAGAAATGAATGGAATTAAGAATTCCATAATGTATTTAAGCGCAAGGTAAAGAAACTTTTATCTCAAATCTTTTTACAAAAGAGGAATTTAAGTTGCTTGAAATAATAATTACTGGATGGTTATCAGGCTATAAATGTGTCATGATCCTCTCATTCCCATTTGTTTTTTAGAAACGAAATAGAAGAGGATGAAGCGGAGAAAAAGAAGGAGAGCGGATCTTGTTTATCAAGTATATATCATATGCATCCGAATCTCGAAGGATCTTCAGGCCCAGGAATGTATATTAGGCACGACATAAACCTTCAGCCGATTCATTTTGAATAAACTTAGCATATCTCGGGATGTAATCAACGTGTCTCTCTATGCTCTCGACGAACCGTCTCAGCTATTTTGACATTCAGATATCTGCGTCTTACTTATAGGTAGTATTTTATAGTCTGCAGAGCGATTTAAAGTTTCTCGTGTTGAGAAGAATTCTGTTTTTTTTTTCTTTTTTCTGCGTGGGGAAAAATGAGACGCTTTAAATGTATCTGGACGTATTATAGAATTCGGAATAGATTTTTCGAAAATGTGGAAAGTAAAAATTGTAATAAGTAAACAAAAAATTTTCACATCTTCATTCTAAGAAAAAAAAGTTAATGATCGGTACTTGATCTGGTCGCTTTTATTCTTTAAAAAGTGTATGTGTAAGAAAATTTAAACGCGCGACTCCAGCTGACGCTGACCGCGGCGAAATAATTTCTCTTTAAAAAAAAACGCATGCTTAGTGTATTAATGATAATTAATTGCTTTATATAGAAACCCGGGAAGCGGATTTGACCGCGTCTCTAATTCAAGACGAGAAGATAGAATGGCGGAGCAGTTCCAGATAACGGTACCCGATCTCCTGCTGCAAGCCTGTTGCGAATTCAGTCGCATGGAAGGCAGAAGGTCATTTCGAACTGCTCGACTACGCTCCGCTTCCGGTCGGCACTGCTTCCGGCCGGTTTGTCAGCGACCGGCAACCAGGAGGCCGCATGCGCGATAGTGAGGATCGAGATGCTCACCAAGCAAGTTCGACAGTTTGACCCCTGAGAATCAAGCATAAGTTTGTTAGATCGGCACGTACGCGAGTTCATACGGAGCTCGAGCTTTCAGACACTGAGGTATAACGAAGGAGGAGAGCACGAAGAAGTTACGCGAGTCTCAGTTTTCAAATACAAAATCCTGGAATGAAGTGCAGTTGCTCGACAATTACAATATAATATAACGACATAAGAAGAGGAACTATTTAAAATCAAATATCGGTGTGTATACATTTATTATTATGTATTATTTCCTTAACGAACTTTTTGGACTGCTAACCGGTTCGAACCGCTTTATTTTTTTTTATCGCGGACAAACTAAATTTAGCTTGCTGCTGTAAGATTTATTTAATTAAATTTAGTTAAATCAACGTGAATCAAACGTATCGCGATTGTGGAAAGATGGATTGCAAATTAAATGAAGTTACGGTATAATTAAAAAACAAAGCAAAACTTAATTGTTTAAAATAAAAATTACCGAATTGAAATTACATGAACTAAAATTGTACGTATGTTTGAAAAACAATAAACTAAAGAATAATGCATTATCATTATCATGCACTTTGAGATCCGTCGACGCAATCGTTCGCTCGAGCGAGAGAGTTCATCTCTATCTCTTTTTGCAGAGCCGTTTATATTTGTTATATTAAAAATAACACAAATAGTTTTATAGATTATATAATTTTAATTGAGAGCGTATAAACAAAATTCAAGATTATAAACTAAAAAAAAGAAGATACATATTATTAGCACTGTCTAAATTTAAACTTTGACGTCATTATCATAATATTTATTTAAAAAAAATAATTCTAATATGAAAATACGCATTTTATTTATTTATATTTTAATTTTGTTAACAGCAAATGTTTTTTCTATACTCGAATTAAATAAAAAATATAATGAATTAATGTTTGCATCTGTTTTAACAAATTGAATATTCTATAGCACATTATATACATATATTGGGTATCAAATAAAAACTATTTTGTAAATGAAGAATATTTCATTTACATGTAATATTGATCATAAATATTTCATTAACATGTAATATTGATCATATTTCTTAATTTTAAAATTATAAACTTGACCGTGCACGCGTACATAATATTATTTTACTTATATCATTCTGTTTTCTTAACTGCACTTTTTATCTCTCGATTATACCACGCCTTCCAATGAGTTATGTTAAGATGGTTTGAAAGGGGAAGAAATATCGGTGGGATATCCGGATATTATGTGATACATACTCCAGATATAAGGCCTTGTTTAGCATTCGAAAAACAAAGAACTTAACTTATATTACATTTAAACGAGCAATATTGTATTTACATGTATTTCAAAACATTAGGATTACATGTCGCGTTAAACTGATGTTTTTGTTTACTTTTCTCTTTTTATAAAACTTGCTTATCTTCGTTTGCATACATTATTTGTCTTGTAATAATTCCGTTGACTTGAAGAAAAAATTGCTGAATCGCGAAGCGCTGAATCGCATATTAGATTCGATACGATCACGATCTGATTTCTCGTTGACAGCGAAGCTGCACATTTGTATCTCGGTCTTATATACCTGGTGTCGCTGAAGAGATGAACACTACACCAAGAACATTACGAAGATTCGCAAGGTCGACGAACTTCCGCAATGATTTTAACGCTTCGTTTATCAAGCGCGGAACGATCCTTGGATCCGATCAGCGATTTTTATTATTAAATAATAACGATGCTACTCCTTCATGGAACGCTAGTCAAGGCTTGGTAAAGAGCTCCGTATTATCGCGAACGTTTGCGCAATATTTCGGAATTTCGACAAGAAAGGAACCACCCGAGCCACGAGGTCTTCCCTTGATTGGTACAACGTTATCCCTGATGAGGTCCGGTGGTCCACAAAAACTGCATGAATACGTGGACAATAGACACCGAGAACTTGGACCAGTGTTTAGAGAACAGATTGGACCAGTCCAGGGTGTTTTCGTTAATTCGCCTGCTGAATATCGTAAGATATTATCCGATCTTGCGGGTAACACGCCGCAGCACTTCTTGCCGGAACCCTGGGTGTTGTATAATGAAATGCGAGCGCAAAACCGAGGTCTGCTCTTCATGTACGTACGATGTTCTCCCACCGGTATGTTAAAGAAAAGAATTGTTATAAATTCCGATAGAACTATAGATATCAGCAATGAGATTGTATATCCATGAAATAACCGGAACGTTTGTTTTATAAGATGCTTTTGTATGGAAATTTTAATTTTATTTAGTAACTTTGTAATAATCATTTTTCGTTCGTCTGAATTCTGTTCTCAGCGAAATAATTCATTTTGTTGTAATATACATTTAATAATGAAAAAAAAAAAACATTGCGCTGTTGGAATAGGGAGGGAGAAGAGTGGTGGTATTACCGTAAAATCCTCAATCGAATAATGCTGAAATCTGGATCAAAGGTTTTTTATGGACCTTGTCAGAAAGCAGCCGATAATCTTACGAAGGAATGGAAAACGTATAGCCAAACTGATCGTACAATACCGAATCTGGAACATGAGCTGTATCAGTGGTCTATCGAGGGTAAATTTCGAGAGCCATTAAAAACAGTTTTTTATATAGCAGTATTTAACATTATATACTTTATTAAATAACGTTATATCATTTAATGCATTATACTCGTATTCGTCGACTACGTAAAATTGTTTTTAATAATTTTTCGCGATAACAACGCGCGATGTTGATCAATATCCTTTTATAGTGATGTTAGCGGCTATGATAGGTTCGCAATGGCATGTTTGCGAACCGCGGTTACGTTATGACATAGAAGATATAGCTATGATACTACACCAGATTTTCACGTATACTTCAAGTCTCTCAATGCTACCAGCCAAGTTAGCGATGAAGCTTAGGTTGCCAGTGTGGAACAAATTTGTTAAAGCTGCTGACAGCGTGCTAGAAAAAGTGCGCAAACTGGTGCCTGAAATGATTCAGTTGTCGGACAACGACGGAATTCTGCAGATGATCTTAAATAATGATATTCGCGGAGATAAAGCAGTCAGAATCATTTGCGATTTCGTCATAGCTGCTGGTGACACAGTACGTTTTTCATTTATTTATACACATATATAAAATGTTTTGAAATTTATCAAAATTTTACAAAGACAAGCATCAAACGTTTTCTAATTTTAAAATAAATCCTTCCTGATATAAGATAATTTCTATGAAAAAATTTATCTTTTTGTCTTCTCAAATATTTTTAATTTATTTGAAATTGGATTATCATTTCTTTTTATTTGTATCTAGTTACGAGATATAATACATATAGTACAAGACGTAAAGAAATAAGTTTAAAACTTAGTATAAGGATATAATTATTTGAATTCGATGATTTGATATTTGTGTTGTAAAACTTTCTTTGTCAAAAGTTATTCTGCTTGAGAAAAAGTTAATTTTATATTTGAATCAATTGAAATTGATATTTTTTATCCTTATATTAATAATTAAAGCGGTGAGATATCTATTATGTTTGCACAGCAAAATTGTAATTCTACGATTATTTATTCAGACATCGATTACCATGCAATGGGTATTGCTATTACTTAGTAATCAACCTGAGCTACAAGATCGATTGTTCGATGAAATCAAAGATTTGTCACTAGAAAATCTTCTGCAACATCAATTATTGAGACATGTATGGAAGGAAACCTTGAGACTGTACCCTGTTGCGCCATTCATTACGAGAATTTTGCCAGTGGACTCCGTAATTGGCGGTTACTTTGTGCCGAAAGGGGTAAAAATAATAATCGCGTAGAGTTAACGGAAAGCATTTGTAATGCAAATTGCCATTTGCAGATTATTCGCTCTATCGAACGAGTTACTAGATAATATAACTAATTAAAAGAGATGATTCTCCTTTTTTTTAGAATCTAATTCTCTTGTCGCTTTACTCAAGCGGCCGCGATGAGAATAATTATGTACGACCTAATGAATTCTGGCCAGAAAGATGGCTCAGAACGGGGGAAGATTCATTCAAATACCAGGGAGTAAAGGATACACGTGCTAATGTACCATTTGCGGTAGGCGTGAGGAACTGCATTGGTCAGAGACTCGCGGAAACGCAGTTATCTCTTACGTTGGCGCAGGTGAGTTATCAATCGTGCAATTAGATGCAAATCATGACTACAGCCGTATATTATTTCCTTGTAGCTCATTAAAAACTTCAAGATTGAGTGCGAAAATAGAGACAAGATTAAGATGATTTTGCGTATGGTATCTGTACCATCAGAATCTATCAGGCTGAAACTGACTGATAGAAAAATATGACGAGGTCGTTAAACGATTGCAAAGAGACGAAAATTTAATGAAAATTTGATGAAAATTTTATTGATATGATGACGCGATGCAAGAAATTCATTGTATTATATATATAATTTGTTTAATGTATATATACAGCATGTTTGAGAAATAATGAAAAGTTTTGTCGCATAGGGGTAGAATGGACTAAACTGAGAAGGAAAGTCCTCTGCCATTTTACAATTTTCACAATAATTAACGAGATTTTAATTTATAAAAGTGTCCAAATTCGCCCGGCCCACCGCCAAATGCAAGCGCGCGGTTAGATATGACCACAGTATAAATACAAGGATATGCTCTTGTGCATATATTTCAGAAAAGGCCAATCGGGACTTTGTTCAAGCTTACGTCACACTGAACGGTAAATTTAAACAGTGACTACTGTTTAAACAAGTTTTACTTGTTTGCAACGCTCGCGAGTATCATTTCATCCTTGGGTGCTTTCCAGTAAGGGCACAGTCAGACACAGTGTAACACAGTGAATCATTACATCCTTGTTGTTTGTCTACGTCAAACAAGGATGAAACGATTATCTGTGTTACGCAGTGTCTGATTGTGTCCTTGCTGGAAAGCATCCCTTATCATTTTAACAAGGATGAAATGATGCTTGTGAGCGTTGCGAACGTTAAATGGAACAAATCCTGTGTAATAATAAATGTATTGTAAGTGCACGCAATTAAATCGTAAATATATTGGAAGTATGCAATGTAATGTAAATACACATGCAAGTATACATGCATGTTGCATAAGAAATCTAAAGACATTTTTTAAACATAAGGTCTAAAAGAAGCCTTTTGGATGTCTTATACAATATAAATGTTATCTGGAATATATACATACATATAGGGCATTCCATCCCAAGTAAGCTACTCGTGAACTTTTGGATTTTTGATTTGGTTGAAATTTTGATATATTATAGTACCCATCAAAATAGAAGTATCATGATTTTTTCAAATTTTTTAAATCAAATTACTTTTCACAGTTTTTATGACAATTTTTTGAAAAAAATTGAAAAATTGATGATCGAAAATCAACATTTGTTGCTTTCTCGTACGACCGAAGAAAAGCTGTGTTTACTGCCTCATTGGAGCTATAATCGCAGCTGAATACACTACCAATCATATCCGATTCACCCCGACTCTACACGAGCATGATGTAAGCTTGAACAAAATGTGGCAAAGTGATGAGAATGCGCAGTGGTCTGACACGAAACGAGCATACCTTTGTCTTTATATAATTAGACCTTTGTCTTTATACCATGGATATGACCGCCCAGTGAGGCGCGCCGCGCGCGTTCGCCGCTGCTAGATACGCGTTGTTTATAACAAGCGGTAATGATCGTCGTTAAACAATATCCATATAATATTATTATAAATGGATATTAGCCTCGCTGGGCGGTCGTATTCAGCCGCGCGCTTGCATTTGGCGGTGGACTGGGCGAATTTGGATATTTTTATAAATTAATATCTCGTTAACTATCGCGAAAATTGTAAAATGGTAGAGGACTTTTCTTCTCGGTTTAGTCCATTCTACCCCTATGTGACAAAATTTTTCATTACTTCTCAAACATCCTGTACATACATTATATATATATACACACACAGACACATACACACACACACACATATGTGTAAGTTTAACACAAAGAGAAAATATTTGATTGAATTAACCAATTTCAAATCTATTACAACTCCGTTGAAATAAAAAATTTCAAATCTACCAGAATTCTGATTGAAGTAACTTTCTGAATCGTTTATTTTTTACCAGAATTTTAGTTAATTCAACCAAATATTTTTCTCTGTATAGGGTGTTCCACACATAGAAATGACAGTATTTAAACTGATACATTCTTTATCAAAAAATAAGTATCTTAATAAGTTTTAGTTAATTTAAAATTATTAATAATAATGAGACTCAATAAATAAAAACAATAGAAATTAAATACGGGCTACGAGTCTAAGCTAGGATGTGAGATGCTACTTAATATAACAAAATGTAAAATACAAAAATTACAAACGTTTCTACCCTTATCGGTTCATCATCAGTGTAAACAACATTTAAACATATAAAGTTATTTTATATGTTAGTTAAGTAAATGTTAAAGTTACTTATGCAGTATAACGAACCACCCTCCGATGACCTTGACCTTGATATATATTGTCATGATCCTGAGGATCCTGAGTAACTTTCTGCAGGTTTTACTTGGCTATCAACCTTCGTTAAAAAGTTATTAGTAAAAAGTTTCAAAAAGAACGTACTATTCCTACTAATATATATGTAGTAGGAATAGTACGTTCTTTTTGAAACTTTTTGCTAATAACTTTATATATATATATATATATATGATATTAAGTATAACTATTCTATGGCCCGTATTCAGAACGCGTTTACAACGATGTTAGCGCTCTAACATGCTATAGTTTACGTTACTATAGAATTTCAGAGATAAAAGCGCGTTCTGAATACGGACCTATTCCTGCTTACAAACGTTCAACTTTCCACGCGAAGCGACCTCATCTCCCCCTCTCCTCCTGCAAAGGGACTGAGGTAGCTCTCGCTTCGCGTAAAAAGTCAAAACTCATGTGCAACAGTACAATCATGGAAATGTGTTCGCATGGAAAGTTACATGCCTGTACTGTTGCACGTGGATTTCGACTTTCTACGCAAAACAAGAGCTACCTTGGGTTAGATTGAGAAATTCGTTATACTGCATAATTACGAATTTTATATTTGTAACAGAATTATCAAAACTTTTACATAAAAAATCATGAATTTAAATAAGCAATAACACAAATACATTTATACAAACATATTAAAACAGATATTTAGAAAACAAATTTTTAGAAATTTGAGGAAAACCTCAAATAGAAAAAGATGTTTATTTTTTGATAAATATATTGCTTTGCGTACTATGAGACACCCATATATATGTATAAGGAATCTAGAAAAACGAATATACAAGAGAGTTTTGTTCTCTCGACTTTTTTTATGCACTATGTATAACAATATCTTCAAAACATTTCGTAAATAGAATTTATTGTATATATTTTTAAATACGAAAAACATTAATACATGGAAGATGATGATTTTATAAATGTTTCTATGTTATTTGTATTATGTACAAATGCTTAAAATATGCTTGGAACATCTTAAAATATGTACAGAATTAATATTAATATGCAACGTGATATTTAAACGATAATTACAAACATGATGTCTTTGAAAAAGATGGTTTCTATGAATATAATGACATATGTATATATCTCTCTAATAAGATAAATGTTACTAAAGAAACTGTAAAATATCAATGTCTAATATTATATGGTTGAGACACAATTTTGTAACAAGCAATATTAAAAATTGGATAATAATTATAAAAATGTTTATTATATTAAATAGAGTAGTATTATGTATATTAGATTGGAATGTATTGTAAGCGCTGATTTGGGCTCATAGAGCAAGTACTAAATTATTTCACTCAGCTAGATAACTGATGTGGATGATAATTTTACTTAGATGAGTTCCAGATAGCGTTTTTAATTAATGATATTGCTGAAGATGACTTAAAAAATAAAATCGAAACGTACGTAAGAGAAGACAAATATTGGAATTTATTCGCAACCCTACATCCAGCGGTGGACTCCTATTGCCTCAAGGACATTGTTTGATATTTCTAATATTATAATAATAATTTATTTTAACTGTGATAAACTTCACGGATGTCATAAGTATACTCAATGTTTATGCTTGTATTTCGGTTACATGGTTTTTGATAATCAGATCTTTCGCCACTGAACGTTTTTTATTAGAATGCAAATAAAGAAAAATAGTTTTATATACAATAGATTTGGAAATCAAGAGAGAATTTGTCATTATGGATTTTCATTATGATTGCATGTAACATGTGCAAATAACATTATTGCTATAAATATACAAAAGATAATCACTTTTATGATCAATTGAATTTTGTACAAGAAAAAATAATCATATCGTATAAAAATTGTTATAATATTTATCTGATTAAATCGTGTTTTAAACATTATATTTTTAATATTTTCTCATAAAATATTTTTACTCAATTTTATTTCTTCATTAAAAAGGAAATCATCTTTTTCAGAGATATGTACCTTGTATAAATTATCGAAAAATCTTAATTAGAAATGAACCAAGTTTATGCAAAGAATCCTCCCATAAAAAGACTAGAGTAAACATAAATTAATAATGATTAAAAAGCCAAGTTTACTCTATTCTGATCTTAGAGCCCATATTCTTTAAAGATTTATCATAGAGATCTCGAATATCATTCTTATTCATAGCAATTGCATTAATCCGAATTCAATAGCCATCTAATGTTTTTACCATCGGTATAACTCGTCTGTAATTAAGTCCCTGATCTCGCATAGGAACTCATCGAAGGCATTGGTGGTATAGAAATCGTGGAACGTCCGTATTGTTTCACTCAATGACATTTTTGTAGTCAGAAATTTCTTGACACAAAAAGATCTAAACTCATGACAAGAGTGTTTCCTTGCCCAGCACCATGCTCGACAGACGGTCTCATGATTGAGCTTGTTTATAGAAGTCTCGGTTAACAGATCTATCAAAACATTCGGCATGAGGAAATAATCGGCTAATAGCACAGCCTCCAACAGTGATTCAATGTTTCGATTCTTGAACTTGTCATCGCTCATCGCTAGTATCAGCGTTTTCAGGGCGTTACGTGACATGTTCCTCAATTGAATTAGTTTCTTGTTCGATTCCTTGAAATGACCCTCCAGCATAGCGGAGAAGACTGGCGAGTACTGGCACAATACTTCCTTGCAAGCTTTAACGGTAGTGCCATCATCCAACTCTAATATCACTGTTGACGAAAATAATATCGACGGTTTCATATTACGATATATTTTGATGGCGTTTGTATTCACTGTATCAATGATCAAGTCCGAATTGTCTGAATAAAATGTCTTCGCCAAGTGGCAAATTGACCAGATCGCCCATTTGTGTAATTTATGCGACGAGTCCGCCAACAGACGAAATATTAGCTGCATTCCATCGTGTTTTTTCAGCAAACACCTGAGGGTGCAATGCTTCTTAACGAGAAGTGGTATCGACACTGCGGTCAGTAGTTTATGCTCTTCTTCGCCGCGCAGCAATAGAAACGATAATTGTCCGGTGGCACCGCCGGTATCCGCCACTATGCGTAAATGTTGCATGCAATCTTCCGCTTCCGGTAGAGTTTGTATTTCAAGCACAAACCCTTGTATTACTAATCGTATGAAGTATTCCGCATTCCTAGACAAACATAAGTGTGATACAAATAAAATTTTTCTAAAACAAAGAATAAAAATGCAAAAAATTGTGTAAATACGAGGTTTATAATTTGAAAAAATCTTACCCTACGATCTTTATCAATATTTTAACTGCAGTGTCCCTTAGAATATTTTGCTTTTTTGTGTATTTTATGTAATCTATTAGCGATTTAATGGTCATGGGTTCGGCCAGTTTGTCGATAGGCTTAGAAGAAAAACTTAATTTACTCAGTAATAATAATGTATAATATTCGCAAGCATTCGTTTCCGAAAACAACTCGGAGCTAAGAGTGGAAGAATCGGAATCAGCTTCGACAGTTGTCAATGATTTGTAGCTCCTAGGAGAAGCAGCTTCTTCTTCTACAATATGATACATAGAGATATTAATTTAGACGAATAAATTTGAATCTAGCTATACTTTGTTTAAAATGTTAATTACAATAATATGTAACAAAATAAAAGTTATATCAATGGTATTAAAGAAAGATAACGTACCTTCATCATTATCACATTCTTTATCGCTGTAGACCGGACTGTAAACATCATCTTTTAGATCGTCACTTTCTGCACTGAAATCGAAATAAGGTGGCAAGGGTGGTGTGCTAGGCGGTGATGATGAAGAGGCACTTGTAGCACTTTTTGGACTCCAATCATCACGGTAAAGATCCATACTGTATCTGCAAATTTAAAAATAAATCAATATAGTTAATTTCAATATGAATCATTAAATGCTCAGTACATTTTAAATCGAGATTCTGATGTCACATATTATAAATATATATATAATGTAATCTATTTCACCTCAAAATGGAGTATTTAGAAGACTTTTTGCGATAATTATCGATCAGATAGTCGTTGGAACGTTTTCTAGATGTGTTACTTCTCTCACTATTCTTAGCTACAATATTCTTCAATTTCGTTACGAGAATCTCTAATACACCATGTCTCGTCAGAATATCAAGGCCGATATCGTCGTGGATGAATAGTGAGAGAGCTTCCAACAATTTAGAATGGTAACATTCGTATTCGGACTTATTCAACAATGCCAGGATAATCTGTAATCCATCATTCAGTCTGATTCTATCTCGATTTACTGATTCTCGACAAAACAAACTTAGGCTCAACAATATCTCCTTGCAAATAAAATTAGAGTTAGCGTCTGTCTCTATTATCAGAGCTATGAGTTCTTTAACTGTTCCAGAAACACCTAGACACAATCGACATTCCGCTATTTGACAAAGAGTATATAGACATTTAACAGCCATCTTATTATTTCTTGCGCTGCAGCAACGCATAAGACACTTGTAGCCCCACATATCCTTGTCCACGTACATCTGATTGCCGCATCGTGGATCTAACGTATCGAGAAATATACACATGGCCTTCAAGCAAGCATCTACAAGTTTGCCATATTTAGGATCTAGATTGGATTTCTCTTCGGCCATAACAAATAATTGAGCAACCAGCTTGATAATTTCCAACTCTATCATCGTTTCCCTAATGTTTTTGTGAACATTCCAGATATTCCTACAAATGTAATTAGAATGTAAGTAAAATGGATAATTGTAATATTAAATGTATAAAATTTATAATTAAATACAGTTGATAAAAAATAAATTATTATGGAATTGAGAACAATTACATACCTTACAGCTCTGATAGCCATGCAATAAGTTTGTACATCTGTTTTTGATGTTAGGAGCGCCACAAGTGCTTTTATTACCCCAGCATCGCATAATTCTTTGGCGTGCCAGCTACATTCGGATAAGTTACTGACAAGCCTGCAAGCACGACAGTGCAGCATGGCATTCAGCTCGAGGTTTTCTAATATGAATACTACGTTGAATGTTATCTTGCTGTTTCTTACCTGAAATTTTGTTTTATGAAATTATAATGTACAAACTTCAAAATTTGTTAAATCATTTTAACAATTAATAAATTCTTTTTAGTTTTTTGCTAATATAATAATGTAATTTAATACTTATATTATGTAAAATAATTGTGATCTGTATTTATCAAACCTTTTCTCTATTCTAAGATGTATGTTTCTACAGTATTACAGTATGTTTCTACAGCTGTACAGTATTATTTTTTTCTGCGCGCGCTCAGAATAATTTCGGAATAAATAATACGAAGTTAAAGAAAAAAATAAAGAAACAGCAGGTGTAGCTGTATAACAGATCAAAGATTTCAGTCCCCACTGTTATTCTAATTAATCAGAGGGGAAAGAATATCATACATTGAATGTCTCTGTTAGAAAATTACTTAATCAATTTAAAGTAGACTCTTCTCTTAAGAATCTATCGTTAAAAAACATTTGATTAGCTTTGAAATATATGTAGAATCAATAAAAATAAAAACATACAAAAATATACTAGTAAAAATGTTATCCAGTTTTATTATAAAATTAAAATTGCAACACGCACACGCACAC
>NW_017280250.1:681479-894109 GCF_001594065.2 Cyphomyrmex costatus | reverse complement strand
ATATATATATATATATATAACAAGCTATAAGTATTGTTTTAATATTTTATTATTCTATCTCTATCTCAATATGGCTTTTCTTTGTATTATCTATTTCATAAACATATTTTCATTACTATTATTAACATTATAATGTATATACATGTAATGTATACAGATATAAAATATATTTCTGCTAAATGCGTAAAAAATTAATTATAAAAAATTATATAGAATTATTAGTATATTGCTATAGATTGTATTTCCTATAGTCCTATACAGTTGCATGCCTATGTAGCATATTGTCTTACTATAAGCCATATTATGAATCAATTGAATACTCCTAAAATGACAGTTCTCTTCCTACTCTTTCATTCACATTTATCATATGATATCTGAGCATATTCGAACGAGAGAAAGCAAATGTAAAACAGAGCACGCAATGATGTCCTCTTCTCTTTGAGCAATTACAGTAACAGTAGAAAAATCTTTAATTTGTTGTACGACTACACTTCCTATATTTTTTATTTCTTTTTCTGAATTTGCAATTATGTATTCTGAGTGCAGAAAAGATAATATACAGCTATAGAGAGAAAATATAACTTTTAGAATGCATATTAAACTCTTAAAAGGCTTATTAAACTCAGATCACTAATCATAATTATTTCACATAATATAAACATTGTACTACATTATTATATATTAGCAAAGAAATCAAAGAAAACTATTAATTGTTGAAATTGAGACTTAATAAGTTATTTGTATGTATTTAGTAAGTATTTTACATCTTTTATCACAATAGAATTTTCATTATTATAAGATTCTAAGAAAGATAAGATAAAATATTACATAATACAAAGAAGAAATAAAATGATATTTTTATAAGTTTTAAATAATATACTTTTAATTTTACAGCTATATTATCATTTAAATTCATTTATCGTTCTACATTAAATAATACTTTTTACAAATGTTTTCAAAAATTTCAATAGTATCAAGAGCAAAAAATTGATTATAAATAACAATTAATATGTCGAAAGAATATTTTTTATCTTTCAGACATGTCCCTCCTATATTTTTAATGTGTAATTTAATCTTATGAATAAATTAAGTGTGTAAATCTGTTCTTTCTAGAAGAACCATATAATTTTCTCTCTCTTTCTTTTTAATATCTAAATTATATACTTATTTCCAATACAAAAGTAACCAAATGCAAGTAACCAAAAATTCACTATTTGTGATTCAAGTCACACAAACATCATTCTATCTTTCTTAATACTCAAAGAGTAAAAAAATAAAAAGATACTTGTGTCACCAAATAGAAAGCACCCTTCTTTATTAGTGAATTCAGTCATACTACACTGGATCAGTATACATTAAAGACTGCTTTATAGAAAGTACTTAAATGCAGTGCCACAATATAATCGACTTTGACAATAAAATAATATATGTATACTCTGTTATGTAATGTGACAATGTTATTATTAAATATTTAATCGTTTAAAATATTTGTATGCTTTTATATTTAACTTAGTTAATTTCATATATACATAGTAACTTTTAGTATGCACTAATCTAGTATAATGCAAAGTGTGCTTCTTTCTTGGCATTTAATAAATAATTAACAAGACAGAATGATACTTATGTCACCAAGTGGAAAACACCAGGGGGAAAGAGGAGCATACCTTCTCCCTGACGTCGTCGGTCATGCAAACATTCGCGAGTATGCTCAGACTCCTGTCGACGATCCTCTGATTCCCACAGCGTAGGAAGCGAATGAGAATGTCGAGGCAATTGTTCCGTTTAATAAACTCCTTACAGCGTTTCGGGTCGTTTTTCACCTGGTCGAGACAAGTGATGATTCCGCGATGGTTACTCTCGCGGAAGTACCTCACTAGCGTTGACTCGTCCGGCAGAGTCTTCGGCAGTGACATTGCGGAATCCTGGTGGCGCGACGCCGACGAGAATCGGGCGGACGTATGCGAGCCGCGTGACATTTCTCAAAATCGCATCGTTCTATGCACGCGAAAGGAGAGGGCATAACGCGCACATTCCTGTCGTCGTTCTGCGACGTGTGCCGTAGGCATCGATCACGTAATTCCAAGAGGAATTCCTTGCCTTCCGCCGCCCTTCGTTCATTCCGAATCCTCTTCTACGATTCGTGAAGCGATCACGTGTCAGTTTGAGGAGTTACATGATCACACGAAACCATCGAGAAAACGTAACGTTTCTCTCTTTACTTTTCACGTTCGCGTTCTCGTGTCAGTTTGAGGAGTTACATGATCACACGAAACCATCGAGAAAACGTAACGTTTCTCTCTTCACGTTCGCGTTTATCAAGAAAAATTACATTTCACTGCTTTGTTAGGGACAATCGCGAAATGGAATCAGAAACAGGAGGCTTCTCCCTCTTTCGTTTGGATGGCTCTCGTTTTCAATTCACCGGAAATTTGACGTGTCAAACGTAATTTACGAATGCACGGATTAAACTCGGTGGAAATTTAAAAAAAAAATAGAAGATGCAACACTCAAACCGAAGCAAGAACACGTCCACTTTGGTTGAGGCATCCAATAAAATTCCATTCAAGTATTCAACGCCATTGTGCCATTGTGTTGGTATTCCGTAAAGGTTTCGTGCGATGTGCGCTACTGCGCATCAGTGCGCAATGCGCATGCGTGGGTATGTCACATGACTGACACGATTCATTTTCTAATGCGTAGACTATCTACGTAGAATATTGCAAAGTATTAGTAAGACTAGGTAGTATTTCAATCTTCGATGAAATCATTTCAGTTCATTCTCTCAATTTTTTACTCTTTTATAGGCTTACTCTTTTTATTCTTTTGTTTAGTCATTAAATAAATTATTATATAGTTTATCTGAAGATATAGAACACAACTGGCCAGTTAATAATTAAGTTCGCGTCCGATTCCAAAAAAAATTTTAAGTAAATTCAGGATGCAATATTTCTTTTCACTCAAATTGGCACTTATATATATCTATTATTTTTAATAAAACAAAGATTTAGCTGCAAAAAGCTTTTTTTGAATTGTGATAATTTTTAATTGAAAGCAATTAAAGTCAAATGTTTTTCTATTTAATCCGCAATAACTCAGTTATAATAAAAAAATTTTAGGAACATTTAAAAAAATGATTTTATAAGGAAAACTTTAAGCTTTCGCTTTAGAAAGTTGAACATTTTCGTTAAATTTTCTTAGGCACAGATCTACAAAGTAATAGAAGAAAATTTCCCATTTTGTTTAGTTCGTAGTTTTTTATATGTAAAAATTATCAAATTTGCGAAAACCAAAAAAGTGACTTTTCGAAAGTATGAGATTTTGAGCTGTAACATTTTTTTTTAATTAAAATTTTGTTTATTATTTTAACAAAATTGTAGCTACTTGAATTTTGAATTTTTAATATAACAAAAGAAGTCTGTTTTTTATATAGCTGTACTAGACTGCACTAGAACTCTCTTTTTTACTTTCATCATAAATAT
Source organism: Cyphomyrmex costatus (assembly GCF_001594065.2). Taxonomy (NCBI): domain Eukaryota; kingdom Metazoa; phylum Arthropoda; class Insecta; order Hymenoptera; family Formicidae; genus Cyphomyrmex; species Cyphomyrmex costatus. Next base: position 890,630 of record NW_017280250.1, on the reverse strand, counting down.
CAAATATATCTTATCTCACCCTATAAGTTCCAAAAGTACATGTACTAGTTTAGTTACAAAAAACAGATCTACGATAAAACGAGAAAAAATTTTACACCCACGAAAGTTGTATAATGGCTTCAAAAGAATTATTACACATAGCGCATAATTTTTTGTAAATAACTTTTTTATAAGAAGCTTTTCTCAAAAATTGTGAGATTACCTTCATTTTTGATAATGGAAAAATGCCATATACAAAGCAAAAAGCGCTTATGTAGGTGCATGACTCTAGCAGGTTTTTAACGTTTTAAAAACGTCTTCAATATTTATTTTAAAAAGTATATTATAAGTTTGTATATACGCTTTTTAAAAATAAATATTGAAGGCTTTTAAAACACACTAAACTTTGTTACAGCCATGCACCTGCATAAGCGCTTTCCGCTTTGCAGACGCCGCTGCACTGGGTCGGTCGTGCAGGCGTTGCACGATAGTCGGTATGACCATCCAGTGCAAGGTAAATGCAGTTTCATAGCATTTTTGCGACACTTCGCTTTTTGAATAAAGAACTGTGAGAATGGCACTGAATAAATATGAATTGATAGTTTAATTGTCAAATGGGCAAATTATCATCGTGATCATGATGGAAAATTAGATATAAGTTGTATTGCGCATGATATATACCTTATCTAATTCCATCATGATCATGATTATCAATATAAATAGCCTGAATAAGATAACTGAACAATATCAATATTATTGACTATTGTTACATGAATTTGTCAATTACGCGATAAAAATGTTTAAATGAGATTAATTTTTAACGTATTAAAAGCATGATTTATTATTGAACATAATATGTTTTGTACATAAGAAATGCATATATTTACAATATAATGATATATGTATATTGTTACAAAACTGCATTGTATTCTTTGTCTTCGGTTATTTGGAAATCAAATTCAGTAACAACGGGTAAATAAAAAAAAAAACAATAAAATCACAGTTTTAATTATAAATAAACGGATATATTATCGGTTTGTAAATCAATAAATATATTTTATACAATTACGAAATATTATTATAGGAAACATCGTGCTATTTATTCGTCATATAATAATCGATTATAAAATTAATATCCTATACACTGCTATACAGCATAAATAATCCCAGCGATATTGCAGCAATATTGCAACGTTCCATTTTCCAATAATATTGTAGTAACATATATATTGCAAACATTGCAGCAATGTTGCTGCAAGTTTCTGTATAGGATATATTACGTGGTAAAATAATCGTCTAAATTTTAAGTCTTGCGAATTTTCATAAGACTGTCAGTCACTTCAAAGTACTTTTAACAGCACCGATTGATTTAGATTGATTGCGGAACCTGATCAATGAAGAAAATACGAATTTGCAATGTCTTTGTGAACGCGTGTGGTAGGCGTGGTCATTGAACCACACCACTCGGCATAGACCAATCGCATGATGTTACGTCATATGTGGCCTCCACGTTATTGCGTGGGTATTATCGCTGTTGCAGCTGGTCTTGTAATAGTTGTGTGATGTGTGTATACGTCTTTCCTTCTCTCCTTATTCCTACCCTCTCTATTCTTCGTCAGCGCGCTTGGTATACTTAACTTAATCGGGAACGAACAGCTGTTGCTCACACGATGACAGTATACGATCGACCGTCGTAGCACGTGTATCGTTTTGCACATCTTGGAAGATACGTCGACAAATAGTACGCACGAGCTCTGGAATAAAAAGAAAAAAACGAATATATTTCTGCGCTTTTCTCCTCCGTACGCGTCAAACACACACACACTGCACACGGGAGTGACGGAATCTCGTGATCTGCCGCGATTTTTCGCGGTTAAGGCAAAACGTTTGTAAACTGCGTAACCGTTCATCGTGAAGGACTTGAAAACAATTCTCGAGCAAGCAAAGCAGGAAGGAAGGAATAACTTAGAAAACGATCCGGAAGGTGTCACCGTCGCATTGTTAGGTCAAAAATAGGTCAACATGAATCTGTCATTCGCTGGCTGCGGCTTCCTCGGCATCTACCACGTCGGCGTGGCGGTCTGCTTCAAAAAGTACGCGCCACACTTATTGCTGAACAAGATAAGCGGCGCGTCCGCGGGCGCTATCGCAGCGTGTTGCTTGCTCTGCGATCTACCCCTGGGTGAGTGAACTCTCATCTCTCTCTTCTCTTTTTGTTTAATTATGCTCTGTTAAATTCAGATTATGAATTTTACCTAACTTGAGTTATTTTTTTATCATTTCCATATATAGGTGCTCCTACTCAATATGACGTTAATTTGATTTAATGGAGTTAAATAATTTAACTGTAGAAAATGGAGTTAAATTTATTTAATTCAAGAAAATGTATTAGATTTGATTAAAATTTCATTTTTTACTCATTAAGTGCGCATACGTCAATATGGATATTGTTTACTTTGAAATTATAACCGCAGAAAAGATTGATTTACATTTTGACGCACGTGCAAGTTAAATAACAAAGTGTTATTTAACTCAATTAGTTACCTCTCATTGCTCCTTTGATAACTATCTGTGTGTAAAATAACTTACATCCGACGGTTTCGGAGGAGTAATGAATGTGAATGAATAGAGCGCGTGCAAAATTAATTGGATCGATCGCACGTGTCTAACATCCATTTACTCTTCTGACACATCATGATATCTATCTTTGTGAAATCTTCTTGCTTATTCCTGATAACAGAACCAGCTTTATTTGCAATGAAAAATATTAAATTTTAAGAAATGTAAATTATTTTTAAAGATTAAATAATATTAATAATTTTTAAATATTGTTTTAATTCTTTTGATTTTTATTATTAAACTTTCTTTTTTTTTGTTTTTCTTTACTTTTTTGTCAATTGTCATTCTGAATATCATTTTTTTTCTCTAATTTCCTCTTTATTTAAGTTATAATAATAATAATTTAATATTTTAAAAATATCATTTTTGTGAGTGGTCTTCTTTTCGATATAAGGTTAATTTTAATCCGGGTTCAATTTTTCTTTTTTTGTGAGAGTATCTACTTATTCTTTCTTCTATTTAGTTGAACATTTCATTTTATTTTTTATGGCAATTTTCACAAATTGTTTTAGAATAATTTAAAGTCATGAATATAAAAGATTCAAAAGTGTACGCGCCGAGAAAAATGTTTAATGGATGAATCAAAAGATTGTATCAGAGTTTCACCTATCTCTATTAAAATTCTAGTAAAGTTGACAGAAAATTTTGATTCGTCCATTTTCAACCAGAATTTGAATTAATTTAATCAGACATTTTTCTTAAATGTAGTTCTCTAATTATCTGACGAGATATTTTGAATTACTTCATTTCGATAATTTTTCTCAAAATTATCATTGATGACGCTTGTGTTACATAATCGTAATATCTAAAGTCGTAAACTCATTTGATAAATTATTATCAAACACTGAGAAAAAAGTTTTAAAAATGTGGACGAACTATAAAAATCTGATCACATCATCATCAAACTTCCGGTTATCACAATTTGAATTCTAGATTTAATCAGAAAATTCTGATTCGTCTATTTTTATTCAGAATTCTAATTAATCCAACCAGACATTTTTCCTCATTTATCTAAAAATTGATTACTAAAAAGCTTCGTAATTATCTGAATACAACGCTCACCAGCTCGCCGTAATTAAATGAAGCTTGGCTTATTGTTGCACATGAGGGGTTCGGCGAAATCGCGATGGATGGATTTATTATTATTCCGCCTATAATTCATGTGTTACCGCGATAACGAGAACAACTAATTAGCGCGCGACGGTAAATTTGTAACCGCTGCCCTTTCCCGTATCTGTCACGCTCGTCGAGATTGCTCGCACGCGTTACATGTTACAAATTTTATTAAATATGTGTGGGAGATTATCGTGGAACATTATTAAGATTGCTCACGTGTTTATCAGGTGCGATATTCGCGTGATCGCTAAACGTGATTGTTAAACTCTTCGAAAATCAATAATGTAAGAAAAAGCATAAAATATGTAAAGAAAATCAACTGTATAAAAAGATGATAAAAAATATACATTGGAATTCTTTTGTACAAATAATCATAATTTTATGTTGATATGAGAATTACAAAAACTTATTTTTTAATTTTAAAATTGTGTTCTAATCAAAATTTAGTTATATATATATATATATATAGTTATATATATATATATATATATATATATATTCTAATCAATTTTTTAATTTGATTATTCTAACCAAATGTTGATTGGAATATCACAATTTTTTAATTAAGAAAATAAAAAAGTTTTTGTAATTCATATATTAACAAAATTATGATTATTTATAAAAAATATTTCTCTCTCTCTCTCTCTCTCTCTCTCTCTCTCTCTCTCTCTCTCTCTCTCTCGGTATTACATTTCTCTAGAAAATAAACAATATTGTAGCATTTCGAGGAATGCATTTTATATTGTAAGTTTTAATTTATGAAAAAATGCTTTTTCAACACACAAGAAACTATTTTGCTGAAATATCTAAAAATTTAACTAAAGATCTGAAAATAATTATGTAGAATTGTTAAAATAACTATATAAGTCGCTTAAGCTGATTGTTAAAACAATTAAATGTTAAAATGTCAATTGTAGTATTATTCGTACCTGAATTTCTACATAATTATTTTGATTTAACAAAATTATTTTTAAATGTGTATCTACCTAAATTTTTAGATGTTTCAGCAAAATCGTTTTTTTTTTACGTATTTAACTTACTCATGTAACTAAAGAGAAAAGCTTATTTAAATAATTGTTGTTTAAATATTATAAATAGCCTTTAAAAGATTATGTAAAAAGCTTTTTATTATTTTAAATCCAATTTTTTTAAATAGCTATTTTAATAGATATTTCTAAATCTTAAACATATTTTAATAAAAATAAAAAATTAAGGTAAGCTATTGTAAAATAAATCTAATAAAATAAAATAAAAAAAAGATACGACAATTATATTTAAAAATTTGTGTCATAGATCTGGGTATCGATCATGAAACTTTTTTCCTAAGATGAAAAGTGAAAAGTGAAAAATTTCTCCATTAACTTCAGTGGTAAAAATTTTTACAACAAGCTTGCTTCTATTTTATTTCGTCGTAATAATACTTACATGGCGCGAGTCATTTATATATATACATATATATTATCGATAAACGTGTGCAGTGTAAACACGGTAATAGAGTGACAATATTATTCTGCGATAGTCTTCGGAGAAGACACCTTTAGAAACTCTGACCAGTGCGTGACTTATCTCTCTGATACGCTTTTACAAATCCTGAAATAGTTCGCAAAATATTGCGTAAACGTGTCATCACTCTTAATATGCTTAGTTTCGCGTAAATAGGTCAAATGCCTAGCAGAGCCGCATTGACGGGTGCGTGGGGGGTTTGCGGGGTGCTGCTAACGCGTAGTTTTATCATACTAGTGTTTTGTTTCCCTGCAAAGTTAAATGTGTTGTTTTTCATTATCACGAGAAACGGAATAAATATACATAAACAGTATGTCTATATGTTCTCATATCTGTTACGCCTATTTCGCACTATTATGTATTCTTAATGACACATTATTACGCTGAAATCTGTGCGGCGCTTAAACGAGCGTATCCAATTTTGTCGTGGATTTTTGGTATTTCTACACCGAAAAAAATATTTGGTTGAAAATGGATAAACTTTTGATTATATATCAATAAGAATTCCGGAAAATGTTCTGGTTAAATCTACTAAAATTCTAGTTGAAATATAAATGGAATTCTGATCGATTTTAATCTTCTGGTCTATTTATTTTCAACCAAACATTTTTCTTATTGTTAGTGTAAATTAAAATCTAAAAGGAACGAAATTAAACTTTTTATTTATTATCTACGATAGAGATACATATACATATGAGATAAAAAATAAATAAATCCGTTTCATTTAAAACCTTATTTTATATTCTTACTTATCGTTTATTCTTCATCTATGTATTTTTCAATCATTTTCTTATTTGCACGGATGACGAAAATTTGTTAATGAAGATTCCGCATTTGAAAATTGGAGTATGCACAAAAGCTGAGATGTTGAATAATGTTTTGTTTAAGTCGCACAAAGTGTTACATCTATATGTATAACGTTTTATATACATGTATACAACGCGCAGCGATTTATTATAAATTATTTTCTCGACGCGGATGCGAGTAACGGCGAGGTCAAGCGTCGTTGCACTCAGCGTCTTGCGCAAGTCCTAATTACAAAGACAAATTACATATATATGGCGAACGTAATCTGAGCTCAATTAAACGAGGCGCTGTTTGGCGGGATGACGTATGATTCATTAATAAAATTCAACTTGGCAGATTTTGGTATGAACTTGAAAAAACACGCGTAGTTGCTTTGTCCTTCACTGAGCGACTGTGGCTTATCCAAGGATTTATCGATTCGCAAATAATATTACGAAATTACATTAATATTCCGTAAAAATATTGCTTATCTACTTTTTAAAACGACGATTTTTATATGAACTTTTAGCGACACGTGTAAAAAATCATCGTAGCATATAAAAAAAAAACTCTCTCGCAGGGTGACATATAATTTAAAGAAACTACTTCGATTAATCAGCAGATAAAAGAGTCAGTGAATAAAATAAAACAGCCAGCAGATTAAATATTTTAGAATTTTAATTAATTAACAATTTTTATTAATGATAATTCTTGAATTATGAAACATGATTTATCATATTTTATATCATTCTTTTCAATTAGTACATTCATAGAAATGATGTTATATCAACAGCATTATTTTAATTGAAAATAATCTTGTCAATTCAACAGTAATAAACTAACAGTAATAAAATAAAAACAAGTTTATTAAATTAAGAGCATTTATGCTTCATTAATAAATTAACAAATACTTCTTTTTAATTCAAATAATGTAGTTAACATAACATAATTTTTCAGTGTAGCATTATAAATAATTTTTTATCATTTAGTTTTTTCATTTATTATTGAGTTTTTCTAAATTAATTTAATTCTTGAATTAATTATCGGATTAATTAATTCTTGGATTAATTAACGAATTAATTCACAGATTTAAAATCTTCATAAATCGACGATTAAACATTTAAAATAATTCTGTGCTGTTTGTTTATTGTCGCTTTCAAGCGTATTACTTTCATAGAATTTAGTCACGCGTTTCCGTTCTCGCGCAAACAAGGTCATTACAGGCTTGTCCATAACGTGACGTGCGTCGTACAACAAGTTGATCGGTTTAGACAAATATGTTTTCGTGCCTTTATAAGTGATGATCAAAATCATGGTCATGCAATCGACAGATAGAAAGGGTTAGACATTATCTCTTGTTGGTTCTCTTGCCTAGATATGTGCATCGGTGTCAGTGGAACTGGGTTACGACTGTACAGGGAAATTGTATGACCGATAGTGCATGGTCTTACAACACTTTTCACTGACTCTAGCCAAGGAAGCGACATGCAGATATCCATCCTTTCGTTTCGAGGTCGAGGCATTGCAGTTATCTATTATATAATTTATAGATTGAAGTTGAAAACATATTTTTCTCGTTGAGGAAGATCCTGCAAAAATGCTCTGGTATAATTTTATCGGAGATAATAGATCGGCCGATTTGTGAATGTTAATTATGACGCCAACGTTAAGATATGCGATATGAGGTACTCATGGAAATTTTGAGTACACAGCTAACTAGATATTTATTAGATTTGATGGCGGATTTACTTTGGGGATAAGTATCGATGATTCTCGAAATTTATTTGCGCCTAGAATTTATCTGTGTGCTATGATAAGGGCGTAATTATCGATGATTAGCTGATAATTTGGCCGCTGTTTTTAAGACAACAAGCCAATTACGACCTACAGTTATTGTTTGACAAAAGTAGCGATCGAAATTACATCGCGGTGCTTACGTATAGTGGAAACAAAAGCCTTGGTGGAAATTGATAAATTGTCGGAGGGAAGCAGGTGCAGGAAGTGCGGAATATATTTTATTAGTCGCAACATTTTATCGTACCGCGATAAAAGAAAATGCGAAATGTTTCACGTATCTTTTCCAACGTTCCGTAAAGTGACGAGAAATCTTAGTCGGTCAATGTCGGCTAAAAAAGGGAAATGACTGAAATATCTCGTTAATGCGTTTTTATTTAACGTATGTGATATGCAGTAGTAATGAAAGAGTAAGACGACGAATTGTTTAATCATGGTGCTGTATATTTCTGTATTATTCTTTCGTTAATAAATGCCGATTTGCAAATATGAATAAATTGGTAATTTATAAATTATATTATAAAATCGTTTTAAAATGCTAATTTGGCTTTGCGATTGATTGATGATATGTTAAGATTGTACTTGAAGTTATCAAATATAAGGTCGTCTTAAGATGTTAATATAGCTTTGGTTCATGACATCTTAAGATTGTATTCAAGACGTTCTTAAATATAAAAATCTATTACGAATCGGTCTATATGAATTGACTCATATTCGGCAATTAATGCATAAAGTTTTCTTATCATCAGCTACGTGGTAAGCGAAATTAATTATCCTTGCATTATAGATTGTAGTTTTCTAAAAATAAATCTATTGAACAATATAATGTCGCGATAACGGAACAATACCTTCACAATGACTCGTTTATCTTAATTTTTTTTTTTTAGATAGTATCGATGATGCACTGTTCAACGTATCAATTGCGAATCGCAGATTGCACATATTATCTGTTTGGCGACATTTATTGAAGGATTAACGATAAAGTTTAAAGTCCAAAGGACACAATATTTCTGCGTGCAGGTATACCTGTTGCTACTTCGCTAATTATGACACACGATTGCCAGGTACTATTGTTCACGCGTAACGACAAAGCCCGCAGGTGCATTCAATATTTTTTATATCTTGGCGTGTTCCAATAATCTTTGCCGGGGATCGATCAGATGCATCTATCATTACTTTTAAGATTAGATAGATATTTATTTATACCCTTTGAATTTATTTATACCCGTGAATTTTACACATTAGTAGTCGTACTAAATAACTGGTTCAATTAGTTCGGATTAAGAGAGTATATAGCAAGTTTATAATAAGACCCATAGTATGATACCGGTATAAATAATGATTCCGGCTAGTCAGTGATGAATACGTGTTTATAGGTCGAATACATTGTCATCAATGTATAATTCAATCTCCCGATTTTTATTCGCATTCAATGAAAGATGCATCTATCATTTATTAATTCTTGTCGACGTTAGCGAATTTACAAGTATTAGCACATCCTTTCTAAGATCTCAAAGATCATTTCCAACATTCTTCGATTGTTACCTCATTGCGCAAATGACGTAACGCACAAATTATCATTTTTTGTTATTTATACGTAATATATTTATGATCATATTCATAATTGCTCGATTTAATGTTCAACATTATTAGAGTTTAATGCAATCGTTAACAGTGCTTATGCATAATGGAATGCTAATTGAATGAAAAATGTTACTCTGAAACTTTCTCATTTGCATTCGATATCAACACATTCGTTTTAGGTATGTCATAAATATTTGGAATTGATTTGTAGATTCGACAATTCCAACATGGAGATCGAGATTTTTAGAAAATATAAATTAAGGCTCAGTTTTTTATTTTCTTATGAACTTAGGTTTAAGCTGATGATAATGTAAAAATTGTATTTTTCTAGGTATAGATTAATCGCTAAACTGATGATTTTGTATTGAATAACTTTTAAAGTTACTATTACAAAACCATAAATTTAGTGATTAATTATAAAAAAATTCAAATCTTTATTGTCAGTTTAAGTGAAGAGGTTCTTAAGTCTAAACCATAAAAGCGTAACTCGAAAATAAAAAACTGGGTTTTAATCTTTATAGTTCTTTATGTCGAATTACTCAGCATTGCAGTAGTCTAATTTTTTATACGAATCTATACAATTGTAAGCAATGAACTATATATCTTTATAGGAATTTCCATAATAAGGAAATATTCCTTGATTTATGTCTCAGCCATTTATGTTCAAGGATTAAAACCTCAGCCGATCAGCCAATTAGATTGAGTTGAGAATAAAAAAATATTTGATTTTTGCTCATTTGCGAAAAAATAGCTTGAAAAGATTTTTTGCTTGAGAATTGTAGAAGATTAGTTAACGATATGTCGAATAATTATATTATTTTTTATATTATCATATATCATATAAATGATATGAGGAGAAATTTATCAAATTATACATATAATACAATAATCTGATATGTGATATGTATCGCAATTAAATTATTTTATTCGTCTTAAAATAAGTACCGATTTATAATCAATTTTTATATTTAAGACTATTTTAAGTACAGTCCTAAGATGTTAAAATGATCACGGAGCCATACTGTTACACTGTTAAATTCATAACGTTAAATTATACTCAATTTTTTTAATTATTTCTGTAAGTCGCAACAGCTCCTATTCAATATGTCGATAGACACAAAATTCCAACTCATCGGATACTTATTTGTCGTTATCCTTATTCTGTATTCTTGTTTCCATCATTGACATAGATAAATTGAATTAACATTCTCGAATGTTGAATTCCTTTGTTTTTATCGCTATCGCTATCGCTATTGTTATTTTTATCGCTATCACTGTTGCCTCGATCGCATTGTATTTAGGGTTTTACTATTGCTCCTTTGATATCTGACAATGTATTATCATCTTAAGACAATATTTTAAAATAAGAATTGCGGTTATTAATATATCAGCCTATAATATGAATACTGATCACAAAGCTACATCATAAAATATTAACTTAAGATGGTTTTGAAATAAGAATAGATTGTGAATATCAGCTTTTTTTTTCTAGAAACGAGTGACTTTGTTATTATTTATAACATTTTGGTTTTTGTCTCGGTCTTTGAGAAAGAAATTTCATCCAGCATCTGGATGCTGGCTGAAGTCTGGTCATCGTTTCTCCTTGATCTTTCTGCGCTACGGACGCATAATGATCGTGCGGCGTAGAACCGCGAACGATTTTCCGACACGTGATGTCAGCTCTCGTCCATATCTCTACGACCGGGTATGAGAGATACGGCGAACAAAGCTATGCTGTTTCCTATCTATCGTTTAAGCTGCGTATCGGATACGCTGACGTTTACATCAGCTCATGCTGACTCCCGGCTGACTCCCTAACATTTGCGCACATCATCTGATAACCCTTTCGTAACTATTTTATTTCTCTCCTTCTCTCGTTCGTGGGCTACTTGTTTCTCCTCGTCGTTCGGTAATCGTCTCCTAATTGGTCCGTATGACGTCACGTAGGAATTGAGAAATCCGAATTAATAATCTCTCTATCAGAGACTTCTTTTCTTTTTCGGCTCCAAGATCAAGCGCGCGCGCGCCTGGCCGAACGTAAACATTACGCGAACCTTAACATAGATGCACGTGCTTATCTCTTCGAGATTTGCAGCGTGTGCAACGGCTATTGCATAGGCAGCGAAATTTGAAAATTCACGAGTGCTTATTTGTAAATTATTCATATTCAAACCGGAAATGTTTAAAACGCTCATTTGTTACAATAACAAGATGAAAACTATAAAAAAAATTTTCAGTTTGAATGTTTTGAATCATTTTAAATCACTAAAATTTTATAGTATCTTTTTTAATGCAATTTTGATGTAATGATTTGGTTTATTAATTGTAAAAAGATAAAAGAAAAAAATTATAGAGAAATATTATTTAAGTTCTTCACTTAAGATATTAAATTTTTATCGAAATTATCTTTTTTTTTTTGCAGATAACTTAAAAGTTACAATTTTAGAGTCATGTAGTGATTGAATGATATACCTCTGTCATATGAGAATATATAGAAAAATAAATAAAAATTGAGCTCGAAGAAAATTATCCTTTCAGATTTACTTTTTTCTTTTAAACTAAGACCGTATTATTATTATTGTATTGTCTTTCTTGTAGATTTAAATCTTATCGCACAAAAAAAATATTTTTTGTCAATTTTCAACTCTTGTATTTGCGCATATTATCTTCCGATCGATCACGCGATATTTCTGATCTCTGTGATCCTTAGGAATTTTTTGTTAATTTTTAGCTCTTATATTAATTTTTTATATTAAAATAATTTGCAGTTTTTTTTTGAAATATCTTGTACAAAAACAATTTTAACCTTCTGACATAATTATAAACGACGAAATACCCCCCGTAGGCGTCACTGCAGAATGTTTCATTATACGTCATTTCGCGATGTTTGCAATAGATAATTTCCTAAGGATCACAGAGATCATACAAGAAATATCGCGTGGTTGATCGGAAGATGATACACGCGCAACGATATCTTTCCTCTTCTCTTATCGCTTTTTTTTCCTTCATCTTTGACGTAGGTTCAGCTCCGAATTAGGCTTGAAGCTAATGCCAAAGAGATAAAAGGACGTGCGTAAAGTTTTTAAAATAGACGCATGCATCTATATTTATCTTATTATTAGTTTATCATAAACATCGCGATATCATGCGATAATTTTGAAAAACAGTATATTTCGCATCTTTGAGTATTTTTCGATATCGTGCGACTTATTTTATGTAACATCGACATTGTGCGATATTAACAGTTTAAAACTTTGCTTTTGTATTTCGCTTATGCCATGGATATTCAAAGAAAAAACTACGACTCGTGTTGTATTTTTACATTAATTCTAAAACTTAAGATTTTTTGATGATTGTGTCACACACACACACACACACAAAGCACTAATACCGATATCTTATAAAAAAATTCCTGTTGTTTAAAAAGATCAATAAATGAATAGAGAGCGAATATCTCATTAGTGATAGGAACGTTGTTGATCATCGAGTATGAATCATGAATTGCAGCATTTTCATAGCAGTTAATTAAGAGTCTCAATAAAATATTTAACAAGAATAAAATTAATTGAGATAAGCGAGTTGTGAGAGATATGATTTTTTAATTAATTATAATACTCATTTGTTAGATCAATTCTCTAGATACTACAATAAGACTTGATAACTTTGATGAAGTATAAATCTATTTGTAATGAAAATATATAAAATTTATACACACGCACTTAATTCGTGTAATTAAACTTTGAATACGATACTCTTGAAATCTTTTATCCAATATTTTATTGAAGACAATGCCACTTAGTATTTTGTAAATATCTTATCATTAATCCAGTATTGCGTGATTCATTGTTCTCCTTTTCCATCGCAAGAAAGATTACGAGCATTCGAATAGATATCATGACAAATATATATACAGACATATTTTAATTTTATATATCTAAAATATTTATGTACATAATTAGATAATCTTTCTCATATAAATAAATATCAATGTACAAATTTACATATTTGCAAATTATACACGAATTTGTATCTCTAAAAAAAAAATGATATTAATTATCTGTGACTTCATGTTGAATATACATAAGTCGGTTCTTTATACTTTAATTTAAATCGTCTTTAGTTTTAAAATATCATTAACTACAAAGCCATATTTGCATCTTTAGATATTACTTATAAGATTCTCTTGCACATTTATAATTATTAGGTATATTTTCAAAATATATTACTTGATGTATAACACATATTATAAATTTTGTATAAATTTCAAAATGATCTTTTCGCGTATACAAGCGAATGTATTTCTTCGGACAATATAAAACTCTCTTAAAATATTATAGAACTGATTATGAATATCGGCCATAAATCTTTTAATATATTTGATTAAATAATTTTATTTTTATATATACTATATAAAGAAATTGTTCGTGTGTTCATAACGTGATTAATAACGGGAGTTTGTATTACATTTTGTTCCGTTATACCTACTTTCGAATATTTTTATCTGACAACTTCACTCGATGATTTATGCTGTTTTTCTATTAAGTATCGCAAATATATGGATGAATTTATCATCATCGATCGAATTCTAATAATGTATCGGTGGCAAATTTGCGAGTAACAGTTCCAGATTGGTCCTGCTCTGATTCATGATCGTTCTTTCTCTCTTTTTAGGTGAAATGACGAGCAATGTATTACGTGTGGCACGTGAAGCACGACAACATACGCTTGGACCGTTCAGTCCATCCTTCAATGTACAAAACATATTACTAGACGGCTTGCGGAAGGTGAGTGGAATAAAAAATTATGACATTCTCCATATTAGATTTTGCATCTGGCAGTCTGACCATTCTGGTTCCATCAACCGGTGAAAATTTTTTATCCATGCATATACATATATAAATATGTATAAACATGTGTACAAATATATATAAATATTCATAAACATATACATATATATAATTATATAAAATATGTTTATCCATGTCCATATATTCTTTTTTTGTAAAATAACTTTTTAGTGTAATAAAAAAAATAATAATAATGAGAAAACATTAAAAATAATTGAAAGTATAATTTTCACATTATTTATTTTAGAAAAAGTCAGGTTTGGAAAAATGTAAAATATTGCTCTCATATTCAAATATATATATGAATTTTACATAATTATGCATGAGCAATTTTTTTACTCCAAACTTTTATATTATACTAAAAAGTAATTTTTTTGAAAGTTGAGGTGCGAGCTCTTTTTTTAAAAATTTATTTAAAAGTATTCAATGGCCGGTACTATTGTTATAATCGATTAGGAACTGTAGTACTTTTCGAGTACTGTGAGATTCCGTCATAAAAATCGGCTTTTTCAAATCTTGCGGTGCCACGCGAAGTTAGCACCGCATATTTTTATTTTTAAAAATTTTTGGCCTAAATCAACAGTACTATTGATGAAACCTATCAGGAACTCAAGAACTATTGCGGGTACAAGCAGTACTGTTATTAAAATTTCCGATTTTTAAAGTTGAGGTGCTAACTTCACAGAGACCGTATGGATATATTTTATATGAATATGTATACACTATACATATTTATGTACTTTAATAATATATTATATATTTATGCATGAAAAATTTTTTATTGATACTGAATATAATTCCTGGATTTTACCTAACATTGCATGCGAAATGAAGGTCGAGAACTTTGCAAACTAAATTCCTTTCGATTCGATTATTGGAAATAATAGCATAATTATACATTATTAAATTTTGTACGACCGTATTTCATAATTATACACTCTGGCAATTTTTACTGAAGAAATGTATATTCACAGGTCCGTATTCAGAACGCGTTTTTATTGATAAAAGCATGACGCTTTTATCTCTGAAATTCTATAGTATGCGTAACGTAAACTATAGCATGTTAGAGCGCTAATTAATATCGTTGTAAACGCGTTCTTTGAAAAAAAAAAAAAAAGCGAAGATATGGAAAATAATTGTAAGAAGTGCAAGCAATGCTAACAGATCCATTATATAAATTTCTTCCTAAAATTCAGATTTCTAATAATAAAGAGGCATGTTACGTTTACAGCTATTTTACTCTTACTCTTATTCCAGTTTTTACCAGACGATGCACATATCCGTGTTAACGGAAAATTGCATATCTCTTTAACCAGAGTCTATGACGGTAAAAACGTGATCGTCTCTCAATTCAACTCAAAGGAAGATTTGCTGCAGGTAAGAAAAGCACGTATTAGCTTGTGAGAGATTTATTCACGATAAATTCTCGATAAAACGAAGGATCAAGATATGAGAAAATATCTTGGAAAATAATTTTCTGTCTTTTTTTAAGAAAAGTTTGTGTGCACAAATTTGAAAGTCTGTTTCAATTGTAACAATTTTTGTTCTCCTGAAGGGTCATTTAGTCTCTTTTTTTTTCGGTTTCCTACAGGCACTATTAGCCACTTCATTCGTACCATTATTTTCTGGTTTGCTGCCACCGCGATTCCATGGCATCAGATATATGGACGGTGGTTTCAGCGATAATCTTCCTACGCTGGATGAAAATACTATTACCGTTAGTCCGTTCTGCGGAGAGAGTGATATCTGTCCGAGGGACATCTCATCTCAACTTTTTCACGTACGTATTCACGCGTATTAATAAACTAATTCCTCGTTAAAGAAATTAAAATATCTTCGATAATACATGTAATTAAATTAACGAACGTACGCTCATCTGGTTAATCCTAGTTAGATTTTATAATTATCATTAATTATACATATCCTTGTATCTTGCAGGTCAATGTCGCTAATACAAGCATAGAACTTTCCAGACAAAATATATATAGGTTTACGAAAATACTCTTTCCGCCTAAAACGGAGGTAAAGATATTGCGTTAAATACCTTAAATGTAATAATAAATATATTAAATGTATAATTTGATGTACTTTTAAATTACAGATACTCTCGAGTATGTGTAAGCAAGGATTCGACGATGCGTTACAATTTTTACATCGTAATAATCTATTGAATTGCACAAGGTGTCTCGCAGTTCAGTCGACATACATAGTTCAAGAAACGATTGACGATAGTATGGAATATGATCCGGAATGTTTGGAATGTAAAATGCATAGACAGGTCAGAGAGATTCAGCAGTACTTTCAGCAATATATTTGATAATATTTCATTAAGTTTAAAAAAATTTAATTTAAAAACTCAATTTCTTAGTTATATATTACTTTTCTTAAACCTTAAATTATCCTTATTTTATTCTTGATATTTCATTTTCAGGAAGCATTAGTAGCTAATATGCCTGAGACTGTGATGACAATATTCCAAGACGCTATAGACTCGGCCAACAAAGGACTTGTTAACTGGTTGTTTAAGCATCGTAGCATGAAGTTGCTGTCATTGTTAAGTTTGCCTTGCACGCTACCGGCAGATGTAATGTACGCTACAATTACAAAGTAAGTAGCTATTGAAATATATATGCTTGTAAATATTGCATCACATATATACTTCACATAGGAAATGGTTTTTATACAAATGCACGTGCATATATAAATAAGTATCATGTTTAATGCTTTTCGTTGGTGTTGCATGCTGCAATTAAATATATATTTACTTTGTAAATTAATATTTTTTAATACAATATTATTAAATATTACAGATCAATCATGAAAGAATATTTCTGTCTAGAAGATGATTTTTGAAGCAAATATTTTTGGTTTAAAAAAACGAACATAAAATTTGAGATTTTATATATATATATATATTTGTTTTCGTGTTCAAAATTTTGTAGTAAATATTTCTTTAGTGTATAGAGTATTATATATATAGTGTATAGAGACTTATAATTTTTAAATAAAAATTGTTATACTCCGTTTCGAAAAACATTTTTTGACAACATATAATTAAAGAATCTCATCTCATTTTAATTAAACAAAGAAATTTGTAATCTATATAAAAATATCACTATTACGATTGTGTTATCTATATTGAAATTGAATAAAATATCGCTGATTTCATTATTTTATATAGATTTCACTATTTTGAATATTTTATATATTGTTTGAAGATTTTGAAGTTTAAGAGATTGCAATGATAGGTAATTTTTTAATCCTCTAGACAGGAATCTCACCTTAAATTTTGTTTTATTATATTCTATTGCATTGCATTGCATGCGCAACATTGTCAACGTTGGTACATATCACAGATTCAGTCAATCGGTGCAATTTTCATGCATAATTACCGCTTGTGATATTGTATTTAACGTCATGCATGTCATTGGTAGTCTGATTGGTAACAAGATAGAAACTCGTACCTTGGAATACAAAGTAGTCGGAAATGTTCTGCATATCCCGCAACAGGCACTTACTCACAATAAGCATTTAACACACTCTCGGTAAGCATAAAATTTTCAGATGTAATGCTTTCTTTATTTTGTCATACCCTAAGGTGTATCTATGAAGTTAAGTTGTATCTATCAAAGCACTCGCTGTCTTATTTTCAATTGTAAATATATTACGACACACATATTGAGTCCAGTTTCTTTTATAAAAGTACTTTAATACGCGCGTATGAATTTTTATATTAGTTGCGAACTTTATAGAGGTGCAGAAGATTAAAAAGTAGTAAACGAAAGTATAGACGGACAGATGTTTGTTTTTAATAAATACTTGTAATATTTTATAATAATATTTGCTTTGAAATTAATGAAACGCATCTTTCTTATTTCAGACTCATTACGAGCGTCCCGAACCTACGGCATAACTTAATGGAGCTAAGTAAATTTTTCTTGGAGCAGTTGAGTATAATGTTCCCGAAAATTAATGTCTATGCTGAGCCATTGCCTCAAACAATCAAATGTTATTTCAACATTATGGAATATAATTCGAGTGAGTACATTTTGGCCAATGAATTGTAATAATCTGAATCTTCAAATTAATGAATTTTAAAATTATAGTAATATTTTTTATTATCTAATTGTTTTATAAATAGTAACACACGTGAAAAGATATAAATATGGTCTAAACTATTTGACAGTGATTCTTATATTTTCCAATGTTTACAGACACGTATGATGTACAAGCTATAGAAGAAGTAGATTTATATAAAAAACAAAAGAACCTGAATTTAACTCTCCAATACAACGAATGGTAAGTCATTTTATTGAAAAGAATTTTTTTTTTAAATTTAAAGAAGAATTAGGTTTAGCTAATTTTAGAATTAATGTTACTATTGTTAAAAAAACATTTTTCGTTATAGTGGGCAATGGAAAGATTCAAGAAAATCGAGTTGTGTGATAAATATGGGCGATCTTACATCAGTAGATGATACTTTTGAAAATATTCTCCAAGTGAGTAATAAGAGAATAATAGTATAATGTTTAAAACACAGTTTAAATAGATTTTAAAACTAATTTTTTACGTCGATTCCTGTAACTTTTACCAGGCAACTTCAGACCAAGATGCAGTAATAGCGTATTATTACATGGATGATAACAATAAAGTGCAAGTGACGGAAATCTTTGATGTAACGGAATCAGAATCACATACCATGCTTTCCATGGACGAAGTCGACACCAATAAAAAACTCCAATTCGATGACTGGGATGAACCTTCATGGTTATCTCAGCATACACTTAATGACGGTAATTAGCATTTTCTTTTCATAAGAAACAGCAACGATACAGATTCATGATTAATATTTTAATATTCAATTCAATTATCTAATTTTAATTGTTAGTTTAAGTTAATTTTTCATTGAAATTTTGGAAAATATGTGCAGTAACTACAGAGTCTCTTTATACCGACGGAAATTTACAAAGCATGGAGAATTTGTCGGATGTATCGATAGAAGATGAGATACTGAATAGTGCAAATATATTCTCCGATCCAGAAAGCGAGTGGGAAGTGGAGAAGGATTTAGAGCAAGTAGATGAGGTGCCTAAATCTCCGGATAGTCGACCGGAAGTAGATCAACCAGCTACAAGCTTGCTATAGAAATAAGATATAGCTTAATTGTTATTGTTATTGTTACCATGTATAATTGAAGATATATATCTTGTTAGATAATCTGATAATATTTTACAAGAACATATGTGCGCTATTTAATTAGCCATGAAAAATTTATAGAATGATGATGAGTAGATATTTTAATATTTTAATGTATTTAAAAATTTAACGAAAAGTAACACAAATTTCTCAATAACTGTAAAAGGAAAAATTAATCAATTCATGATTTTTATTATTGTCATCAAGTTTCCATGAATATTATTTCATGTATGATATATCAAATAAAACTATAATTTTGTTAAAATAAATGTTTAAGATAAATTCAGTCGTATGTGTTTCTATTTATATTTTCACAAATATTTTGTAAAATATTTGTAAAAACATAAATTAAAGATTTTGAAAAACTTTAAAAACACCTTTTACAAAGTTATTTGTTGTTACTTTTTCATAAAAACATTTAAATATATAATATTATCTGAATTAATATTATAATCGAAAATATTTTATCGTTATTGAAGTTAATTTTACTCTATATAAACATGTACATTCCAGTCTGTATGTTCTTGCAAGATATAATTAAGATGAATCGCGTTGAATACACAAGCACAATTATCGAATATATGGCAAAATAATGCAACATGCATTTAAGCGTCTCTGTGACATGCAACAGTATTCTTCTCTTAATCCAAGTGTGCTGATTTGAAAATTCAACGTTAATAATGAGCACATTTGCGTGAATTTATACGTTTCACACAAAGAGACTGATATATTGGTGACTGAGGAACATGGGGTTCTAAAATCATCGATATTTTTGACTCTAAAAACTCTAGAAAAAAACAATTTTTTCAGTAAAAATATCGAGACAAGTGCAATATGAATAATGAACAATTGAAAATAATGAGGATGACGCGTGAATCAAACTTTAGAAGAGAAAATGACATATCATTTTATGAATTTGAAATAGATACATATAGATATGTGTTAAAGATTAAATGATTATTTTTTTAACTATAAAATAGTAATCTATTTTTTAATAAGAAAAAATTATCTCGAAATTATTTACAACTATTATATATACAACTGTTTCTCTAATTAGTCCATAGTTAAAAAAATCTCATGATGGTATGCTCTGCTTATATGATTTATAAAAAATTACCGCTAATTTTAAAAATATGTTTAACAGACAAACTTGAGTCCGAAAGTTATATATTTCCGGGCTATAAGATATTTTCTCTATTAAACAACTTATTATTTTAAATAGATATGATATTCTTTGTTTACTTTAATATTTGTTGGACACGTTTCTTTAGGGAATGTATATGTTCAAACATGTCTGATTTTAGACTTTTGTTTTCCTAATTTTTTTGTATTCAATATTTGAATACAAAATTTATAATTGTTTTTCTAACTTTTCAGCAGTAATTTTTTGTATTCAATATAATCTGACGTACAATTATTTTCTTTCTCTTATTGTAAAGTTTCTTCATTGCATAATTTCCTAGAATTCTTTCATGATTTTCCATAATTTTTTTTTAACTAATTATAAGATATGTGTTAACAGTGATAAGATTAATTCAAAATTTGAAATGGATATTAAAAGTATAAATTATCCTCATTATAATTATTTATCGCTCGTTATATATTCATACGCATATGTTGAATCAATCCAGATTCTTTTGTCTCCTAAAAACACAGGTCCGTATTCAGAACGCATTTTTATTGAAAGCGCGCTTCTATCTCTGAAATTCTGTAGTATGCATAAACTACAGCATGTTAGAGCGCTAACATTGTTGTAAGCGCGTTTTGAATACGGACACAACTATTTCTCTTTTATAATTTTTATGTAGTAAATATCTGCAAACGTTTTCTGAAAAATTTCAATGAAACTCTGTAATAGCAACTACCTCTATCATAATTTTATTGTTGTTTAAGAAGTTGTTGAAACATATCGAATCTGGAGGTTGTGAAAATAGAACATACATATAGTTTAAGAATATTTTAACATTTAAGAGAGATTATGTCAGATAATTTGTTATATCATCTTCCTAACGTTAATTATCGTTGGATAATTATTATCATAAGGTAATTTCTACATTTTAAAATAGTATATTCTCAAAGCTATAGATTATTTATAATAGATTATAAACAATCTTTTGTGATCCTATATGGTTAGGTTTGATTGTTTTAGATTATACAATTTTATATTGCATTACGAAACATAATTTAATAACTATTTTGATCATGACCAGTTTAGCTTTTAATTACATGTTATATCTAATAGGTTTTTTGTACATATTTAATATTTAAATTTATATTCATCTCTCTTTTGGAGAATGCTTATTTCACTTTATACAAGATCCGAATGTATAATGTGTAAAAGAAAATTGCCTATACTTTGGAATAATTTTGTTCAGAAAATAATATAAAAAATATAAATAATAGTTGTAAAATGTTCCTATATGAAATGATCCCAAATAGATATGCAAATATTTTTTTACTCATTATAGATTTAAACATTGTGCATTTTTTTAAATATTTATATCACACAATTTTGATATTAAAGAGTTAAATTTTTTATTGATTATAAAAACTGTTTTCCTATTTGTTACATCTATGAATAATCCGATTAAAGAAGTATTATAAAAGAAAAGTCAGTCTCTTTGACAAATCTTCCTTTTTGTAAAATATATAAAAATCTTACGTGGTGTGATTACACTATGAATGGTTACGCTTATTGTTGTGTTATTTCATTTAAGGTAGGATAAGCAGAATAAATGCGAACAAATGACTCAAGTCGACAATCAGATTAATTCTGTTTATGTAATATATATAAAAAATAACGAAAATATAGATTGATTAAAAAAAAAATTTTGTTAGATATAAATTTTGAATTATTTGTAAAAAAAATATATAAGAAAATATCATTTTATAAACAGAGAGTTCTAATGCTATTTCATAAGTATTAATAAAATATTTTTGGTATTTTTTAAATGCTAGTGATTATTTTTTACTTTGCAATTTCGATTATTTATTTGGATATAATAAATACTCAATGAACAGTGTATAATAGCATTATGTTAAAAGAATGCTATTTATATGTTTTGCTAGGTGTTTTAGTTTTATATATGGATATTCTCCTTATCAATTTATATATATATAATGATAAAAATACCAAAAAAAATATTTTATATTTTTTTTAAAATTAAAGTTGAAGGACTCTTTATATGAAAATAATAATTAAAACAAGGTAAAGGACAATGAGAGTCAATTCGTAAGTAAACAAAAAAGCGATTAAAACATTAAAATTATAATATGAATTTTTAAAGAAAAAGAATACATGAAATACTTAGCCGCTTTTTTGTTTACTTACGAATTGACTCTCATTGTCCTTCACCTTGTTTCCAATAAATATTATCATAATTAGATGATAGTTTTTTGAAAAAATCCTTGGAAAAATATTCGAAAATAATGAAATAAATTTTAATATATTAAATAAAGTATGTCTCTCTGGCGTATATATAATTAAATAAAATACATTTATAAGTTGATACTGTTCTTGTCAGTATACTCATAAAAAAGATTAAGAATACAAGAATTATAATTGCAAGATTCTATTGGTGCTAAAATAGGGATAAAGATCAATAAAAACTGGAATATTTATTATGTTTTTAATATAAAACAAATCATATTTTGTGTGTGTGTGTGTGTGTATATATATATACATACACACACAAGTTATATATACAATAATTGAAACCTTCCCTAAAGTAACATTTTAAGGCAGATATTTATTCAAGAGAAACGCATTTATTGCACATGGTCATAAATATTACGTAATACTGATTTGGTAAAATATTCTGTATATTTTCTTATATATCTTGTATACCTTCCAATCGGTACATATGAATTAGTTGCTAGAGTAAAATTTGTTTGTAATTAAATAAACGATTCAAAAGAAAAACATAATTTATCATACAAGTTCCATATGCAAAAATTAAAATCTTATATTCATAATTATGATATAATATACAAATGCCTCTTTACATTTCTTCCAGGGGCGGGCTTCAATTATTTCGACGTAACATGATCGTTATCATTTATTTGAACATCTTCAGGCGGGGTCTTCCCCCGGGGCAGACGTAGAATTTCTCTGAGCTTCAATTTGCGTCCTATTTTGAGAACTTCCTGCCGCGACGGTAACTTTATGCTGTGCAGCCAGTAACTGCTGAAGCTGTAAAATAAAAATAATCATTTCTTAGCTCTTATGCAAAGGAAATTAATTTTTTAATTTAATAATAAAACAATATTACTGAACATACTTAAAAAAGTTTAGTTTCTCTTAATTAAAACATACTTGTTGTTGCGATAAAGTAGTCACACCGAGACTTTGCGTCTGTTGGCTGCATTGACCAGTAGAAGCCCTAGCATGCAAGGATTTTGTCAATAGAGTTTGTTTATTAACAGGTACTACTTGGGAAGAAGGTGTCGTCTGCGACGCCATAAGCACAGGTTTCGTCGCGGCTGCGAAATAAAAGATTTATATAGATGTCGTTGATTGATAAACATAAAGTACTATGTGGAAAAAAATTTTATTTATTTATCTCCATGTATGTGTGAATATAGGTTTGGCATTATTGACTTACCCATTATAGGAGTTAATACTTGTTTATTACCAGACAATATTAACTGACTCGCCGTTACTGTTTTGGCAACTGTTACCAACTGATTCGATAAGACAGCCGATTTAACTTGATTTGATTGTACTTGACGAGTCATATGATTAAATCGCTGTCTTTGAGATCCAATAAGTTGGATTGCTTGTCCTCCCTAAGATTACATAAAGTTATGTGAATTAGTATTGTATAAAGTGTTGATGAATACATTTCTTGCATAAAATGCTAAACTGTATATTTTAATAATTAATATAAAAATTCTATCTTTTATACTTAATATTACATATATTCTAATATTATAGAATATTATATGGTTATCATATAATGTAATGTATAAAAAAATTATATATAGTATTCAAGAGTATTAAATTAATACCTGTGCAAGAGCCACTGCGTTATTACTCCTATTTTGCTGCGACAATCCTTTTACTCCAGATGGTATTAATTGGGCTGAAATATATATGGTCAATTTTTAAATATCTAAAAATATTGTATATATATATATATATATAACAATAAATGTTTTGAAAATGTGTGTGTGCGTGTGTGCATGTGTGTAAAATATTAAGAAAGATTAAATTCAGACGTACAATCCAATCAATGATATTCATGATAGGATATGATTATATATTACCGATTGGTAAAGATAAATGCGCATTGACATTGGCAGGATTGGCGATCACTACCGTTGGCGTACTCCCAGCGATAGCTGTTGTAACAACAGTTGTAGCTACCATCTGTAAAAATAGTGTAATGTTTAGATAATATAAATTACTTATAAACTTATTTATATATTTGTTATGTATATTTGGAGACACGAGAGTATCTCAGCGCTAAGCAAACGTAGCGACTTTGTATAGTACAAGATTGACCGTGTTCCTTTATGTGAGCCAACGAGTTTTCAAGGACTTAATGAGAGATCATCGGTTCTTAATATGGCCAAATCGACCAAATTCTATGTATGCTCAATCGATTGCACTTGAATTATTTAAAAAATGTTTTTATTTTTTTTTCTACGTACACGTGCGAGTGAAGACTATTATCTTACATATTGCTATTGACTCTTTCAATGCAATTAATACTTTTATATATAAGAATTTATAAATATATATACATAAACACAATTTATTTATTACTATTCATAGAGAGTTTTACCTTAAATTGTTTTACACACCAAAAGAATTATTTTTATAAATAAGATACTAACGCTTGATACAGTCGTACAGGTATTTGTGGCAGACGATATAGGAAGAGAAACAATGACCCCAGTAGGTGTGACGGTTCCACCAGTAGTTGGAGACACGTTCAATGACATCGTAATAGGTTGTGATAAGCCTGGAAACGAAACCTGAAATGAACAATATGTTAATTCATTTTAATCTGTATTAACTTGTATAAGAAAAATAAACTGCTATTTTAAACAACCTGAACGTTTTGTAGACCGTTGATAGAATTCGGCAGACTAGTGAGGTTCACGCCTTGTAGATTGACGTTAGCTGGAGTCGGGTTGGTCATTGGACTCGCTGGTTGGCTACTCTGATTGGAAGAAGCAGTGAGCCGTTCGAGCAGCGATGAAGTTGAATTCATTCCAGGTATCGGATTGTCAGCTGACGGTGTGCCTGTGTTCATATAAACAAAATTATGTTTCTTTTTTTCTATAACAAAAAAAATTAAATTATTATTAAATTAAATAAAGAAGAAGAATAAGACCGTTTAAATTGTATTTGATAAATATTTCAAACATTCTCGAAACATTAAATTATATGAATAAGTGAAAGCATTTGCTAAATGATTATGGGCGGAGTTATGAATTTAATACTGAAATTTTAGTCAAGAAATAATTTAATCAAAAGATTTTTAATTTGTAATAAATTAACATATAAAAACTATATATTTTTTGCTGTTAAACAACATTAATTTATAGATATACATATACTGTACCAGCAAGCAAAGCCGAAAGTCCCGGCATAGATAATCCAAGAGTAGATGTAGGATCCTGGACTCGCGCAAGTCTTACAGCAGTTGCTTTCACTGGTTGTTGCTTGCAACTCAGTTGTCCCGTTAAAGCAGAGGAGCTTAGACTCACCCGTACCTAATATAATAAACAAAAGTTATATACGTAATATTATATACTTCATATCAAAATAATCATTATGTCAAATAATTAATTATCAATTATATTACAAGTATTAAATATATCAATTAAAGAAATTTCATTAAAATTATGTTTAATTTTATGTTGCAACATATAAATATGTATTAACTAAAATATACAATACTAAATGTACAAGTATAAAATCTGTAAATATCAATTATTAATAAATTAATAAAACATACTTGACCAGTGGTGTTGGGCACGTTGATTACATTGCCATGACTGATAACTCTAGGTGGTATGGAAGCATTAAGAGAGATCCGTTGGGATTGAACCTTACGTTGAGCTATATTTGCAGGGGTACTGTTTAATAAACTAAGGATCGCAGCGTTGTTGGATTTGTTTGTAGCTTGTGTATTGTTATTCATAGCTGCAGCTGCAGCATTGGCTACAAATACGTAAAATACAACATCAATATTTCGAATAGACAAGCATATAACAGAATTATATGATCTCAAATAATGTAAAGATATATTTGTGGAGCGATAGCAAACCTGCAGCTTGTTGTTGGAATTGCTGTGCGGAGTTCATGAGGGAAGTAACAAGAGCGTTTATTGCTGGATTATTCGAATGTTTTTTGAACGGTGGCTCACTTTGGCTCTGATTGACAGTCTCACCTATGCAGTTCTGTGTTCCTGCTTGTAATTGCGCTTGCTGCAAATATTAAATGCAGGATTACTTAATCTTATATTTAAAATAAATAATCTTATATTTAATGCGTTTGAGTTGTCGTATATCATCAAATTTAATATCTGTTATGAAATAAATATAGAAATTCACCAAAACTGGAACATTGGTGGGTGCCGCGTTATTAATAGTACCAGCCGACTTCTGAAAGACCAGAATACCAGAACCATTACAGGTGTTATCTGCTACTGCCATTGCAGGATTATCAATTTGCACCGAGGTCGACGCGTTAGGGCCACCATTGGCCAAAGATTGCGCTGAGCTCAATGTGGTAACGTCATTTTGTGGGATAACTTGCGGCATATTTGCCGAGTCCACGCATGCAAGATTATTTTGTGCAGAGGTAGTGGCTTCTGTCATAGCCTTCATTGAAGCTACTTGACTGGCTAAATTAGTTAGCTGTCCTTGAGCCCGTGATAGAATCTGAAATGACGCGCGGATTTGCTGAAAATGTGTGCATGATTGTTATGAGATTGTAACATAAATGTATTTATATCTTTTTGTATTTTTTTGCATCAAGAATCTTACTGATAACTCCTTTATTTCCATATAAAAAGAAAAATAGACTGCGCTTACAAACCTGTTGTGCTACATGTTGAGAGTGTTGAGACTGAGCTTGCTGTAACTGTTGAGCTAATTGCGCTGCTTTTGCCTGTTGCGCCTAAAATAGTAATAAAAAATTTAGTAAAAATAGTCAAATAATAAAAATAAAATGGTTGGCATTGAATGAAAAAAAAGATGAGATTAACACACCTGTTGATGGGCTCGTTGCATGCCTGGTGTACATGCAATACGAGGAGCCTGCCCTGGTACAATATGTTTTATTCTCACATTTTTCCTACCTTCTTCAGTAAATATTTCTTTAAATTGCTGATAGTAATGATTAACCACAGCTCTGGTACCCAATGGAAATCTAGAAAATAAATTTAATATTAGAAATTTATTAATAATATTATATAGTAAATAATTATATTTTGCGTAAAAATACAGTTTAGTAGTCTGTAGCAATAATGCGTTATTATTGGTACAGATGAACAAACTACTATTATTATTGTCGTACCGGCAAGAAGAACCATTCCTCTCTCCATCTTGATGATTCTTGTCCATATAAAGTTCTCCCAGGTACTCGGAAGTAGCGGGTCTTTGCAGGATCGAGAGCTTTATATAATCCTGACTTTCCGCAGGTTCTAATATATATTCTTCTACGACTTGCGGCGAACAGTCTTTTGATTCTCGTGGCCGTTCGTATATTTTCGCGAATCTAATCAAAACCCATTGTTAATTAATTTTGTGGATGTTTCATGGTAAAAGGTCATAAAAGAATAAAATGTTAAGTAATTACAAATAATGCAAATAAAAGTATAAAGAAAAATCATGCGAAGTACCTTAAAACATCGATTGTTGAAGACGGTGGAAGCAGAGGAGGGTTTGTAAGAGAAGGCGGTGGACAGGCAGTATTGGTTGCTAATCCTCTTCTTTTCGTACGGAATTTCAATATTACATCATGTATTGTTTGTCCTTCTGGTTGAGCCAACTGTTCTAGTTTTCTTTTTCGATTTACTGTGACCTGATATTAAGCACACAATGTTTTTATGATATTTATCGCTATGTGTAAATAAAATCCGCATAATAAGCAATATATGCATATTAATTAAATAAAAGTATTGTGATTTAGAAATAGAAATATCCTTTGTGTGTAGAATTAAATTTATATAATGTAAAATTAAATCTTTTGTGCATTTTATACATATAAAAATCTAACTTTCTATGAAACACTTATTTTCTATAAAATTTTTTACAACATAAATAAGTTTCAAACTAAAATATTACCTGAGAGAATTTTTTAGCTTGTCGCATGAGTTGATGATCAGTAAGCAATGATTTAGACTGCTTAATTCTTGTACTAGCTAAAGTGGGGACAGGATTCGGATCTAGACATAGAGGACCTTGAGTAGCTGCCACTAGATGTGATTCCAACATTAACCGCTCTTCATGGCTCCAATCTCCGTCACTTGTAAGTGTCGATACGTCCGAAAGTACGCTCTATAAACAATAATTCACAATTTAATTTAAATCCTATTCAAAAATTATATTGAATATAATTGAATAGACTTCAATCGATAAATTAATTTGAAGCATAATTGCGCATTGTAAATAATATATTTTGTTTATAATAAAAATCATTAATATCCTTTTATTGTTATTTATATTATTGTTTTTATTTAATGAATATCTTTGATGACAAGATCTCACCTGTGTAGTAGGTTTAAGAAGTACATGATGAACGTCAGCTCTATTGTGAGGAAATGATCTTCGATAATCTCGAACTTCAGCAATTATGCAGCCGTCATAAAATAAATGTGAATAACTAGATTCCAGTTGTTCGGCTAGCATAGCTGGCAATTGG
Source organism: Cyphomyrmex costatus (assembly GCF_001594065.2). Lineage (NCBI taxonomy): Eukaryota > Metazoa > Arthropoda > Insecta > Hymenoptera > Formicidae > Cyphomyrmex > Cyphomyrmex costatus. The sequence continues at coordinate 861,323 of NW_017280250.1, read as the reverse complement.
CCATTATCTATGCACGAAAGTAGCTCACCCTGTTCGTAACCCATGAGTTGAGTCTCAGCTAATGAATTTTTATCGTACTGATTCCCCTTATCACTATCAAGAAATAGAATCTCTGTATTAATAATAAAACTTAATTCTAAAATTAAAGAACAAATAATAATTTTAATAAATTAATATGTAAAGAAGCATTTTACTTCTCTAATGTCTCTCAAACCGCTTTAAATCCAACAAAAATTATAATGTTTAAAATTTTTTAATTTTAATATTATAATTTTTATGGCATAGAGAAAGAAACGAACACACTAATTTGATACTGAAAATGAATAACCAAAAGAGTCAAAAGTAATGTTTAAATTAATAATCATATTCATTTTTACGCAAAAAGTACTGAAAAATTTTTGTTAATAATATGATTTATAAATGTAGTTAATAGAATTATTAGTCTATTATCATTAAGTTTAAAAAGTTAAATAGATACTATCACATTGTTAGCCAGAATTTCAAATCATTTAAAAAGATAATTAGCATGACAAAACAGATACTTACCTATTTCTTACAGCTAATGAGTATCCTTTATTACCAGCATAAAGATTAACAATTAATGTATTTAAACCTTCCCTTTGCACTAACCGCCCCAAAAGATCACACTCATTTTCAAGATTGTTCTGTAATATTTAAAATAAAGCAGCATATTGCATAAAAATATAATGCACTATCCCATTGCGGTATTTTTGTTAAAAAATAAGCAAAAATTTAAGTAACGAATGTTTCAAAAGTGAACATACCAAAACTGAATCTGGGGTTGCATGAGGAACTTTAGAAAGTTCTTCAAAATACAGTCTGGTAAGTTTAGATTGGATACTATGCCTGGAGTAACTCTGCTCTTTTTTCTGAGAGGATAATGATTTATCCGATGTTAAGGCCAATGAATTTTGACCTTGGGTATACTTCCGACATCTTGATACTATATTAATCATCTCCTGCATAAACAAAAGGATGAATATATAATAATAAAATGACAATTTTATCGATATATACAAGATCTATACACAAATCTCTCAAAATCGTTCTTTTTAATAATAAATAAATTATAGTTAAAAATTTTGCATCAAAGAATTTCAGTTTGAAAATCGTGTCACGCACCTGAGCCTGCCGACACGCATCTTCTAAAGTCCAATTGGTTGTACCAATCATTGTAACTTCTGATTACTGATGCCACTTAATGTCATATCTGATGCGGTAATAATCGTTCATATTCTGAAAGAAATATCCATCAGATATATTACTCATATAAATATAATGCAACTGTGTGTGTGTGTGTGTGATGTTAAAAATTACATAATATAATACTAAATCTATAATTTAAATATATGTGTAAGATGAGATTGATTCCTATGACAAGTATTGTAATTAAAATGTGCTATAAAAAATTGAATACAGAAATAATACAATCATTTAATATTTTAAGAACTTTTTTTTAGAAATTTGACAAAAAAATAAAATAATCTTAATAATAAAGTTTCTTTAAATAATAAACAGTTTCTTCACATTTTTAATATATACTTTCTAAATATTAAGTTACTAAATAAATTTAATATTGTTACCCAAAATACTATCATAATTCTTGTGATGATTCTAGTATCAATTTTTAGGTCAGTGCGTGAAATAAAATTCTATACATAAAAAAATATGGCTTTCAAATAAGTTAATTATGATTACAATTATGTTACTAATTAATAAAAATCTCAAAAAATATTTACTATTTTAAAATAAATATGTTCCAGATATAAAATAATTTGCTTTGCATTTTTCTGAACTTTTTTTTAGATTTGAGAAAGATACTTTTAGCTTGTTCTTTTCAGAATAAATACAAGTTCAAAATCAATACAATAAGTTAGAATGAAAGAAATTATATTTATTTTACTCTAACTTATTACACCAATGTACACCAGTTCAGAAATTGGAGTGGAAAAAAACAATATCTATATTCAGACATTGCAAATAGAAAGAAAAAAGAAAATATGACAAATATAGAACTACAACAGATGAAATAAGAAAAGTATCTTTAATTAAAAATGTATTTTAAATACATCATGTATTTTTGCTTTATATGTGTTAAATGAATGTTATATTTATTTAATCAAAATTAATATCCCATTTATTAAACATATGCATTTTTTATTTGTAATGTCTCAACATGTTGAAATTACAAATTTTTAAGACACTTGGCAATGCCTAAATGTGTATTTATTACATAAATTAGACTTTTTGTATACAAGTTCCAAATTTCTGCACTATGTGCATGGATATATCATAAGCTTGAATTTTCTATTGTGTGTCATAATTAAATCAAGTTAAATTAACGAACTATCCATGCGTCTATAATGCGTCTTAAAATAAAAATGTTAAATAATAATGCAAGAAACGAAACAGAATTAAATGTTAATCCATCGTTCAAAAATCGTCGAATAGACGCACATGTTTACACACTCACCGTTTTGGTGCATTTTATCTAACAATCTTTATAAAAGACATATATCGGATGTTACATCCGTAAATTTTTCCGCAGCCAGCATAAAAGCATCCAGGAGTCACAACAAAAACTGGTTCATCATCCCTTCGAGAAATAAGCAACAAATATAAACTACTGATAATCAAGTTTATTTACGAGAATCATTCACCATCAGATACACAATCAAATCGCCATTACAATCACCACGATGATCACTAGTGTGACTACACAACTAATACACGTTTTTCGTCAGACTCATGGTATCTCGTGCGTGCTCGACGAGGCTAATTTACGTCTGTCTCATCCACGATTAGCGAATGACGCGAGGGACGTTCTACTGTCGGGAAGGGGAAAGTAGTGGTAAACAAGCAGGAGGCGTCGTCGTGGTCGGCCCGCGTGGAGGCAAATTCGTACGAGGAACAGGACGACGGGGGTGAATTCGATAAGGCGAAGTGACGCATGCAGGTGAGCAAAAACGAGCGACAGCGTGAGGAGAACGAACGATTAGCGAGGAGAGGTTAGGTCTGGCAGCTCGCGGTAACGTGCAGTGGCGGCGACGGTGTCGCGACGCGACGTCCAGACACGCGCGTGCTATGCGGCGCCCAGCGGCGCCGTGCGACGTCGCGACGCGCCGACCGGGCTAGACGCGACGGCCGTCCGCGAATTACCTTCGCTCGGTCGAGGAGTCAGCATCGGCTGCTCGCACGTCGACTCCTTCGGCTCAACTTTCACACGTCCTAACCTCACCACCGCGTTCGCTCGTTCCTGTCGCAGTCGCGAGGGTTCAGTCCGGCGCACAACGGTGCCCTCGGTGTGTGTACGGACAGACGGACGGACCGTCGTAGATGCTTTCGCACTCGTACCTGATCTTCGACGTAGGGAGAGACTACGGCAGTGGATACCAAGGCGGTTTACTGCTTGCTCCGGTGCGACCAATATTTAGCAACAAACGTCATTTCGCGGAGAGCGCAGCGTAACCTGCTACACAAACACCGCGTGCACGTCCACGAACTGTGAGAAAACTTCGTAGATGCTCCACATCGCATTGGACCGATTGGACGGCGAATTGCGAAGCCGATTCGCAGTTCACCCGCAAGCCACCCTCGCATCGAGACATCTTTATATTTATAAAAATTTTATAGTTTTAAAATTTTAAGGGAAGAGAGAAGTGAGAGAGAGAAAACAAAAACATGAATGAAAGTGACTTAATTTTATGATTTGTGATACAAAAGTCAATATTGTATGTATAATTAAATTTTTAGAGCATAGGTTAAGTATATGTATATATAATATATATGTTCAAAGATTATTTTGTATGTAGTATAACTGCATATAAAATAATTCTCTAACCTGAATTTTATCTCATTAATTCGAAGTATGTAGTAAAATTTTAATTGTATAATATATATATGGACAAAAATTGTTTCATATATATTTACTTACAAATTAAATCATGCGCAGAGAGAACGAATGTTCCATATGTATCTGTCCTTCTTACACGCATCTTTCTATATATCTTCCTCTCTCTCTCTCTCTTTCTCTCTCTCTCTCTTTCTCTCTCACACACACACACACACACACACATATCTTGGACACACTTTGGAATCATGAGCTAACTCCATGGCTGCGCTTGATTTGAACTATCACATGCGTGTTTTAAACGCTTATAATTATCATTCTGTCTTTATCATTTAACGCCAATAAGAATATAAGTGCTAAACATTCAAATCGAACGTAATGTATGTATAGGTCTGTTCTTTTTAGCTGAATTTTTGTGCATGGTCCATCTTTTCTCTTTTCCTCTCCAATGGGTAGGAAAACAATCTTTCTTCCAAAGAAAGAAAGATGAATTGTGTAAGAAATTTAACCAAAAAGAACACCTTATGCTTTGAAGTTGAAACATGTGACGCGAATAAATTTATAGATGTATTATTAATAATAAGTTTGTTCTATAATATACTACCGGGGTGCGGTTCACTTGGCTACAAAACTTTGAAGCATTTAATTAACCAATCGGAAGAGAAAATTTCTCTAATTGACCAATCAAAAAAGGTTTTGACATTTATAGCATCAAGTTGACTTTGGCCGATATTTCATGTGTCGTACGACAAGGCTTTTCAAGCCTGTTTATTGGCTGTAAAACAGAGAGATTCTCGGATCTCTCTGTCCTATAGCCAATCAACGTGCTTGAAAAGCCTTGTCGTACGACACTTGAAATATCGGGCTTTGACTGTAGCCACATCATCGATATGTTTGGCAAATCTGTAAATTTCTAGTTCATGCCTTTGACGGCTAACCATTAATTGGCTCCGTGTTCAAAACACGGTCGGTCCTCGTTTATTATAAAAAAAAATCGCGTTCGATGTTCCAATAAATTGCCAAGTGACCGGTCACGTGATTACATCTGCGAGGAATATCGTGGCTGTCCCAACAGATCATAACAGATTCACGATAAAGCAACCTGGACCGCTCGATCGATTGTACGCGTTCGATCTCGCTTCAACGGTCGTGATCTATCGTTTTCGCGCGATCGTTCTTCCAACTCCAGATCGTCCGTAGTTTAACGCAAATTTGCACGATTTTCCTGTCCCAGGACTCGCGATTATGATATCTCTTCAATCTCACAATCAGGTTTGCATTCACAACGTCTTACAATTACATCATGTTTCTGACAGCATGTTTTGCCTATCTCCCACATATACATGTGACTTGCTGTCCTTGCATAAGTATACAAGAGCATTTGTTAAATATGTATATGAACATTCATATTAAATTTATATGTGTGCTTTATCTAATTTTATCTGTATGATATGAAATTATTTTAAAGTTACAAATGTGTATGATAGATAGCTGTGACTGCGACACATACTGTCAGATTTATTTCTATGATTTATTAGATCTAGTATGTCTATAATAACTCAGAGATACACAAAATAAAATGTAATATTTGATCCAAAGATTAGAATACAGTATTCTTATATATATTTTGATGCTCTGAAATTGAATCCAATGCCTAGAATTGTTTCATCATGTCATAATTTTTCTTAAAAAAAATACTTCCATTTTTCTACATATTTAAAGTTATTCATGGCTTACAGATTTTTCATATATAAGTTCAAGTAAAAGAGAGAAAGTTCAGCAGTAATGTGTCGGTTTATAAAGTTAATATAAAGCTAGTAGATTAAAAGTATTGGAAAATCTAACTATGTTTTGTTGATAAAAGAACTATGATATGATGGAACAATTTGGATATCAGATTTGATTTCAGAACGTTATATAAAATACATAAGAATATTATAGTCTAATCTCTAGACCACAATATTTTTTATTTATTTTGTTTTATTTTTTGTTTGTATAATAATTATAAAATAGCATTCTGTTGATACAATTATAAAATATTAAAATTAATGATTTACTTAAAATATTGCTTGTTTATAAAATTTTTTATTCTATTTGATATTCTTTGAATTTTAGGTCTTGTACCATCTGACTCAGCTAGCGTTGACAGCGACTCCTAGGACGACTTCATATTCAGTCCAAGTCAAGAAACATGATGAATCCTCACAAAAAAATGCGGAGGAGACAGTAATTTGTCCTGATAGTTTTGAAGAGGTATTTCCATAAGTTTATTTGTTTAATTATAGCTTATATACGAAAAGAATTGTGAATATAGATTAGAAAGATAATTATAAGATATAATGATTACAAAATAAAAAATATATAAAGATTTATTTTAAAATTACAGTGTTATGTGTGTGCTTGTCTTAAAAAGAAATTATGCATGTAAGAACAGAACTTTTGATTTGTTTTAGGCAGCGAGGAATTGTACCGAGCTACCAGAGATAAGTTTAAACCGTTTAAACACATCAAATGTGTTGAAAATGAGGGACAATAAGGTGTACTTAATGCTAGATAATATAGCTGTCAGTGTATTTAGAAGACCATTGGAAGAGAATAATAAGTGGAGAGTGTCTTACTTATCCGGCCTAAGTTTTGCCGAGAATAAGAGAGACTTCCCATGCTCTATGTTCACAGAGCCCATTATTCTACCTGTTGTCTATCTAGCGTCAAAACAGCAACATAGACTACTGCATACATGGTATGGCAAGAAGCTACACAATCATATGTCGACTCGTACATTTAAATCTCAGCGTACTGTAAAAATGGAACTGGAGCAAAATCCACCATTCATGAGTAGAATAAAAAAATGGCTTGGCCTGTCTTCTAATATACAAGTGGTACACTATATTTATGTTTATACAAATAAGTAACAATATTCAGTTTCTATATGAATCTAATTGTTTTATTTTATTATTGCAGGGTTTAGTACCTGAGCTAAAGGGTTCGGATTATGAGAAACTAAAACAGATCTTCAACAATACTGAGGCAACAGCAGACGAACAGAAGAGAATAAAAATTGCTTTTGTAGAAGGATATGAATCTGGGTTACAACGCCAAATGCGAGGCCGAACAAATGCGTGGTTGAAAATCATGCTGAATATACTAACTGTCTCTACTATTATTCTTGTAATTTGGCTTTATCGTACGTGTATAAAAATTGACGTTGTTTTTATTATATTATAAGTTTTTATTAATTTTACTAAATTATTTATATTGCGCAGTCAGCTATCCAGGAGGAGGAATATTCAAACTTCCCATGAGCCATAGAATTGAAATTGATCCTGAGGATATCCATGTCACATTTAGTGACGTTAAAGGAGTAAGTAATAATTTCTAAAACATTAATTAATATAATATAATTAAATTTATTTTATCTAAATATAACTAATAATTAATTTATGTATTTATATCTTTTAAAGTACTCTAAACATTTGTAAAAATTATAGGTAGATGAGGCAAAGCAAGAGCTTTTGAATGTAGTAGAATTTTTAAAGAACCCTGACAAATTTTCTGCTCTTGGTGGAAAGTTGCCGAAGGGAGTATTGTTGGTCGGCCCGCCAGGAACAGGAAAGACATTGTTAGCGCGTGCAGTTGCTGGAGAAGCCGGTGTACCATTCTTCCATGTGGCAGGTCCTGAATTTGATGAAATCCTCGTTGGTCAGGGTGCCCGACGTGTTAGAGATTTATTCAGTGAGTATATAAAATCCAACGGACAAGAAAAAAAATTTTACGAAAAAAATAGCGATAATGAATGAATTGCTAAAATCGTGATAAATATGTCAATGCTTTAATCAACTTCGTAGGAGCAGCGAAAGAAAAAGCACCATGTGTAGTGTTCATTGATGAAATCGATTCCGTGGGTGCAAAAAGGACGAACTCAATTCTTCATCCTTACGCAAATCAGACAATTAATCAATTACTTTCTGAAATGGATGGGTGAGTTTACGAATTGATTGAGATTTAAACGTAGTTGTCTACACACTGTAATATTTTGAGTTATTCTTTGATAAATATACGAGTTATTAAATTTTTAACTTTTTTGATACAAAATTTAATTCTAAATATTTTATTTTATTAAAAATTTGTTTTTTTTTTAGCTTTCGTCAGAATGAAGGTGTCATAGTTCTTGGTGCTACGAACAGACGTAAGGATCTCGATAAAGCGCTAATGCGCCCTGGTCGTTTCGATGTTGAGATTTATGTTAACAAGCCTGATTATGTTGGCCGTAAGGAAATATTAGATCTCTACTTAGCTAGAATATTGACACACGAAATCGATACGGATTATTTAGCACGTTGTACTACAGGATTCACTGGAGCCGATCTTGAAAACATGGTGAGAAAGAAATATTTTATAATATTATGTAAATCTAATTATATTATTTTACCTTTTATTTACGAATTTTTTAATTTTATTAGTTTACAATCAATTTTTTTTCTGAATGTAACACAGAACATATAAAATATTTTCAAAATAGGTTATTAAAATTTAATTTTCTTGATTTATTTGATTTTAGTAGACGAGTATAGATGTACGTAATATATAAATTGAGTTTTCTATTATAATATTACAGGTAAATCAAGCTGCATTGCGCGCTGCGATTGATGAAGCAGATTACGTAACTATGAAGCATTTAGAGCATGCTAGAGATAAAGTATTAATGGGCCCAGAAGGTAAATTAAAATTACGCGATGAAGAAGTCAATCGCATTACAGCGTATCATGAAGCAGGGCATGCTCTAGTAGCATTTTACACAAAAGATGCTACGCCGCTTCATAAGGTCACTATTGTGCCACGAGGTCCATCGTTAGGCCATGTATGTATAATTAACTTATTTTTTAATTTGATAATTATTATAAAAAATCTCGATTAATTTAATTGAATATTTTAAAAAATAATTTTATCTCTTTTTTTAGAAATCTTGTTTTAAAATATAATTTGTATTTATATACAATAAATAATTCATAATTATTGAAACTATTTTTGTGTATGTAATTGAATTTAGATATTTTTATAAATTTTGCTCGATTTTTTAATCTACATTGTTTTTTTTTAGACTTCCTATATGCATGAGAAAGATGTTTATCATATTACAAAATCACAACTGTTAGCCAACATGGATTCCATGATGGGTGGAAGAGCTGCAGAAGAATTAGTATTTGGTCCAGAAAAAGTGACTACAGGAGCGTCTTCCGATTTAGTGGTATGATTATATTTTGCAATGTTAGGAATTTTACTTAATGACGGTTTGTAAATTTTAGAAATATAAATTAAGATAAATCTAGAGACGTGTATGTTTTTTTTTCTTTGCAGGAGGCGACGAAGATAGCGGAGACGATGGTGAAGATTTATGGAATGTCGGAGAAAGTGGGATTCAGGTCAATAGTAGAAAATAAGAAGTTTTTTGGTAACAACAACACGTATGCGCCAAGCACGAATGAGATCATCGACAATGAAGTAAAGCGGCTTTTACAGGTAAATATAAAGTTCTTTTGAAAATGTGAGCCGATGAGAAAATATTTTTCTTTCTTTTTTAATACAAAGTAATTTAATCATTATGTTAAAAAAACAGAAATTTGAATATAAAGAAATTATTAATTCTCTCTTCTTTTTCTAATTAATACATTTTTTTATTTGTTTTATAGGAATCATATGAACGTGCGAAAGCAATTTTAAAAACGCACGCGAAAGAACACAAACAATTAGCGGAAGCCTTGTTACAGTATGAGACATTGGATGCAGATGATGTAGCTGCCATAGCAAACGGTAAAAATAAATTATATATATGAAATAAGGATAATTTATTATATAATATGTAATGATTTTTCATATAAAAATTTATATGTATATAAATTTATAGGTACAGATATATTTATATACAGATTTATATATAAATATAATTATATTATATCTCTATATAAAATAAATTTTTGACATTTTTGAAAAAATAAAATACTAAGACATCAATCATTTGTATAAAAAAGTATTCGATGTTATTTCAGAAACGGGACTTAGCAAACGAGAATCGTCTGCAGATTCAAAGAGATCGACAAAATGATCTTAATTTAAATGTAATTATTTGAGATCATTTATGAAAAAAGGTAGGAATGTTATAACGATTATATAAATTACGTGAATATGTGTGACGGATGATGATTCTTATACAGACTTGTACGAAGATTTTACAAAAGATTTAAAATATATTCGAAATGCGAATTGTGTTACTTTTTTAAATCTTATTTCAGACGCCTATTATTTTTTTAAACGTTTAATAAAAATATAAATTGTTACTCAGTTATACGAATTTGTAAAAATAGATGCTATTGCTAGTGTATAATATCCTGTTTAGAAGTATAGATATTTTGAAACATTTGTTGAAACTTAATTACTACATATAATATTGAACACGATTATAAATATATCATTTTTCATTTGTCTTCTTCATTGTTTAAAATTTTAGCAAATGATTTATGTAAAAATAAAAGTTTAATTATGTTACGTATTTATATTTAATAAATAAAATTTAAAATATGTTATCGTTTTATACTAGCATTTATATGCTTTTATCTTAAATCGGTATTCTTTGTATAATAGAATTCTTTTTTGACAGCATCTATTTTTATTATTAATTAGGTATAAATTTTGGCAAAAAGTATTAAAAAGTATTACATACCATGAATAAAAACTGAGCGATTGTTCTGAAAATTCCAATAGATATTACTTTAATCGATTTTTTAAATAAATAATGGAGGTAGCTATTTATTTTATTGAACAAGTTGCGTTTTCCGGAGAATTCATTTTTTTTCCTTGCAGTTTCTTTCTGGTCTACGTTCGTTTAATAAAAATTTGAGCTATCCACTTTTTCCTTCAAAAATGGAAATCGAGATTATCGATTAAGGAATCACCGGCAATTTCGTCTTCCCTTTACACTTGGGATTCGCAATCGAAGAATCGCAAAATATCAAGCGGGAATGTGAAAGTGTATCGAAACTATAATAAATTTTAATCTATCATTAAGTGAACATAGACATAAATTGTATTGAATTATGTATATACGCATATTTATATACCTATGTCTCAAGATCTTTGTGCGTATTATTTTATCCTTGTTACTCTTCAATACTTATAATTATCATTTTTTTCATACATCTTTTTATTGATATAATTTAAATCTATTTAATTATTAAAATTGCAAAATGTACAAGAGAAAAGAAATTCAAATAGCTCCATCTTAAATGGTAACTTTTTTTGTTGCACACAAACAGTATAATCATTAATATAATTTATGTTTCTAAAGCTCTTCAAAATTCTTTTTTCCTGGTACGTTTTTGAAAAGTTTCGATATTATACTATATCGATAAATAAGTAAGACATATCGCTATTTTTGTGTAAATATTCTGTCGCAGTCTGATGATTTTTAATGAAATGATTTTCGTAATATGTATTCATATATCATGTTGTTTATTTTATAAACGTGGAGCAACATGGGGGGGGGGGGGTGCAATATGGAGTGTCAAACGATCGTTGCAATACCTCAATTAAGGTAACGTAATGGTTGCGATATGTTTGTGTGTTTGCTCACGATGTTTGAATTTACTCACAGTATAGTAATGCATATGTTGTTACATTTACGTCATGCTACGGCTCGATGCATTTTTCTATGCATCCTAAACGTATATCGATATATAGGTAATAGTGTCCTGCGAGTGATCAACAATTAGTATGACAAACGATTTTTATTTAGAGTTTTTTTTATTCATAAAAACGAACGACAAAGTCAAAAAACGACTCGAATGTGACTAATGTGCTAGATTGATTTTGCATTGAAAATTACATGCGGTAACACAATGATGATGTACTTAAATTGATTGAATTAAACAAAAAAATGCTAAAATTTTGGGATAATATATCTACAAAAATAAACGTGTCAGGAATACAAACATTATGTGGATTTTGCGATCAATTAATAAATATTAATTTCATGAACGGAAGGGAGATTAATTTTACTACACGGGATATAGCTTCGAGCGAACAATCGTCGTTTCGCAAATACAACAATCGACTTTCGCTTGAAAAATGACGACTTCATTTTTTACAGTTTCATAATTATCGACTATTAAATACATTTCATAAATTACTGATTGCGATCGGTTACCCTTAGATTTGATAATGAGAAGATTAGTTTAAACATAGGGTTATAGTTTTAAACGAAGAATTATCATTTTTCAAACAAATTTTGTTTTATGTTTATAATGATTGGTTTAATAATCATATAAGTTATTTAATACATTTTATAAAGTCTTCATTATATGAATCAACCTTAAATTCGATAATAAAATATATATCATATCATTCAGTTTTGTAGGAGTAAACGCATCTACAATTTTTCACTCTTTAGCGATAATTTTCTTATTTGGTTAATTGCTAAGATACGATTTCTCCTGCTTGTGTTATCTTCCGACGAAATTCCCTTGTCGTCATCGTCATCTCGATGATGTGACCACGCATCATCGTGTGGGAAAAGCGCGCGATTTACGCGCTTTGCCGGAGCTTGTGCCGGAGCTTTAGTATCGCAATTATATCGGACGTGGACCGGAGATTGAGTCGGGGCTCATAACTCTCGTCGGTCGTAACGTTCAGCTGCAGGCCGTTCGTTCGGCCGTGCCTGCATTTCATAGGCCGCCAGATGTTACGCGTCTACATATCAGCGGCCCGCACACTTCACGTGTGTGCGGTACGTACGTATTCATTACTAAATTACAAGCAATGCGAGCGAACGAGCGAGCTCGTTCGGCCACGACGCGACGCGGCCTGTGTGGAACAGGGACCGGTGCGTTTCAAACCGCGAATCGCCGATGGCACGTAAAACAGTGGTGAGCTCTGTTTGTTCACCGATGACGGAAACCCACGGCATTATGCCCATCGTTCTCTCTCTCTTCCCTTCCTCACTTTTTTTTTCTCTCTTTACATTATATAAGACCGCTTTTCTGCTTTTAACCCTCTCTCTCTCTTTTATTAAATAAATTAACAAAATAATGAATGAGCGACAAATTGTGAACTGGGTGCACATATCACGCGTTTTTGAATAACGTAACAACTCAGCGGCTCAATTTAATTGAAATGGTCCACGAGACTAAAATATTCTTTACAATACATTTCTTGCCAATAACAGAGGGAGAAGAGGAGACTGTATAAAATTTGATTTTTAAAAACACGAAGAAAACGATTTTGTTGAAGTATCTAAAAATTTAGTTAGATCTGAAAATAGTTTTTTGTTATAATTATGTGATATAATTTTAATAAAAAAAATAATTTAAAATAAAAATAATGTAAATCGCTCAAGACGGTTGTTAGAACGTCAACATTTTTACTGTATTGCTCATTATGTTTCAGTTCCCTACATAATTATCTTAATAATTTAACAAAATTATTTTCAGATTTGTATGCAGCTAATTTTTAAATATTTCAGCAAAATCATTCTCTTTCCGTACATAAAATTATTAAATTAGATTGACTCTAATTTATAATAAATACATGAAATGACATTTCATCGTTAACAGAGAGCACATTGTGACATTGAATAATAACTGAAATTATTCGATATACGTGGATGAAAAAAATTATCTATTATGTCTCATATATGCATATTGTTATATATTTCTCAAGATTGATAACAAAGATTTAATATCTGAATCAATGTAGACTATGATTGTAATCTGTAACGTTCTTCCCAATTGTCCACGATATTTTTTAAAGTTTTTAATTATCATAATGCCTGAGGCGTGGTTCGTTGAAAATTATACCGGAGATGAATCCCCTCCTTGATTTTACCATCGCCTTCCAAGTAGACATCATTAATCAGACTTTCGGTGCACACACAAATTAGATTTTTAATATATTTTCTCTTAGATTCATATCTTCGTCATTATGATAATTTCCTCAATTTTGAATTCGGTAAACAATAATCACTCGAATAATCAACTGTTTAAGAATAATGTGAGTAAGCGAACGATCGATTCATTACTTAACTCCATTCCGGCTTATCATATTCAGGATTACCGCCCCTCCGCTTCTCCATCATGGAAAATTATTCGCGCATCAAAACAATCTCTAAACAATCCAAATTAATTCGAGCGGACGCGCGCGATGATCGCGTTTTCTGCTCGCGGATAAATCGAGGAGTGTGAGGAGACTCGAAACATAGACTTGTAGCGAGTAGATACAAGTACGGGGACTGAGAGGAGAAGGGTGGTTTCTAGGGGGTTACATTGTCTGGGGAAGGCGAACACTATTTGCCGGCAAAGTAGATTAGGTCGGTATTGATAGAGACGGAGCGGCGGAAAGAGAGAGGAAGTAATAGACCGATAAGGGTTGAAGGAAGTTGGACGGCGGAGGCGAGGGAGGAAGACGGAGGATGGATGAAGGTGGGCTCTCTGAGACGGCCAATATAGGATAGGATATAGCAATAGAGTTTCGCTTACGAGGTATAACCGCGTTAGAAGGTGCCCTTTGTTGTATCAGTGCGCCGAGGCGCAATTGCCTTAAGTTCTGATCTCACGAGATGTCGGGATGCTGGATGCTCGGTCCAGCAGGACGACGGCTGGTCTTTTCCCTTAAATTTTACGTACATCCGAGCAATATTGCGCTATTACAGCGACATTCGTTCAGATTTCATTTCTGAGCCAATAGTTGCCGAAAGCTATTTTATAGATTATCGTTTAGCATAATATCATATAATTTTATATTATATAATATATTAAGGATTATATATGTTTCGTATGTGTGTATATATATATATGTATATATATAATTCTTTTACACACACACATATTTCATGTCTTATTTATTTTCTGATCATTTAGAATTTTAGTAAAAGGTATATATAACATGGTATATATATTTTTGTATATTAATTACATTATATATTTTTAAAGCGAATGTACCGAAATAAAAAAAATCATAACTATTTTATTATTCAACAAATAAAATTTCTAGAACAACTGCATCATTTTTTTTCATTTAAGACTATAGAAATAAGATGTTAATCTATTTTTAAATTAAAATAATATTTTTAACAAATATAGAAAAGAGAGAAAGAAAGAGAGAGAGAGAAATTTGTGAAAAATAAACATTAAATATATCTCGAAGTTCTAAAAGCTTACTACTGTAAAAACATTATTTTCATTATGTAGTTTTCCACGAGCTTTTTCCATTGTAATGTTTTAAATTTGAAAAAATTTCTGGAGATGCTTTATATAAATTATCTTTATTGTTAGACTTTATTCATCAATTGATTATTCGAACCATAATTGTTCGCTTTGTAACGTTTTCAAGAACCGCAAGAACTACAGTCTTAAAGACTGGAAGATTCTGTGTAAACGCACTTTCGAATACGCTCCATTATTGAATTCAACATCGTCGCGAGATCTTCGTCCACAAATCGTTTTGTAGCACGCGATGCCGCAACCTGCGCATATAAAGCAACTTGATCTTCCTCTTCGCGATTGCACGCATATATTTCCGACCGACCTTTCATATACCTCTCCCTCTCACCTTTTTTCTATTTTTCCTCTTTTTTTCTATTTACTTTTTTATATTTTTATTGCGCAGAATATACTTAAAATGGTACATGCCGTCACGTCTGGCGGGTTAATCAGAATTTTTACGGGCTCGCCCGAAACTCGACGCAATCAACATTAAGCTTTACTGCTGCGGCTACTAATGCGCTGGTATCGCGATCCATCAGTACGTGGCCCATTTTATTATGCAGCATCCGCTGCATCCGATTCAACCTGTATCATACCAACATGCACCAATCCATTCTAACTCTTTCCTCGTGATGATCGCTCGTAAATTAATGATATGTCTCTAAAAATAACGTGATATTTTATTTCGCGAAATAATAAATTATACTATAATTTACAAAGTTTGTACAAGATTATATGATTGTTTCTAGGGTAATTTTCAATGCTGAGAGCCCGAATCTGCCATCGAAATATTTCCATTAGAGGGCATATTATGGAATTGTTCAGAATGGATTCCGACCGGAATCCATCCGTTTTCCCTAGAAAACACAATAGAAATTTAGGGAATAATTGAACAATTTCGATTGGAATCTATTTGAATAATTTCATAATACAAGTTCAGTTTAGATAAGATATAAGAAAAGCATTTGTTTCCAATATATATAATAAAATTTTATCAAAATTAAAAAACAAATCAAAAGTATTGATCGTTTAATTTTTATATGACTTTAGACTATGATTTCATGTATTAGAATTCAGCATTCAAGAAACATAAAAAAACAACAAAAAGTCAAAATGACTTTATTTAATTTTTAATGTCAATGAACAGGCAAATTTTATAACTATTTTGATTTTTTTAACGTCAAAATAAAGTCATTTGATTTTCTATTGGCTTGATGTATGTCTTGAGTAGTAATAGCGTATTTTGTCTCAATATTCTTGACAATATTCTTTAATTGTCATAAAATCGTAGTGAAATGTTTGCTTTATGGCTTGTCATACGCAAATTACTTGGGAAAAAATGTTATATATATCTTAAAATGACATGCAGTATCTTAAAAATTCGATCTAATAAAATTTTTCTAACAACAGATTCGAACTCAGCGCTCCAAAATATGTTTTAAAAATTTCCTTTTTTGCCCTAATAAACAATTGTTCAAAATTTGTAAACTACATTAAATTATGATTATAACGCTCATATTATCAGATTCAAGCATATTAATCCGTTAAATGAGATTTTTTAAAAAAATTACTAATAATGATGTAAATTATAATTTAGTTTATTATCGTGTATTAGAGGTTTACACCGTATTTAATCGACGATCATTGATCGCAAGTAACATTTTCTCGTAAATGTCAAACTGAAAGGACACGCTAAATTGAGGTAAAAATACGGTTATTTAACATCCGCTGACCTTTATGAATTATCATTTCTATTAAAAGGATATTAGCTATCTTAAATGACATTTTTAGGATTTATATAACAAAGAAGATAAGAATTTATTTTTACTATAATCTTTACGGGATATACGACATATAAGTGGGACTGTATTTTGAAGCTTCAGATCGGATGTACTTTATAATTTACATATCTTCTCAATTTAGAAAAGTATAAATATACCGGAATAAACTTCTTGATAATTTTATTCTTCTGCTTCTCACGTATAGACATCTTCTCTCGTGTATAGACATCTTTAGCCCCTTGCACACTAATATTACATCCTCTTTTTACGGGCTGCATGAAGTTACGCACTTTTTTCTCGAGAATTCGAGCAAAAGAAGCGACGGTTGGTGGTGCGCGCCGCCCTTCCGTCACGAAGGACTTCACGGGGGGTAGTATAAGGGAGAGGGTAAAGGAAGCACGGCGTAGGAGCGTATAATACATAATGTTCTTGCCGCCCCTTAGAATGTACAAGGTTTCGGTTCGTACATCCATCTCCCGCGTCATAAGCACGCCGACTAAAACATCGTCGATTTTTCTTGCATAGGTGTTACGTGTTTTTGATAAATGGCTGCTCGCGCGATTCACCCCGACCACCCTTTCTCACCCCCATCCCGCCTCTTTCTCAGCCTTCTTTCGACGTCCCTTGTTCCCGAAACGCACTAATATGCACATTTTGCGATCGCATCTGGAAGCTTGACACTCGCCATTTTAACAAGACGTGCCGATCCTCCTTTCAATTCAATTCTTATACTCGTCCTTTTGAAACGAGAGGGCCCTTAACTCGGAGGAAGGAATAAATGGCACAGGTGTTTCGTATGAGATTCTTATCTATCAAGTCAATTTTTCCTTACCTAAACTTCTCAATTTTCGATATTACATGCCTGTACACAACACGGAGTCTGAAATAAAAATTTTGTCGAAGCCCGTATATGAAATTAATCGAAGAGAACGTGTCTTTGCCATCCATCTTTCACGGAAAAATTATGGACGTTTTTTTGTGTTGGAGAAACTTTTTTTAAAAGAATTCTCGCCATTAAAATAAAACGCTTAAAAGGAATACAGGATAGTTAGAATACCTTAGGACGAGTAGAAATTGATATAAATATACGAACGTAACTTTTATTATGCTTTTTATATCCTTTTTATGACTGGATGAAGGCTTGTGTGAACATTTATGGAGTACACATCCTCAAGTTGGAGATGCCATATTGCAATTTTGTCGTTTGATTAAAATTACTTTTTTATTGATAATCGATTCATACTAATATGCCTATCTTGTGCGTGGCACGGACGTTATCGATCATTCGCTTTACGACCAATAGGACTTGATGATCGCAGCAGGAGGCTAACCGGAGCGAGGATATCGGCAGGACGAGCAAATGACTGGCGCAGCACGCGATCTTCTATTACTTACCGCGTTAATTGATATTGATGTGACGTAGTCTCTTTTGAGAAAACTGATCGATATTAATGTGACGCACCTTGCGCTATTAATGAAGAAACGACGCTTTAATTAAAATACTCTTTTTTGATGTTCTTTTTGTTAATCAACGTGTAGATCTTAATAACATCTCTGATGTCATTGCCGTTGATCCTTCATTGTTCGCGAGGGATGTCCACGATACCCCGGACTTATAAATACGTTTAAGGTATAAACGCTATTTACACATACATTATTACACACATTTATACACTTTATTTATACATTATTACATGGGAAAAAAACGATTTTGTTGAAATATTTAAAAATATACCTATGACATTAGAAAGAAGTCGATTTTTTTAACAGCAATTAAATATTTTGTTTTTATAACAAAAAATTAGTTGTTTTTGCAAAATAATTTTCCTGCCTTGTAAATAACAAAAATATTTGTTTGTATTATAACTAAATAATTTAGTTTGCATAAAATTATAGTGTTTTGTTTGATACATTTTGAAAAAATTTTTATTTAGTATATTTCAACTTTTTAATTCATAGAACAAAACATTTTTTTTAGTGTAGGTGCAGATCTGAAAATAATATTTTATTGAATTATCAAAATAATTATGCAGAAATTATGCTCAAATAATTATGTAGAAATTATGCAAATTGACTAGAATATCAAAGTTGTGTTGGCTCATTAGGCTAGAGTTATTTTGATGATTCAACAAAATTTCAAATTTTTATATATAGCTAAATACTTCAGAGCAAAATTCTTTCTATGTGTATTTAGCACAAATAGTTTCATACTTAAAAATGTTTTCTATTGGTTTTCTAAAGAATGTATATATAGAACATTATCAATTTTATTTAATAGCAAATTACATTAAAAAAAGGTATCAGAAATACCACGCGAATAATTACGTTAAAAAAATATTACGCGAGTAACAATGTAAAACTATAAATATAGAGATGAACGATGTTAAACAGGAAAATCAATGTTCAAGTAATTATTTAGAAAAAAGTTTGTGTGACATTGTCGTTCACAAAAATTTAACTCGGTTCGTACAATTGACAAATCTTCGACCGTGATTAAAACAATTTGTTTTATTTCTTATCGATTCAAACAAGTTCGTAGATAAGAGTGAAGAAAAAGAATGTGGGGTTCGACGGGCGATGAAGTGAAAGAGACTTATCAAGCGCATCGCCTTGTTTCTGGCAATTAGTCATGATCGACGTCACGCGCCGAGTGTTTCCAAAGTCCATCGCGACTAATTGCTGCGAAGGCGACAGCCACGAAGTAGCCATCGGAAATTTGTCAATTGCAGGTAACTTTGGCTCGTTCCGCGCACAGTTTCCTCGCAGATGTTCCTGATAGGCTAAAGTTACGGGCTACGCTTGCGGAGCACCTTACTTCGACGGCCGTTCCCTTGTACACCAATTTCTTTATCCCCCTCATCTGCGCGTACACACACATACACACGCTCGCGCGTACCTCCGCTTCCTCGCCACCCCACCTTCTCCCAAGTCACCCTCGTTACTTTCTTTGTTTTCTTCCGCTGTCGAATGTCGCGATCGTAAAATCGATACCCACGACTGAATCCAAAGGGAATTCGTGTACAGATTTGTAAAAATTCGAAATTTCAACCTCTCTGTTATTTTCAGATATGACCTTACATAACTGAAAAAATATCTGTGTCAAAAGGTTCTTATAGAAAAAAGTACTATTCATCGGATAGAACTTCCGATATTCATAGTCAATTCTTATTTTAAGATCGTCAAATACTTAAGATGTCATGAACCAATCACGCAGATTCGAAATAGTCTTGAAATAAGAATGGACTAAATACCGGTTTTGATGATCCTAAGACCATTTCTAATTTTTAAATGATATAATGATTTAGAATAATTTTGTTTCACACAATTTTATTTTTTATAGTTTTGTTCCATTTATATAGATTAATTACCTATATATTTATCCTCTAAATTGAAGTATTGTAATTTGTTTATATAATTTAAAATTTTAAAACTTACTACTACCAAAAATATGTGTTCTTGTTATGGATTAGAGAGATGTGTATAGATTCTCAAATATCTGTTTAATTATATTAATGATAGTTTTTAGAGAAATATGATGTTCATGTTAACGGACTTGAAAAAATTTAACTGCGAACTTGTTTCGGGAGAAAACACCAACTCATTAAGTGTATTGCTACAAGGGGAACTATTTCGAAGATGACGGGAACCATTAGTGAGTAACTAATTGAGGGGTTCCGAGGTAAAACCCAGTAAACTCGAGTAACAGACATTTATGCAAATGTCAGTTACCTGATTTTACGTCCGAACCCCTTAATTAAACACAGTTGTCAGGTGGACATTCCAAGAACTTGGAAGTCAGAGTTAAAGAAAATCATACATTAGCGTGTGGAACATTTATGGCGTTTTTAAATAGTCAAGTTGAAAGTTTCTGTAATGAACAGTAGTAGGATATCCCGTGTTATTTATTTAGACAGACTGAAAGTTTTACGCCGTTTATATAAAAAACAGAATAAAACAATATAAAGAGAAAAACAAATAAACTTCAATAAAAAAACAATCCTTTTGGCATCAATTCGTTACGTAGGGAATTAATATAAAATATTTTTTATCGTTAGATTTATGGGAAATAATCACCTGTCGAATAATTCCTTTGCTTCTCGCCTTGCGTGCATACACAATTATCCTTTCAAAATCCGTAAAAGCGTTCTATTCTCGTACGCCTGTTATTATCCACCTCTCTCTCTCTCTCTCCTCTCTCTATTCTCTCTCGTTTCCATTTTAAAATTGTTCATTTAAAAGCTTACCTCAAACCCTATCCGGAGCCACACATGTAGCTGGACGCGGTCAAGCACCGTTTCGTTATGTTTTCTCAGGATTCTCTCCGTCTCGCACCGCGCGTCGCGCGATGCGTCGCGATGCGTCGCGTCACCCAACGCGTTGTCGACCGGATCTCGCGCGTCGGCCACGTGACGTGGCACGTATACGCGAGCGTCGGCAGGCGTCGAGACGCCGCCGGAAAAGGGGCGTCCGCGGCTTTATGTTCCCGTTGGGAATTCCGTTCTCATGCCTCACGGCGTTTCGTTTCACGTCGACGTCCCGACGCTGCACGTGAAACTACCGTGCCGGTACATGCACACGCACACATACGTACGCGTGGAACGTGCGCGCATGTTCAAAGCCGTACTGTCAGGCCGGACACGAAACTTTGCCGGATCGCCTGCCGTGATCCGCGAGTCACGAGACGCGATACGCGTGTCAGGATCGGCTCCGCGAGACGATCGCGTGCGCAGATGTATTAGCAGATTGTTGTTGCAATTTAACGTTATGTGATTAGCGTGGCGCACGGCGTGTGTGAGCACTTAGTAAATTGGCTCAAATCAAATAGTAACGATATTTGTAATTAGAGGCATCTTAATTTTAAAATATATGCAAGTGTTTTTGCGCGTGCAGCTTTTTCGTTCAGTAATCTCGTATTTGAGTAATCTAAGTTTAGCCTAATTTGACGATAACGCTTTTAAAATAATTTAAATCTCAGGACTTATATTTAGGACCTCACATATGCAAATATCTGCAGCTCATGTGCATAGATAATAATATATATATCTATATATATATAATAGATAATAATAGCTTTATTGAAGTACGGAGAAAAGAAATTAACACACAGATTAGCATGTTCGAAAGAATAAAATCTGATGGTTATAGGTGGTCTCTCGAAAAAGATAAGGCAATATTGCTGTACATATAAACCCAAACTTTAATAAAATGCAATTTGTATAATAATTTAATGCATATGTATGAGAGATGTACAATAGATGCATGGAGAGTCGCGAGGATAGACATAAAAATTAAGCAATGAATGGAATAAATATATTCGCAGAACAATTCGCACAGAAACACTGGAATTTGACAGTCTTAGGTAAACGTGTAAGTAATAAAAGAACAAAGAAAGAAAAAAGCGTAGCAAAACATACATCATACTTAGAAATGATACATCATATTTAAAAATGAGAAGCAACATAGAGAAATGCGGACGTTCTAAAAGAAGAGAGAAATGAGGATGAGCGGATGTCACTTGGTAATAAGTTAAAATATTTAACTTCAGCGTATAGGAGAAGATTTATATTAGAATGTGCGATGGAGAAGATAAGATAATGATGATTGAGAGCGAGTGGTTGACAATGTAAGAATGCATGAAGTTCATGATTATAATCGAAGCAATCTCATGTAAATGAGATGGATTTTCGCAAGGCGTTAAATACTAAACAGCATGATATATGTATATTCAGCCTGAGGTCTGAAACAGTAGGATTAAATAATCAAATTTTTTTAGCATCGAATACCAAATAAAGGAACACAGAAAGAACAATTTTACTGAGAAGTATTAAAAAATTTAGTTAAATATAAATCTGGAAATAATTTTATGTAGTAAAATAATTATGTAGAAAAACTTAAGCATGAGTGACGCTAAAAAGTTTTGATATTTTAGCGGTCAGCTTGAGTGTAATTATTTTTATGGTCCAACGAAATTTATACGTTCAGATTTGTATCTAGCTAAATTTTATACTTCTACAAAACTGTTCTTTCCGATTGCATGAGCTTTCAATACGATGAATCTGTTTTCACACTTGACTATTCAGATTTGGTGTATAAACGGTGTCAGCGTAATCAAATAGAGAAAGGACGAACATTTGGGAAACGAGAAGCTTTTGTGGAAGGAAGAGAACATAGTCGAGAGGGTATAACGGTATAACATACGCGAGACGTGTATAAGTAGCTTTACATTTGATGGTTATATGGTGGTCGAAAGATCATACGGAGTTGAAGTGTACGCCAAATAGTTGGTGGGGATATAATAGGAATAGAATTTAAGGAAACATTAAACCATGGAGCATGTATGGTATATCAATTAACAATCATATGCTAAATCAATCATTTAACCAATAAAATTTATGGAGAATTATAAATTAATTAATTTTATTATGCCTTCTACAATACAGATCATTTACTTAATCTTATTTTCATTATCTTTCGTTTTAAAGATAAAACTATTTATCTGTTTCGACGTGCGAAATAAAAATATTTGCAATTTGTTACCTTATGTACAGTATACAACTCAATTTTGACGAAATTTTAGAGAGTCAATGTTTCTTCAATAAAAATACTATCTGTTTTTTAATTGTGTGTAAGTCATAATAATTAAAGACGTATTTAAGCAACTTGAGACTCTCAAAAACTATATGTAGAGATTTCAATATCTTTGTTTAGAAAATATCGAAATTACAAGATATATGAGAGAAGTGATTTTGATCGCCATACTCTTATAACTTTACGTTTTACTGTCAGTTATTCTTACGTTTTTATGTTAGTCATAAAAAAAAATTTCTCCACTGTGGTTCGAGCGGATACATCAGACATAACGTGTGAGAGAATCGCGTCGATGACGAGGAATTTAAAGTTTGTTCGTGAAATTCGAGCATCTTCACGCCGCGCCGAGGTATGCGCCAAATACGAGCACCCTCGAATTTAAGGATGCTCGAACAACTGTTGCGTGCATCCTTCGCAGCTTCTTCCGCGTCGTCTCGTCTTCCGCACGACTGCTCGTGCAGCATGCGTCGCGGCGCATCGCATCGCGCCGCGTCGCTCCGCTCCGCTTTACCCTGCTTCGGAATATGCGCGGCGGGTTCGCGCGTGCGAGAGGTCGCCGCGGGCGGACGGGGACGGCCGACGTCGCGACGCACGGCGTCGCGGCAACGGGTGCCGAGCGCCGCACCGTCAGTTTGCGTCTGCCTAGGGTCGCGACGTCCTCGCTTCCACGTAGCATTGAGATCGCGCCTTACCGTTTCGTGTACGCGATCGAACACCGGACGGTCGACGACGTCACCGTTAACGACGTCCCAACGAGGGACGCTGGCAATCATAACGTTCCGATCGTGATCGATCGATAGATCAGAGCCACGTGACTGATCGCCGCCAACATCCTTTCTGCTTTCCGGCGATCAACCGATCGACTAACCGGTCCAGGGAAAGTTTGAGGGAATCCTCGGGTGTTCCGGGGTAACCTGAGAATTCTTAGAATTCTCCTAGGATCCTTGAGAGAGTCCTTGGAGAAGTTTGCGAGATAAGTCGGGACTTTGCTAACACTCCGAAAGCAACTCGGAGCGTCTGAGATATCTCGCGAAAGTTTAAGGAGACATAAGAAAGCTTGCAGATTTTTAGATAAGTTTACGAGATGGCGAATTAGTTTGTAAAAAGCTCGAAAGTCGCAAGTTTTTAAGGAAGTAGATCTCGAAATTTTGAGACGTGTGGAGCAGTTGGGAAGTGTTCGGGACATTATCGAGAGCCACTGAAAGCTCTGACAAGTTTGCAAGAATCTTCGGACATCTCGCAGCGAGGACCAGAAATTCTTCAGCGATCTGCGAAAATTTTTATAAAAGATCTAACACAATTTCAGTTTCAGCTTCTGAGACTCGTGTTCCAAGGTTACCGAATAACTTTTTGCGTCGCGTAGATTTTTGGTCACGTGGCCGCAGAGTTGCAAAACCTTCGAGGCTCTACTCGAAAAGTGTGCATCGTGTTTTACAGTCAAGGGAGGACTTTCTTGACTCACATCGCTATTTTTATAAAATTTAAAGGAAGACTGTCCAATCAAAAAGTAAAAATTAAATTAATAAAGAATTAACTTATCTGGTGTCTCACACATCTTACAATCTATCAATTTATTATCGAGGACTTTCTACGAGACCTCCATCACAAATTCTCAGCTGACGAGTGTTTCTCTAGGACTCTGAATCTTCACCGGAGGATATTTTCACTCCGCGATTCGAGAACCTTAAAGTGAAAAGGCTTGACGTTTAAAAGGTTTCTGGTTATATCCTGCCCCGTCATGATTTCGAAGAGTTCTGTTTGAACAGTCCTGAATACAGTAAGAACGACATAAGTGGAATTATCGGAGACCAATAAGGTCTTGAAGTTGATCGATCTACGGCCGATATTTTTGAAGAATCGGTGAATTCAATTCATCGACTCGTGGAGACAGAAGGTAGATGGATCTATTTTGATATCTGACAGAACTGTTCTCTCTCTCAGCTACATAAATTTCGGTGAGTAATAATGATCTTTAATTGTATTTACGTTATCGAATACACTGGACAATTTGTGTTAAATTTAACACATTTTGTGTGCCCCAAATGATCCACTAAAATTCTTTAGTTAATTTAATAAAAGATGAATATATAGAAAGTAACACAAATATGTAAAAAATTAACATAAAAATATAATACATATTGATACAATTTGTAAGTAAACTGTAGAGGCATATTTTTTCATTAGACTTGTATAATATATGTTAAATTAATACATATTTTATTCATTTATCTTGTTATAGAATTTACTTCTTAAAACACTGTTTTACTTACACACATAAATTGTAGTGTTTTTACAGAAATGTGAAATACCAATTTAACACATATTCAAATAACATAATCACATTATGTTAATTTAATACTTGGATATATTAACAGTTCCATAGAAAATTTTAACAAGACTTAAGTGGATTGTTTCTAATATAAATACAAAATGTTTTTGACTGCGTAAGAGCATATATCTATAGAAATAGAAATTTTTATATAATAATCAAAACATTATTATTAGTGTATTGATATATTATAAACGTTACTGTATAAATTATGCATTTTTAAGAGAAAAAGATTATATCTGAAAAATTTATTCACGTGTGAGTAAAAAATACAATTTTTATAATATATGGATATGTGTTACAATTTTATCAAAAAATCTTAATATTCTTCGCATTTAACCCTTGTTTTAAAATTTAAGCATTCAAAGTATAAAAAAATACTGAAAAATATTTTTGTTAATCCAAGAGCAATTTAAATTTAAACGCATAAAATCCAAACGCATTTACGGATTCATAGAATTTTTATCGTGTAATTTATTACACACCCCATACTGCATCCTCGAATATATACCGCCTGGTATTGTCACTTGTTTCGAGCGACGTAGTTTTACATAGTAATAACATAAATATTCAAAAATATCCACAGATATAAAATATTTCAAAAACCGGACTAATAAAATAAATATCCGAGTAAAATGTAAAAAGAATCCTCAAAATGTTCGTGGATATTTAGTCTTCTAAAAATTACGATTATATTTATGTAATGCTATCCAAACGAGACATGGGTATCAAAAGCGAAAGAGAAGTTAGATATTTCGCAATATCTGTTTGTCTATTTATAAATTCGAAATGTTCAAAATCTGAACGCATTTACGGATTAGCGAGCTTTAATCGTGCCATTTATTACCACGTGCCACGTTATATCCTCGAACGTACACCCCGCCGTATTGTCGTTTGTTCCAAGCAACGAGTTAGATTACTGTTGGGTGAACTTCACAACTTAATTCTCTTTCGCGTCGCAGCAGCTGCGAATATCAGTCTACGCGATTGCTCGCGAGCTTACGCGTCTCACTCGCAAAATCTCCGGCTCGGATGAGCTCCGGCGCGACTCGCAAAACTTGGCACTAAACTCCCGCATTACCCTTGTCGTTCGCTCTCGCAGACTAGATGACGGGTATATACTCGCTGTACTAAAACTCGCTGCCGGAAAATTCGTTATCAATTTCTGCTTATCGGGACGTGCCGTCGCTACCTTGAATAAGGACCCGTTCATCCGCTCGGACGAGCCTGGAGAGCGTGCGCGGAGGATTAACTTGAAATCAGCGCCGCGGCGTGTACTGATTAACAATCGTAATTAAATTCTTTCCACGCTAATGACTGCTGGCACTTGAGCTCCGTGCAAATGATATTTAAATTAGTACGCGTCCTGTATACTAATCAAAGCAGAACCTCTCCTCACGCCACGGACGTGCTCCCTTTCACCCAAATTATTAATTAATATCGCATTACGATCGCATCAACTTTCCGTGATTTATCTGGGAAAAATTGGATACTCGGGAAAATCATTTAAATAATAATCTCGATAACCTTGTTTTCACAGAAAATTATTACTACCCTTATGTTCGTAATAAGTAATTTCTTATCGATTCCAGTCGACTTCAACAAACACCGAAGATAAAAATATACTTTTCAGCAAAGAAGCGGAAAAGTATATAAAATTAGAAATCACAGTTTCAAGTTTTTGTCAAAACGTAAACTGTTAATATAAAATTTGGCGATTTCAATTCAGATTAATTTTCTTAGTAAAAAATTAAAACGAAACTTTTTTAAATCTTTTAGCTTTAAACAACTAATATAATGAAATAAGGGCAATGAGCCAATTTTCATTAAAATCTTTAAATCAATCTAATATATTGCGAAGAATATCACGTAATTATGGCGTTTCGTCCCAACTTCCACTACTGGACTCATCAGTAAGGCATTGTAGTGGAAGCCTATCTTAGACGCCTGTTTTAGTTATTAAATCGAGATTCTATATATACAGATATACGCGTATCAAAGCACTTGCGAGAATCTTAGCGAATATCTATAGACCTCTGATCGACGTAGTAATATTCTTCGCAATATATTATTCAAAGTAATATATGTATATGTATTTCCTTCCCACCCCCCCCAACTTGCGCGCCGAACAATCGTCGGTCTTGAAACGCAACTCTATCTGAAAATTCCCCCCCAAATTGCGCGCCGAACTATCTTCGGTCTTGAAACGCAACTCTAATAATCTGAAAAAACGTCCCCTTAATTTACTTGAAATTTAAACGCATTGATTTCGCCCGCGTAAATTAAATATTTATGATAAGGCTCAATAGGTATTAAACAACTAATATAATGAAATAAGGGCAATGAGCCAATTTTCATTAAAATCTTTAAATCAATCTAATTTTCTTTTAGTTTTACCTTAAAAATATTTTATATATAAACAAATGCCTCAAAATATCTCATTCAAATAATCTTTCCAAAATTACATGATTCGAGGAATGTATTATTCAAAGTCGCGTGAATATTTTGGTCTATAACGGACTATTTTGGACTCATCTTATACGAAGGTGGAGGCAATATTTCACGCGATTTATTAGAAGTATGTTTATGAAACGAGGATAAGTGGCTTTTTCGATAAATAATCATGATTGTTTACACAAGGTTTTGCGAGCACTGCGGTTCTTTCGCTAAAACAACCGCCAGTATCTACATACAAAAATTTTTCAGGGGCTAAAAAAAACAATCAATCGCGAAATTGATGTTAACCAAAAGCTTTATTTTATACAAGAACAAATTTTTGAAAGAAATTAATAAAATTATTTTGTTATTACAAGTAAAAAATAATGTTTAATTAAATATTGTTTAAAATTTCGATTCTCTTCTTCTTTTTCTTTTTTGCTCTCTTTTTCTAAAAATAATTAAAATATGAATGAAAATATACGATAGATATGAATTTATTATAAATGAAAAATTTTTGAATAAATGTAAATGCAAATAGGACCAAAACACTGATATGATAAATTAGTCTTTTCTTCAAATAATTAAGTTTTCATAGTCTTTTTTACCACTAATTTTGATCATTATCAGCCGTACAATTACCGTTTAATATTAATTGGTGATAATTTACGAGTATAAAACACTAGCCTTAGTGATTTTGTATCAATGAGTTGTAAATTTTATGATGTAATTAATACGGTCCTTTTTACGGAAATATGTCAATATAAGCTCAGTATTCAGAATGAGCTAACAAAGTTCCACAGGTATGTCTGTCGAATATTAATAGATGATTTCAAAGCACATTCCAATGGGATTGGTTAATCACGCATATAGAATTTTATCAAAACGTTGTGAATACAGAGACAATGAATTTTGAATTTTGATATACATATAATGGATTTCTACATTAACTTTTATATAACTACTTTATAAATTTAAATATAAAATATTGATTTAATTTATTTCAAAAGTTACTCTCTAACAAATAAATAAAAATGCAATATTTTTTTTTAAATTAAAATCAAGAATAATATTAAAAATATAAGAGTTCAATTAAGATTATTTTTACTTCTTAAAATGGGAACTTATGTATTATGTATGTATAAGAGTATGTATTCTGATTATGCTCATTATAATTACGCGATTTTGACTTGTTTTACATAAATGTAAGACTAAACATAAAATATTTATAGTAGTAAAGTTATATTAATAAAACGATGATACGGACAAGATGTAATATGTAGTTTCGCAAAATGTAAATAATTCGAAAGAGCATAATATGTTTCCTGAAGTACTCGAGTTCTGTACATGCGGTACAACATTCGCGTGCAATATTAAATATAAACTGAAACAACACATTTCTACAGGCTGGATAAAATGCAACAACGTAGTCCGAATGGCGGCAAAAGCAGCTGCATTCCAGCTGCGCAGAAGTGCATCTCAAATGCAGCTGGTCGGCTGCGCAACATTCCGTAATAGCTGCGGTCATTTTGAACACGCTGGGTTAGCCAGGAATGTTAATAGAAAATACTCGGTGTCTCCAGACTTTAATTATGAGGCGCGAATGGTGATCGCGAGGGAGTTGGGATAAAGGGGCGAGATGGTGTAAATGTGGGTTGACGCAAGAAGGGAGGAGAATAGGATCCTCCTCTTCCGCGAAGCCTCGAATTACACAGAGGGTGAAAATCGTGCCGCTTATTCAACGGAAGCGTCACATTTACAACAAAGAAAGTATCGAGAATTGACAAGATCTTTTGGACTGTTCGCGAGATATTGGAACAAAACAGCAAACTCGGAAGAATTCTGAGCGTCTTAAGGAAAATACGTCGCGTGCGCGGAAGGACCTCGAGAGAGTAAGAAAAACACAGAGATCCGAATGGAAGAGAGAAATGCAAAAAATCGAAATGAGTCGTGGGAAAGATCACAAGAAACTAGATGAGAATGAAAGAAAGAATAGGAAGATAAGGTGAACACGACGAATGTCATTTGGGAGTCTGTCTCTTCCCTTCGCCCTCTCGACTTCGCGTCGAGTCGATTTTCAAGGTTGATCTTCGAAACGAGTCGTCGGTGCCGCAACGTTAAATCCGCGATTAAAATGCATTGCGTAAAATCAGAAGGGCGGCCTGCACTCCGTTTCGTTTCTGCGCGGCGAGTAAATTACACAGCGCCGTCAATCCGGCTCGGATTTCTCTAAAGCCCTAGGTTCACGGAAGACGGAGTAAAGCGGAATAAGGGGAAGTAGAATGGCGCGTGAGGCTCAACGAAGTAAGTTGAACAAGAAATAGAAGGACGCGCGATGTCCTAAGAAGAGATGAGGTTAAAACCAGAGCTGGACCAAGAAAAATAAGGAAAGCAAAGTATGCGATAATACGAAACGAAGTAAACCGAAGCGGGGTAATGTAAAGAAACGAAGCAATGCAAAGCAAACGGGAATACAGTGGAGTGGAAAATAGAGCAGAGTAAGATAAAATACAGCGTATAGAGGACGAAGAGTGAGATTTAGAACATGAACAAAGTAAACTAGAGGGTTGAAGAAAAGCGGAATGAGAAAAGTAAAGCATAAAGCAAAGTAGTAAAGCGCAGTGAAATAATACAAAGCAAAAAATAAAATAACGCAAAAATAAAATCGAGTAGATTAAAATAGAGCCACAAAAGTAAATTGTATAATAATTCAAAAGATATCGAAGCTAATAGAACAAACTATAAAGACTGGTACAAAAAATGAGGAATGAATTGAAAATATGATTAGTGGTGTAACGCAAAACAAAGATGACATTAATACATTTATTTCATTAAATTATATCAGTGTTTCTATTGTCGCAATGAAAACATTCGGTTGGAAATTTTAATATTGGATTATATTGAATATAGAATTTTGAAAAAGAATAAGCTCTAGTTTTGATATCAATTATTTATGAATCATATAATCTAAATAGTATTATAAAAATTCATAACAGTAATGTGATGAAACACACGATGCACAATGAGGCGCAGATTAAAAGCGCGCGCGTTATCTGTCGCGATATATTTACACGTTAGTAATTGTTTAACGCAATTTTTGGATATAATCGAAGCGATTTATATTATTTAGACGAACATAAAGGCGCCGTTTCCGGAGTATCGATAATATACGCATCTGGCGAGGAAAGGGGTGGGAAGCGAAATGGCGACAATGAAAATTCGTTATCCGTTGTAAAATGAAATTTACGCGCCGAGCGCGATACAATGGATCATCTCGATCCAAACGTATCGCTTTTTGCAGTCGCGAGCCGAGGGTTCGACAATTCCGTTCACAAGCTGCGTGTGAAAGATGTGCCGCGCGGATTTATCCGCGAGCGAGTCGCCACAAAAGCGGCCCCTTTCGCCGCTCTCGCGTTTACGTGCCAAAATGCGTCACGAAACTACACTCACTCAGTTGCCAGTTTGTTCGATTGAGTCCAAAAGGATCCAAAGATTTAACGGTTTTGCCGTATCCTGGACCAGGGTAAGCGACGTTTGTAAAGACGCGGTGAATCCAAAGCTGCAGGTATTTAAGTATCTATAAAGCGATGTAACACACAGAGATATTCCGGAGTAAAATCGCTGCAAGGAGCACTCTTTTATTGATTTCACTTTGAACGTACGTATATCGCGAGTAAGTTTGATACACTTGTAGATGCAAATATCGAAGCAAATCTAAAGATCTAAGTGGAGACATCGATGAAGTGTAGATATTGCCTTTAAGAATTTAGAAGATTTTATTATTTATTGATTTAAAATTTTCATACTTTGAAAATTTAAACTAGAAGAGACGTTCTTAATTCCATAGTTGGCGACAGACCTGGTAAATATTTGAGGATTAAGTAAGTAAGCTTTGAGATCTAAAGTGTCAGATTTACGGGCGCAGTGACGCAAGTCTTTAAATGCTTTTGCTAAAAATATAGAGCGTCAAGAATCTTCTAACTTTATATTAATAAGCATCTTCAAGTATTAATATTTTTTTATACGTCGTTTTTCCAAATATTTTATCTACGGTATTGATCTATGGTAATATTAACATTTCGTGATAATAGTTGATCAATATATAGTATGTTGTGAGAATCATAATTCAATTGTTTTAATTTCAATCATCGATTACAGAAATATTATCTAGATTTATCACTTTAATTATCTCTCTCTCTCATCAAAGAAAAAGATACAGATTTAATTTATTTTCTAAAAGATATAAAAAAATGGGGCTTTTAAAAAGATTATGTTTCTCAGACTCATGAAAATCGTTCCAGACCTTCTATATATTTTTCGTATTACAATATCTTAAATTCCATTAAGTCTATATATCTTCAAGCACCAGGGGATTCATAAATCGTAACTTCGTTGTATCGAATACACAATAGAATATTTTAAATAAAATACTAATGAAAAAAAGAATTCGTACGAACTGGAATGCAAGTACAGTGAGGTCTCGACGTAAGGACAAGAGTCTCTATTGTTTGCATTTTCACGTATGTACGGCTCCTTGGAAAACCGAGTCCATAATTTTAACGTTTTTTCAAGCCTTCGTATCTTTCTCTCTCTCTCTCTCTCTCTCTCGCTCTCTCTCTCCCCCCTCCTTTGCTCCTACTCTTCGTTCTCTCTTTCTATTCCTTTATCATCCGAGAACGGGATGAAAGCTCCGACCGCATGAAAGCGCACCTTTTTGCCCCGGGAAATAAAAATTACCATGTCAGACATAAACCGCTCCGTCTCTCGCTTTTTTCCACCACCTCTTGCGGACTTTCTTCCACCTTTACGAACCCCCGCCGTCTCATCACACCCCTCCATTCGCGCCACTTCGTGAAAGAACAAAGCCACGATGCATAGAACTGATACACTTTATTAGCGTACCTGATCTCTACTCACAGACAGAAAAATAATATTCTTATCAAAGATTTGTTCAAAATTCATAAATTTTTCCATCAACATTTTTAGAAGTTTTTAAATTTTCTTGAGTACACAATACATACAAATCTCTAAGAAATGTTACTTTGATGTGTGAACTTTCAAAATTGAAAACGATAATAAGGATCAAACAAGACAAGGGTAGATCACCACGGTTAGTATGTATAAATAATAATATAAAAACGATTTACTGATTTATTATATAGAATATAATACATATTTTTAAGATTTAATTATTAAAAATATAAAAATATAGCGAGAAAAATATTATGTAATCAAATTTTTTCTACGAAAAAATTTTACAATTTCTACCGAATAATGTCAAAATAATTGTACAATATTCGTATAGCATAAATGTTTTTACAATATTCATTAATTATTATTTTATTAATTTTTTGTATTCACGAAATTTGTAAAATAAACAACGATTATCCTCAAGTAAATTCGCAAGTAGTTGCTGTAATTTGTAAGCAAATCCAAATCCTATCCAAGTACTTCTGCAAGATTAACCAGTCTTCTTTTTCTCTATCTTAATTTATCCTCTTCTCATTTAATTTTTTCGTTTAAAGATACCGATTACATGAAATTAGCGGTTTTTTTCTCGTTTTTTCTTATCAGAAAAGGAACCGTCTGTATTCTCTCTTCACTCTCTTTTATCTTTTTAATGAAGAGCTACGTCGACTCTTCGGACTCGTTCAAGAAGGAATCGAATTCCGACGACGACAGACGGAGAAATCGGCGGAAGCTTAAAAGCTGTCATTCGCCGGTGCGGTTGCAACGGAGTGCAAGAAGTGCAACGTCGGCTGCATCTCGTCTCGCATTTACACCGGCAAGGAGGATATTCTCTCTCGGTTCGCTAGCAATCGAGTATTCCAAGGAGTTAAATAATTGCTAACTCCCGTGGAAACTTTCCTGCAGGCAGATCGGGCATGTGAAAGATCGCGGATCAATGACATGGAAAATGGAGAAGATCAAAAGAATTTCGAAAAGACACAAGAGATAAAGAAAATTGAAAATACTGCAAACATAAAGATCTTTCAGGAACTTTAAAACTTAAAGGACGCAGAAAATTTCACTTTGGAAAATTGACTAATCTAAAAAGTAGCTAAAAATAAAGAAAATGTACAAGCGCGAAACTTCTAGGGAAAGAGAGACACAAGAAGACTCCAGTTTCGAGATAGAAAGATATTAATAAAATTAAAACGTTACGAAATAATGTAAGTATGAAACATATGTAGAAACATAAGAAAAAAATAAAGTATACAGAATTTTGAAAAGTAGAGAAGCAGAATTAGATATGGAAGTTTTAATTATAGAACTGAAGGTAGTTATGTGGAAAAGTAAAAATAAAACGTAAAAATAAAAAAAAATGGAAAAAAACGAAAATATTTAGAGATCACAGGGAGTAAATGGATAACGTCGATATATTGATTATATGTCATGTGCGTGCTGTCGATATAGTTCTATAGGGGTGCACACGTGCACGCACACATGTACACGCAAAACGCATTTCGATGCCTCAGACGGTTGGACAGTTATTGGTACTTAGAAGAAGAGCATCGGAGAACCATAAACTTGGGTGATCGGAGGTTACAGGGGCGGTTTAGAGGCTGCATGGGGGTTGGAGGGTTGGAAAGGAAACGTCCTCGATCCGCGTGCAGGATGCATCTGCATTTAAAGTGGTTGCGCTTGCCAGATACTCCGGCTGCGAAATCACGTGATGCGTGATTTCTATTGTTTCCTTCCTATCCTTCCTTTTCTTTTCGGATCGACGGCGTTCCGATATCACGCCAGGCAACATCAGATTCTTGGCTTTCATTGGGATCCAGGATTTCTTCTCGACGGATCGCGGATTTAGACTTCTATCCGTCGCGAATATCCTGTGATGCAAATTTATGAGGTTTCTCAAGGTCCAGGCTTTAAAATTCAGGATTTTCAGAATTTTGGGACAATATAAGGCAATCTTATACATGGATTTAGTATGGAATATAGCGCTTTTAAGATTCAGGATCTCGTTCAGTCTCGATGATATTTTAAATAGCCAGAACTCTCTAATTTCTTTTACTACGAAAAAATATTTTAAACTAGCAAGGTCAAAGATATATTAGTAATAAAAACAAATAAAATTGTAAGTGAATATATATAGTTAAGAGTTTCCTTGTTTTAATTTTGTGCTATTGACTTATTTTTATATGAATTTAATTCTACCTCGATAAACATTTTAGAAGATATTTTGCAAAAATATGTGAATATGCATTCAAAATTATCGGAGTGTATTTTCGTTTAAAAATACGCTATATAATAATGTGCAATGCATTTTATTTGTTTTTAGCACAGTTTAATATTTAAAAGTCGATATAAAAGCGGTCGAGAGCAATTCCGTTTTGTATTAAAATCTAATTCAGTTCGATTTGTTTCTGACTGTGTACGCAGCCTTTTAACTCCGAATAATATGTCTGCGAGCTATGGACATATCGGACGCGAAAATCGCGTAAGAGATCGCTCTCTTGTGAACGGGAAAAAGACGGCCGGCGGCGATTAAGCTCGAACGCGTAGCTCTCGAAAACCAGGTACAAAATGAGACCGGGACGTATCGATGCCCTAAAGTACACCGTGAAACGCGCATACACACGTGTGTGAACAGAAGAGCGCGCAAGGGGAAAAATTATCATCATCCTGCGAAAACAGAGCACGCTCATTCACTCGTTCGCTCGCTCGCAGATTCTGTGCGCTCGAGATAACTATGCAAATACGCTTCCTCGCTAGCTCGTACTGAGGGCTGACAACGACAAAACCCAAATTCTGACTCCGGCACCGCTAAAGAGAGAGAATAAAGGTAATTCGGAGACCAAGGCTTCGGGGACAAGAGCGGAGAATATTGAAAAAAAGATCGTCTCTATCGCGTGATATTATACGGAAAATCCGTGAGGCAGGAACGTTGGACAAACGGTAATAATACTTTCGATAAAATTTAATTGTTAAAAATTGAATAGTTTATTAATAATTATTAATTACTGTTTTTTCTGATTTTTAAATTCAAAATAACAAAAAGCCTCTCGAGATTTTAAAAAATATTAATTTTTTTAGATTTAGCTCTATGTAACTTTATGTAATAAATTTATGTAACATACTTGAAATTTTGGTATAAATCAGTTTAATAAGAATTTGTTTTTATTATAACTAAGATTTTGAAATTTTAATCAGAAAAATTGGTCTAAAGGTGACCGAAAGGCTCATCGATAAGAAATATTAGATTACTGGATTTTCCTGTGTGTGTGTTTATTTTTCTATCTCGCCTTCAAAAGAATAGAATTTCATCCAAATCCCATCCAAGGTTAAAAATCGCTCACGTCTTGAGTGAAGTTCGGTACCTTTAGGCGACTCTACCGTGTTGATTCTTGACATTACCAGGCCGGATTTTGACTCTTTGTCGCGGTCAAAGGACAAGGGGTGAGAAGTGAATTCCATGTCTCGTGGAATCGCAGGGGCGGATTCTGTACGTGCAGAATATGATAAATCGCGCTATAAAGCATATCCCGGGGGAGGGAAGTGGCGCACCCGCGCACCTTGTTGCTCAGCCGATGACGCATGGCGTCGCGACACCATCGCGTTTCCAGATTCGTGCATCATTTGTCAGCGGCCGAGCGACACAAAAAATTCAAAGTCCATTCTTTCTTATGTTCCCACTATCCGCTCGCAATCGTCGATCATTCGCCAACAATGTTGCTGACCGACGCGTGCCGGAAGTCTCCGATCTGAGTCCGTTCCTTCTTTTCTTTGCTTTTTTATGTTCGTAACCAGAGCAACATTTCTCATACAATGATCGAGCGCAGAGAGGATTTATACCGCGAATTGAAAGGCTGCTTGGTTTTCCATTCTTAGAAATGGCTTCGATATTCTAAGCCTTCTTCGATTTTTATTTGCGCGCTTATAGGAATTTAAAGATAAATGCCTGAAATTATACATAAGTACTTTACAGTCGTTGAAACATCTATTGTAGTTAGAAATTTCCAGAATTTACAGATCTAAAGGATATAACACTTTGTCTCTGGAATCGTAGAATAAGCAGTGGGCGTAATACTCGCCTGTAATCTCTACGACATAAAGTTGACTTTTGTTAGACGAGAGAGAGCGAGTGTTTATATATATGATAATATCAGTTATATATAGTATAAAAAATAATATTAATATGAAAGCACGTATGTTCGATTTGAAATTTCACAAAGGTAAAATTGGTGTGTTCAATTTTACAATTGTTTAAATTAAACATTTTGATACAGTAACTCGGATGCATAGAAATAACAAATATGTTACAATAAAAATTTCAATTTTATGCGAAGTTTTGCAGAGCAGAGCTTCTCTGATAAAATCGAATATTATATATGTGTCACGCTGAAGTGACAATTTATCCATGTCATAGGATATTCACAGAAAATTAGAAAATCTGTATAGATATCTGTATAGATATATAATACTGGTTTATAATTTTGAAAGTCAGAATATGATTTACAGAAACAGCTCATAATATAAATTCCATACTTAGGAAGAATCAGATTAACATGAGTAAAATGGATGTCAGTCTCAAACAGGATATGAATATATAAATTATATGAAACGGGAAATGTTTTGAATCCCTTTAAATCTTTCCGCTCCTTTAAATTTCTTGCATTTGCTCAAAATGAAATTATGAAAATAGAACAATATGAAAATAATGTGAAAATTATGACCTTTTTAATTACATATACATTGTTTCTCAAAAATTATCTAATATAGATCGTGTTTAATCTACTAAGGAAGAAAATTCGACGAATCACGTTTTAAAACATTGAGAAAATAAACTTTTCGCCGTCGTTTATTACCGTTGACGGAAGAGTTATTTAATTTTTTTCCACTATATTGCAGTTTGAGGGTCGCGCGCAGGAATTTTCATTACAGCGTACAATGGTAATTGGCGCTTATCGCGATCTACATGCAGAAGGATGAGAATCGTGACGCTCGACGTATCGCACACGCGGAGAATTTCACCGGTGCGTATTTCGGCGCCTAACTTTTTATACGGCGTTCTCGCGCGCGACGAAATGACGTAGTAAATCCTCGTTTCGCGAATTTAGTTCCGGAGCGCGAATAATAAAGCGCGGACGTATCTTCGCTCAGCGTTTTACCGTCGCCGGCGAGTACGAATGTATTTCGAAAAACTGCTTACGCGCCTTGCCGTTCTCCGCGAGTTCGCACGCGCCACACCACCGTTTTACGCCGACGACGTCTACGTCGCGACGCAGAAAATAATATTTCAGCACGGTAGCAAAAGCGAAATTATCACCCATTTACCTTCTCGTTACAGAAGTACAAAAATTATCATCAAGTGCTTGCAAAATTTACATTTTTTTTTCTGTACTTAATTTTTGCGCACATTTAAGTGCATTGAATGAATGTTATTTTTAATATATATGAGCACGTACTCTGTACATATACGGATTCTGCATATTTTGTTCGATTCAGCGAAAAAAATTCATTCTGTTATTAATTTTATATAACTGTATCTATTTTATTAAAAATAATCGTGCAATATCGAAACAGATTCTGAAAATTTCCAGCAATCAAAATATTATCTGAATGTATAATATTTAATACAATTTATGTACGCATTCCCTCTCTTAATTGATTATAAATATAATATTTAACGTAAGCTGCATATTTCTAGTAAAAATGTAACAAAATACAATTTGTAAAGCTAAGATGTTTGATTCGGCCACGAGAAGTTAATGTGTGCGAGCAATTATATAAGTTTTATATAAGGTTTTAAATTATAAGAGCGATAAAACATAAAAGGGCTTTCTACTAATTAAACTTCAGAAATGCAAATAATGTAACAAAATCCTTCTCTTCCTTGGTATTAATATTAAATAGACTTCACTTTAATTCTCTCTCAATGCAATTCGTCGAGAATGGAAGGCATCACGAATATCTGTAAGTTTTTATCCCCAAAACAAAATATGGATGTATGTTTTCTGTGGAAATAATATTCATATGTTCATATTTTACGTAGTACACGAAGAATGTCTAAAATGTCAGATATCGTTTATAAAGCACGCTCCATGCATGTATTCTCGTTTTGGTGTCTGCAGGCAACACGATGCAATAGATAGATTAGTAGAATTCTATTTTAAAATTTAATTATAAAAATTCTCAATATCCAATATTAAAAAGTTGTGGAAAAGTCTATCCCCCGATCAAAAAAGTAATCAAGAAAAATTTGATTTCAAACTGATAAAAGAATTCGTAGATGATAGTAAAAGATTAAAAAAGATTTTAAACAAGACTGAAATTTATTGAGATCTTTTTTTCAATCGCTCAATAATTCAAAATAATTCTTTCGTAAATCGGTAAAAAAAAAATTATTAAAAGCATCGTAAAGATGAGAAAATAAGCGCGGTCAACACTCTATATCTAACTACGGTTCCATCTTAATAAGCTTTTATAGGCCGCAAGCTCACTGAGATTGAAGTGTTAGGCACTTCAATGCTTAATAGACATCTAAGCTTGAAGTGGCAGTCGGTATGAAGAGGCCCTTAGAGTTTCTTTAGATCTTTATAGGTTGTTAGATTTTCGGAGTTCATTATATCTACGAAGAGAAAGGAGAAAGAAAGTCAGATTCTTGGAGTTTTTGCGTCTTTGGAGTTCTTTTATATTTCAACAATTTCCTAGATCTTCTCGGATCTCCCAGATCTCTTTTGATCCGTATAGTTTCTTGGAGTCTCTTAAAACACAGTCAACAATGGGAAATAACGTTTTCACGCAATTGTGCTCTTTGTTATTTTATTAAAAAGACTGTATCTAATTTTTAAATAATTTTAACCGCACAATCGCATTTTTTAAGTGAATATTATTGAACTCTTAAATAGAAATAAAAAGTTCCGTGAGAGAAAACCGGTTCAATCAAGGTTAAACGTAACAAAACGTTTAATGAAGCAA
Source organism: Cyphomyrmex costatus (assembly GCF_001594065.2). NCBI lineage: Eukaryota > Metazoa > Arthropoda > Insecta > Hymenoptera > Formicidae > Cyphomyrmex > Cyphomyrmex costatus. The sequence goes on along the minus strand of NW_017280250.1, from coordinate 821,141 downwards.
CGCAAAACAAGTTCTTCATGCATTTTCTCTTCCATTTCCTCTTAATTTAACAATAACGAGACGTATAATCCAACAATATCGGAACAACAAGTTTGTTTACGTATTGGAATCATTTTTTCTCCTCTATTTTGCGTCAGTCGGCATACTTCCGCAACCATCCGCGGAACCCACTCCGCTACTCTTGCCATGCTCCGTGCTTTAAACGGAGGTGAGTTAAATTGAAGGGTACCTTGGCGAAACAGCGCTAATACCGCATTCCACCCTCGAAAAAGAAGCACTCAGACCGTACCAGCTCGTGCCACCTTTCACCCCTTTCGCCCCCGTCCTCATCCCCCTTTCGTTAACCCCTTCTCTAATATGCAGTAAAGAGACTCACGTTCAAACTTTGGGCAGTAATTAATCCTGGAAATTACTCATTTTCGGTGTTGCGCGGGGCAAGGTTTTTCCAGCTACTGAGGAATACCGCCAACCAGGACTCGCCGTCTTCACCACCCGACAAATTACTGAATACCTTCGTTAGTTAAATATTTGAATATTTATTCAGTTAGATATTGTGTCGATAATATATTTACTAACTAATTATTATATTGATTGATAATTGAATTATTACGGTACGTTTAATTTATAAATAAACACACGTGGTAAATCAAAACAAATTGGCCACGGTAAATTGTCAGTTTTATTACAGTTCACTTATGAATACGACTGCATAACAAGGAAATATTTACTACATAATTTCTTGCAAATATCAGAATACAATCATGATACATTTTCCATTTTATAATGCATTTTATGTTCGTATAATTATTATGATATTTAAATATTACGATACACATATAACACTATCATAATATATCCAAAACGCAATCACGGTATGATCAAAACGCAATCATAATATAATTACAAAATCGTAATTACTAGTGGGATCAATTTATGTCATTCATTCTAATGCGATTCAATTGTTAAATTCCGTCGCATTCAGTGAAATCGAGTATGTATATTGAAATATACATTGCTTGTACCACAATTTGATATTGATGCATGCCTAAATGTTAAGCATATGATAGCGATGTCGTGGAGTTAGAATACTTATTGATATCATCAATATTATCATAAAATGTTTTGCCAATAAATAACTAAGTATTAAATGAAAAATCGCATTTAAACATATCACATTGATTAAATTTGCGATTTAATGACGTATAATAATGGAATTATAATAACGGAATTATTACAAAATGTCCAAAAATCATTCTGAATTTAATGAATAAAGAAGCGGCCGTGTAATATTTATGCCTTTAAAAACGTTTAAAATATTCAATGAGATTTCCGATTACTAAAATTTATACATAATACGGTGAATTAATTATCAATAAATATTATAGTAACGATATTATAAATAGAATTTATGAGTTATAATACAATATATAATTGGCACTAATAATTGTAAAACTTTTAAAAAATTATAGGTACACGGAGAGAAGGATTTCTTAAAATTTACCCTGAAAATACAGTAATTATGGTACAATACAATAAATTTAAAGATTTTTACCATGCACTTCAGTAAAATTAATCATACTTATTTTATATTTTATTGTAGTTTTATTAATGAATGTGAGAGATTTACATAAAAATTCTTCGAAATATAATGTTGTCCCACAATTATCATATTTTCAGGGTAAATTTTAAGATGTAATTCTTTCCGTGTACGAGAAATAGGTAAATACCACGTGATAATACAATCTCGCACTGTTCTTTTTTGACAACGAAGTGTTGTCAAATTCCATTTTTACGCCACTACTATCGGATTTTGTGTATTGCTTCGACCATGAAATTGTCGGCGTCCACGCTGACAGGAAGTGCAACAACGGCGAGGAAGAAACGCGTACAGGACGAGATTAATAGCCGCGCGGCACGTTAGCATCGCATCGGGATAATTAACATACCGTATTTACATAGACATTAGACAAACAGTTGATTAGAAAGATATAGGCGGGCGGGCGGGCGCCGTTGGCGTGCCGTTGTAAATACAGCTGGTATTCCAGTAGATAGCCACAGTGATTCATGGGGGACAGCAGCCACGCGGCGGATCTATAGATCCACCCTCCGATACCGAGACGTCCCACCCATTGCTCTGGACAACTTCAACCCTCCACCCTTCAGGCGCTGCCGCACGCGAACAGTCCATACGTTTCACCTGGATAAGGCGCGTCCGTAATCTATGGATTACCCCGAAGAAGTTAATGAAGGCACCCCCTGTGGGAGCGTATAGGGCTAAGTTTGTTACTAGAGGAAGTCGTAATTTTGTTGGAAATTTGGAGGAATTATCGGTCAGGGATTATGAGCTGGGCGATAAATAGAGAGCCGGAGAGTATTCTTGTACGTATATTATATTAGGGTAGATTTCAGCAGCTAAATGTCGCGAATCACGATAAAAATATTTCAACGTTTTTATTTTAGTATATAGATATATCTGTATTTTCTTGAAAAACGAAAGAAAAATTCTAGAATAAATTGCTTAAATATGTCTCAAAGTTAAAAAATACTCTCTTTTTCTTTAACTTTAATATCGAATTTATTTATTTGTTTATTTTATCTGTTTGCAACGCGTGAAGATGATATTTTAGTAATGGAGTAGATCGGCAATTTTTTCAGAAATAAAATCTGTAATGAGGTATAAAGAATTTTGAAACTTCGTTTTTTTTACATTTTAAATGTAATTATCAGAATTCTTCAATTCTGTGAATTATTCACAACTAAAATATCTATTGATTCCTCAATATTTGGATAAATACCATCTTGGTCAGTTTGTGATCTGATACTTGCAGTCTTGAAAAAAGTTTGTCACAACGGTATAATGACAGAAGATTATAAATAATTTATGACTATTAGCGATTGAAAGGCAATAAAAAATACTCATTTAACTTAATCTTTAACTTTATTCATTTAGTTTAAGATTTTAGATTTTGGAAATGTTAAATGCTCGAAAAAACAAAACGTCGTTACAGCGAGAAAGATATTACTTTCCGATAAGCCTCAATAAGTGGACTTAGAGGCGGAACGACAGCTGAAATATTTATGTCGCAAAACACGCGCGTCGATATGATACGAAATGCGGCATCGTAGCTAGCGCATTACGCGGTTATATACGCGCGGCGATTACTCGACGTAAGATACAAATCCGATACTCCATCATAACGCGGCGCGCGCTTGTTCATGGAGCCATAAAGGAACGTCGTGATAACGTAAATGATGAAAACCGAGAAGTACGTGCCGTCCGCGACAAGCGGTGGTTTTACAACTACCCACCGATATATATATTTCTGCATTTTACCACTCGAGCTTTATTTAATTGCCATACTTGCGAAGAGAAGAAATTCCGCAAAATTACCTAAATCGTCTACGCTACGCCGCTACTATCTGTTAAACCAAACGTAATTTCCAGTAATTAATTACACTTACCCGAGGAAACATTAATTTAACGTATTTTACGCATGATTTTTCAGTATAAATAGATCACTTAACAACTGTTGCGCCGAAAGAATATATAGTTTGTAATTAATATTAAAACGAAACGCATTTTAAAGTTAAAAGTTTACACTTCCACGTAGCATTAACAAAATTTAGAAAAAAATTTGCTATCGATAATTTCAATAAAATCCTCAAAATCACTGTTTTCTCATCTGTTTATTCGATCCGTCATTTTTCTCAAAAAATTTCGAATAAATTCTTAATTTTATAGAAAGCGATTCATGTTCAGACTAGACCACCATGCTGGTAAAAACGCGGCAATGACTTCCTACACGAGCAACAAAAATGTGTCGAACAGTGTTATTTACTATCAACATGTTACCAAAATCGTTATTTTTTTCTTCATTTTTATACTGTACAATAAAAATATTTCTAATAAAAACACAAGTCTGTATCTCATATTTTTTTTTTAAATCTAATAGAACACACACATAACACATATACATGTACATTCAAATATAATTATTTTAAGTTCCGTTTAAAAAATAAATAATCATATTTTGTAAAGTTTTATTATTGCGGATTTTCTTCGAGATATATTTCTAGGGAGTGGTTGTTTAATGCGCAATATGCGACGTAACAAACATCAATAGCGCCGTCGGCAACAAAAGTCGCTTGTTTTTCAATGTTGGATGCAGTTGGTATCCATTGTACTGTATTCGGATTGCGTTGTCCACGTGATTTGTATAAACAATCGAATTGTTTGCTTTGAAACAGACATCAGTCACATTTTTTGCCAAATTGAGTTAACAGTGGTTTTCGATATTCCAGATCTCCCTTCTGTATTGCGTTCAAATAAAAGTATAACTCGTTTCATTGCCGCAATACAGCTAATTTTGCAAATAATAGTAATAATATGATAATCAAAATCTCTTCATAATGTAAATATTGCATTTTAATATAAAAATTAGAATTAATAGGCTTTACTGGATTCTGCAAATTTGTTGATAAAAAGAGTTCGATAACAGAAAGATGTGAAATTTTACAGTTAGTTTTCCACAAAAAAGTTTAACAGAGAACGCACAAATTCTATTTTTATCAAAACAAAGCAAAACATTCATAAAAGCCGATCAAAACTGTTGGATAAAAACGTTTGATAAAAACGTTTGACAAAAAGCACACTGTTTTATACTTAAAATCGTTTTTTCTATAAACTGTGCGAACACTAAAACAAACGTTTCAACGTCTTTTACATCTCACAAGAAATCATTACCTCGCGAATCGCGTTATGATTTACTGAGCACCCCGTACAAGTCACGCTATTCTGTTGTATTTTGACAGATATGTAATTAAGGCTCGTACTGAATCATAAGTGGTGGATCAGTCATAAAACATCAGAGTACCTTGGGGGTTCTCTTATGACGAGTGATGGGTTAACCGCAAGTACAGTATCTATATCTACCAAGCAGACCCAACTGCCATGCAGTATTCTGTGCTAAAGCTGCTTGTGTCTACAGTAGTAATTCACAGATCTTTGCTTGAAGTAACGTACATATTTGGTTTCGTGTCATCTTTCTCCAACGTGTTGAAATAGGTTAAAAACCAGAGAAAGGAAATAGATCTTAATACACAGATTGATAAGCAAATTCGGTGGCGTAAAATTCTCCGTTGTTAAAAAGAAAAAGAAAAGAATTCGCACTCGTGAGATACATTTATCTATATAACACTGACAATCGAATCCAATATAACGATTTGTTCTCCGCCCATTGTTCTGGCCCCAAGGTAGTTATCACTCGGGTACTCACTTGGAGAGATGACTCTGCAATGCGTGAGTGAGGTGAATACCTAAAGGATCCCCTGAGAGTTCTTAGCAGACAAGAGAGAGAGAGAGACATAAAGCTAGAACGGAGAGACATTTGAGTGGCTATCGTGCGCGGTTTCTAATATTATCTATTTCATTAATATATATTTCATTAGCATAAATCATTTGTAATACTTGCGCTTAACAGAATCAGACGAATACGTAAAGATGCTCCTGTTTTCACACATGTTATTACACAATTTTCACACTTACAAAAAACAGGAGAATCAACTTATTCGAAACAATTTGTACCACACCATGTCGTTTAGATCGTAAGATTATCATCTGTATAACTTTGTAACAGCTTCAAGAATCGCTGAAGAAGGACCCGTGAGTTCCGAAACGTTTGATATCATTATATATTTTTTTATATTACATTCTTTATATATTTTCATTTTTATGCTGTACTAACATTGTAAACTTGAAATTTATTTTATAAAAACATCTTATTACTGCTCGATTTAGATCGAAATTCTTTATATTTTGCAAAAAATGAGCAAAATCTAATTATAAATTATTGGATATCTTTGACAAATTAATGTACTCTGATATATGCAATTTACGATTTACCTCTGTGAAGTTGGCACCTCATTTTTAAAAAAATGAGGTGCCAACTTCACAGAGGTCGAGGATTTAGAATTATCGAAAAAAATGATGTGTGCGTTTAAAGATTTACATTCATTTCTTTTAGCAAAATTAGTAAATAAAAAGAGAAAATTTTTATTTAAACTATAAAATTATATTGTTAAATACAAATATTAACCTCATCAAAATGTTTCATATGTACATTCATTTTTACACTGAAAATATTTCAATTTCAGTCATGGGCTGTACGTACACCTGATATATCGTTAAAAAAATGCAAATATTTAACAGACGTGAAATATCGTATCTGTAATTTCTGTTTCTAATAGGTCTCCTCCAAATTTGACAGATATTAAATTATTCCGTAACGATTAACGTCTCGCAGGTATTTTTATTGGTACGAGCACCAATATCTCTTTGTCCGGAAGGACATCCGTTATGCCGGCGCGACATTCCACTACGTAATTACCTTAACGCGTGATAATCCCGAAATTTTTCCAGGAAATTTCGAACGCGCGGTAAAGCGCAGCGGTGCGGTGTTCGCAAGCGCCGCGTCGCGTCGGCTCGATTATCGCAACTAGGGCGTCGCGACGCGGACAATAAATAATGCGACGCTAATAAACCCGGCCGCGTACACACGGCGCGCACGATGCAATTTCACGTGGGAATGCACTCCTCTTTTTTTCCGCGCGAGGCAGCGTCGCGCCGCGCCGAGCCGCGCCGCGACGCATTGCTCACTGTTGCGTGAAACTGTGTTGAGCGGAAAAGCGATGCCGACTTATGCAAACGACGCGCTCGACGAACGCCGTAAAGGTAACACAACCTTATGCGAAGCCGATCACTAGATTTTTTATTGCATTATTACATTATTTAAATACCTTATGCCTCATGCGTGAAAGTTATAAGAAAAGTTATAAAAAAATTTCTCTCTCACGCGCGAATATCTTTTTAATTTAATTACAATATATACATATACATAGTTCTTATAATTCTTCTATTTTATCTTAATCTATTTTTTGTTTTTTTTTTGTTTATTGTTTATCTTTTATCATTTATTATATGTTTTTGCCTTAAACAAAACATATATGATAAATTTTTATTTAAAAATTGTTTTTTGTAAACATTTTATAATTGACAATAAACGATTATATTTTAAATTTAAACCATTCATATTTTTTAAAATTCGCGCGTTTCAACCAAGAGTTTCATGAAATTCCTTTTACGGGGAATAAAACCGTAATTGAATAATTTTTCAAATAAAATATTCTGCGAATAAAGCCGTTATCAATTGCACGATCAAAAACTATCTAAATATTTAAAATACCGCGACAATTAATATATTGCATAAAAAGTCGCAATTTTGCAGAACAGTTTCCACTCCCCCTTGCTTTTTTGTTATTATTATCTCGCAAAAAAAAAAACGTCGCTTTTGCTCTCGTTTATTTTCCGAGAAGCGAAATACTTTAAATTTACAGTGAAATTTAATAACTCTCCGAACGCAGAGGGAATTTATATTTTTGTTAATTAATGCGCGGCTCGCATATCTAGCTTATTCCTGTTTTTCTTTGCGAGTTAAAAATTAAACATTCAGGCAGGATTAAACGGCGGGATATTTTTATCTAATCAACAGGTACGTTTTCAGAGCAATGTCAAAATTGTTGAATACATTACAGTAGAATCCGACTATGTCATCGTCGATGGCATCGCATAAATAAATATCAAATCTTGTCTAATTCCATCGTGAATTTTCGATGATCGATGGTACCGCACGAGTATGCTAAACTCTGTCAGAACGGTCGGGTTAATCGATAACAGTATTTATTTACAGACAATTGTATGTTTAACTGTCGTATATCATTGTTGTTCTGCTATCCTTGCTTGCAACTACCGTTATTTATCGGCGATACCAAAATACAAATTTCCAAATAATAATAAATATCGACATAAAGTTGTAATAATTACGGTAAGAGAAAAAATAAATCCAGAAATCCAGGACTAAATTTATGTGTACATATTTATTATACTTATTATTTAACAAAATCTACGTTTGTTAATTATAATTTTGATAGACATTATAGTTTTTTTTCGCGCTGATGAGAAATGTCATGCAAATTGAACAAATTATATCTAATTCTTTCGTTAATTTCATGAAAATTTTATTCTATGATACGATTTTCATTGAAAACTCAGCTGTTAGCTTTTTTTATTCTTACTGTAAACTACGGTTTATGTCTACTTCACGATTTATTTCCGTTGAGAGAAGATCATTGTGAGTGTCTTTATTGCCCATTGTGAAGAATAGTTTACAGAGATGCCAGTAACACTTCTTCCTGTTACATGGCTTTCAAATGCACTCAAAAACATATGTTAGGGCATCTCATGTTATACGCCATATTATCACTGTAACTTATAGTTACAATATTTTGTATATAAAGCAAGTTTTCTTGAAATGTTTAGTTAAATAAATTAAAATTTTATTGAAATCTCAATTTTATAAAAATATTAAATGCAAAGATAAATTTTAAATTGTCACCTAATTTTATTCTTGCTTTTTCCTCAGATAATCATCTACTATATTTTTCTAGTTTTTATTATAAGATATTATCACGATTTGTATGTAGATACTATAATAATTTAATTATTTTTGTATCATATTGATATTGATTGAATCAAATTGATTATTTGTAAATGTATATGGAGGATGTTCAGTTATCATCTACTTTTCGGCTAAAATTAAAAAGTTTTGTGATACAAATTATATCATATTAAAGAAATTATTCATGCAAAGTTGAGTGGTGTATCACTTATCTTGGGAAAACATTAGAAACATGGAAGAAATAAATCGTAATAAACGTCAATAATTTGTTATCATGTTTTGATAAAAAGTTGTTAAGTATTTGTTGGATTTTCGAGCGATTGATGAGCAACGAAAAGTTTGGTACAAAATAATGCCTTGATTTTGAATTTTATAAGATTTGAGCAACGAACGTGTTTATCAAGTTATACGTGTTGAAGTACTTATAATACAGTTTTTGTTGTTTAATTTCCGGAATATCTTGATATGTCTTACTTGATAACTTTTAGATTTATTGTTTCTGATATATAAAAGTTCTTTTCTACAAGTGTGTGCTTGATGTTTCTTCATGATAAGCGATTCATTACTCGACAAGTAGTTCTTTAATATAATAATTTGTACAGTTTGGAAATTTTTTATTAACCAAAAATCAGTCTTAAACTTAATATTCTCCTTTATTATCATAACGAAGAATCTCTTTATCAACTTACTGTTAAATATGCTTATGTTATCATCTAATCATATTTAATTAGTAAAAAAATCCAGTTTTTAAAGTTTCATATGTATATCACGTTCCCGTCATATCGTACTGTATATAGATTTGTCAATGCGAGACAACACGATACTCGCATCACGTAGGTATGCATCCCAACATGGATCTAGGTTGCAGCCTCACGAATGCACGGAGATTTTTAGAACAACGCGAAATCCTTCGTGCCTTTGTCCCTCGGAGTCTCCTCGGATTCTCCACGCTTTCCTTCTACACGCCTCTCTTTTTCTCTCCTTCTCGCGAGAATTACGAAATCCCCTAACACGTCGCGTATAATGCACACTAGTGCATCCGGGATGATGCGGATACGCGTACGCGTGCATGCATGAGTACGTGCGTGCGTGTTTCATGTCTCGTCGCTCGTTCGCGCGCGATCGAGTTTACTCGCTCGCGCTCGCACGCCGGCATGAGAGCGTCGGCTCGCTGAAATTTAATTTGTCCCGACGCAAAACTAGTTCCATCTCCATTTTCTACGTTATTTCTGAAACACGTAGTCTGTCTCGAGGATAAGCAAGATATCGCAGCAAAAAGCGGAAATCGCGAAAAATGAGAAATGATGTCAAAGATAAATCGAAACGAACTTATTCGGCTTCTAAGATACATTTTAGATCAAGCTTGAAAGCAGTGTATGATAATAATTAGTATAATGACAACCATTGAAGCTGCAAATATTTAAATACAACGCCTTGATAATGATAATCGACATTTTTAAATTATTTTTTCCTTCTTACTGTAACCGCATTCTTCAAAATGATTTTTTTATACTAATGTTTATATATGTATGCAATTTAATATTCTATGCGATTTATTATGTGCTGATGCAAAAGGATATGTATTTGTAATAATGTAAAACCTCTTAAATTTTCAAAACAGCCAGCCGATTCCAGTTCATAAATCGAAAATAGACAGTATCGCTTTGTTTCCAGCCAAATTTTTAAATATTTTATCTCTTCGTTTCTAAATAAAATAGCAACGTTGTTACTATTGATCTTTGCACGTATCGGAAAGCTCTGCGAACGACTCGAGGATGCTCAGCTAAGTATACGATTCACGAGAAAGGATGCAGACGCATTACTTGTATGCAATATTGGCACGAATGACATCTATTGTGTATTTATATGCTAGAAATATAATACGTAAAACCTACTTTTATATTAAACGTATCGTTAGTCGACATACATTTTTTTGTTTATTTTAAATTATTCCGCCATAGCAAAATATTTATAGATATTATCATTTTTGACAAATTGTGATAGTCTGATTTTCAACATGGCGTATCTTTGTATGTTTAGTTACCTTTTGCGATAATAAATGTCCACGGAGGAAAAAAATGGGAAAAGTAACGTGTAAAACGTTTCCGCATATTCTAAAGAGCGTCATGTAATAAAATTTCGTAATGTAAAAAATGTTACACAATGAAATTTAGTACTGTATTCCTAGTTTTTACAAAAATCTTTTTACGTTTATCTGCTGGTAACAAATGAAACTTTTGTGTTATAAACTTCTCTTATCGATTTAGATTTAGAACATTAATAAAGATTATGATTTCTCTAATAATTTCATATTAGAAATTATAAATATTTTGGATTAATAATTAAAAGTTAAGTAAGATGTGCCGAGATTGCGAGAACTTTTGCTTATAAAAATAGAACTTTTAACAAATAACAAAGAAAGGTAGCAATATATGTAAAACCATCGAGCAGCAAGTAAAATATATCACACCATTCGAGCAAATATCAATATTAGTACAATTTCGATACATTTCTGCTTCTCTCTGCTGCTCGATGTTTCTATCTCTAAGGATCTTTCTGCATACGCTTCATCGAAGGATGCATTCAAGGGTATGTATCCTTGGATGCATTCTCGCGGAGGCTAATGTACGAACATTCGTGCATTCGTTCCTCGTTTTATTTATTCGTACTTTTATTTCCGAGATAAACTCTCCCTCTTGCTTTCCGTCCACGGCGTCTTCCTTCCAGCAGATTTCCGTCTTATTGTGTCGCGTAGCGTTTCCCTCTGATAAGAGAAACACTTGTGAAAAGCAGCGTTCGAAGGAAGACGCGCGTTGGCGTTTCTGTCTGAGAAATTTCGTTAAAAAACGCGTACGCGTTAGCGGAATAATAAAAATAAAATTGAAAAAGGACGAATTTAACAATAATAGAAGCAAACAATTTGATGATGATAAAAACAAATGTGTTTGATGCAAGAGATCGAGTTAATAACTACATGATTTTATATTTAAAAGAATATTTGAATATAGCTTCGCACAACGTTACGAGAAAACAATTTATTTCTAGATTAACTTGTTTTTTAAACAAACATGTTACAGATAAAATTTTACTTTGCCTTTAGAGTTCTGTATCACTGAACTGCAATCTGATGTAAATTAATTTTTTTAAACGCACTAAATTATTTGTATGAGAATTTAAATCTATGAAGAGGATTATTGTAAAACAGCATTTTTGTTTATTGTACACAGTTCTTTGTATAAATATGATTATCAAAATGTTTAATTAATCCACTTACTTTATTTAACATATTGCGAAGATCTCCCTCGATGATGCAATAAATTACTTTTCAATGATTTAAGATAATTCTAGAAAAGCGAATATCATCCTTGAAAACATATTACATTCGTGACGTTCGATAATTTATATTACGCGTGAACGAGAAATCAATGAATTGCAATCAATTATAATTGTGCACGATTGAATCCGATTCACTCGATATTCGTAAATATTATTTGTTTTCCACAAATAAAAATTGTACGAGAAACACTGGATTAACACTTGGAGCGTTTCGTATTTCAAACACACACACACACACACACACACACACACACACACACATGCGCGCGCTCGCGTAAATAAGAAACGCGGTTGATTAGACATGGTTAGACATTCATCACTTTGAATATATGTACATTATGTACTTACATGCGATTTATCTTCGATAAGTAAAAGTTGTGAGATGTATGTAAAAAAAAATGTAATATTTAACATAATATTTTCAATATACGTTTAACTTAGACGGGAATAATGTCATTATTTCTATCGTTACTCTCTTTTTATAAAAATAATTATTTTATTTTTTAAAAATAATTTTGTAATGACGTTGCAATTTTTTATGATGGTAACGATAACTAAAAACTATGGGGAAGTTTTGACAAATAATTTGTCATCATTACGTATCATTGAAGAAAAGTAACTCATTATTTACAATCGATTACTTTTATTGGCTACTCTAAGTTGTTACAAGTAACGCAAGTTACTTTTTTTTAATAAATAACTCGTAATAATAACAAGTTATTTTTCAAAAGTGACTTTCTCTTAACTTTTAGTTATTTATTGTTATCATCATAAAAAATTACAACGTTGTTATCAAATCGTTATTATAAAAAGTAACGCTGAAAGTAACGACGTTATTTAAATTTTCCAATCTTGCATTTGACATTTCTAGTACTAAAATCTGTACACGCGATTCATTTAAGATGCGTGAGAAACGCGAAACCACGGAGAAGCCTCGATTATATGTGAATAGTTAGACGACGTGGCGACAACTGAAGAGGATTGTGTGTCTATACTTGTGACTGCGTGGAGATGAAGGTTAACGTTCACCCGTCGGACAAGTTATGTTACAAACTACAAGATACATTGCGAGAATTTAGTATTTTAAAACTTGATCGTTCATATTTGAGATTTGTTTCTCATTAATTTCACTGAAACTCTTACTTGACTTGGAAATTATAATATTCATCCAAAAATATTATTAAACGTCAACAACACCATTTTATTGAATATATAATAATCTTCTTTGCTTATATGTGTATTTTTTCAACCATAAATAAGCAGAGGAAATAACATATTATTTACTTTTTTATCCATTTTGTACATTGATTAAATAAAAAATGAATAAAGCAGATTATCGGATCGGATCAGATTCCACTTTCATGAACATGTTCTAAAAAAAAGTTTTTTTTTTTTAAAAGGTTAATACGAGGTAATTGGATCTTATATGGTCTACCTAAGCTTTGTAACCTAAAAAATATTTTTTGTTGAGTCCAAAATTGAAAATTAATGATCAGATTTAAAAAGGAAACATTTTTGAACATTAAAAAGGATACAAGACATTTTCAAATATTTACGTGAGCGCAATGAAAATTTTAAGAAGAGTAACATTTAGATATTGAGTATCTAAAATGGCCTAAAAGTATATACTTTCCTCTTTTTCGTAAATAAAATGTTAGAAAAATGGAAAATAAAATGATCTAATGTTACTTTTATTAAATTATAAGTTTGTTAACATAAATTGACATGTAAAAAAATACACAAAAAACTATGTCCTAAACAATTAATTTATTTACTTATTTCTACATACACATGTCAATGTTATCAAATGAATTAGAATCTATAGTCTGGAATAACAAAACTAAAACGTTACAATGTGTGTACTTTCTGTTTAGATTGGTCATTTTGATTCTGCCTTATAGAGTTTTCTCTCTTTAGTTATAAACAAAACGTTGTCACAAAAATATAAACTAAAAATATTATAAAGTATAAATACAGTATTATAAAGTATAAATACAGAGCTACAATAATATATGAACTGTGGAAATCAATGGAATCTTTTGGTAGTTATAGAAAGCAATTATTTATCCATACAAAATATTACATCATAACTACGACATTCTGTATTTTGCTTTACTGACAATAACAGAATAAACAAACTGAGCAATAAACTGATGCAATCAAATCAGATGACCTGCACGATTATTAATGCTATTTGTTGAATTCACCATGTAATTATTCACAAACAATCAATAAATTATATTAGGTATTAGGTCATATAGGGTCTGGTTATTTTGTTATTGATTCTTGTAAAATAAAATCGATGTTGTGTAAATTAAGACGATAATAATAGTAAAAAATTTACTTGCCATTGGGATTTTTTTTAGTATATTCTGATATTTATCGTTGATTTAACACTTCCGATGTCTGATTTGAATTACGTTTTGATGTTATTTGACATTCTATGAATATTACGCGATATCTGTTTCAGCGTTTTCGATTTTGATACACATTTGATTCGTTTTTATGAAAAAAAAAACACGAAATGAATCGTCTTTATTAAATAGCGACGATACGACGACTAAACGCTGACGGCAATAACTTTGCATGGTTGAAATATGTTATATAATAATACATACAAACAAGCGCGAGTGCATTTTATGATGCAACACTTTAAATTTTTGATATTACTATGCATTGGGTCAATAACTCGATATATGTTATCTATTTGATTTGGCACTTCCGACATATGTATTTATATGCGCGATTTGTCTTCGACAAGTAAAAGTTGCAGGATGAACTGAAAGAATACACGACACTATAGATACGATATTCCCGATATATATTCGTCATATCCGGTATTTCTAGTATTACAAAATTCACGCACGTAATTTGTTTAAACTTGTGATACACTATTGAGATTAAGGATTGTGAATTAGAAATTAAGAATTCAATTAATGAAATCAAGGTATTTATTATCTCTGAAAAAAATTTGGAAAACCTGAATCTTTCTAACAGAAGAGGATTTCTTTTTTACAAATACAAAAAATTAAAATTTGAGATTTTCATGTATTATTAGTTCTCAAAGAAATTTTTACTATATTTTATTTTTAAATTTAAATGTTGTTTTTCTTTTGAAAACGTTGTTCCTTTAATCACTTCTCTTCGATAATACAAAATATTAATGATTGATTGGCAACAAGTGACATACATATCACGTATATTCACGTACATTCTCGCGAATTTTCATACAAAAAGAATGACAGTAAAAATAATATTCAGTAGAATAGAATAGAATTGCTCACTGAATCTTGTAGTATCGCTACGTAATCACTTGAAATCCTTATCTTTTTACTAATTTATAATATATATAGTCTGTTTGCGTTGTTTATATTCCAATTTATTTCAAAGTTGCAGTAAAAATTTTCTAATTTTGGAATTTGGAATAAAACATTTAAAAAATCCAGGAATTCTCAAAAAATTTTTTTACAAAATTTTAGTAAATACCTTGCAGTACAAAACAGGTTAACACCAAAATTATTTATTGGCCGAATTCTAATCTTTAATTCACAATCTCTGATGCGTAGTATGACAGAGTGAGTAAGAAATACGAAAACGTGAAGACATCTCGATTACGTGTGAATGGTTAGACGATATTAATATGCGATGATAACTGAGGTCCGGATTATGTATTTACGATTGCGTCAAGGCAAAGGTTTACTATTGTAACCAATGTCTTTTAAGTTATACGTTACAATAAGAACTTCATAACAGCCGCGATACGTAATACACGTAATGGTACACGTAATTCAGTATTCTTTCAAATATTAATTCATACGATATTACTGGCCACTGGCGAAATAAAATCAGCGTAGCTGTGACAATGGCGAAAAATATATTTTCCGCCAGAGCGTTTCGAGATATTCTGATATCGTCAATTTGACACGTCTGATACTCTATTAGACCGTGTTTCGATACTATTTAACTCGTCGCGCTGATATATTAATGTGCGGTGTCTATTTTTACACAAGAAAAAAAAAAGACGTTTTGAGCAACAATAATTTTTATGCGGTCTAAATTTGCAACACGGCTCGACGCGACATCCCGAATTTCCGATCGCAATATTAATACATTCTGCATTGGAATTGTCATTCATTAATTCGATAGGATGAACCAGTTCGATGCTCAAACAGTATTTCAATTATTAATAAGTATATGTCACTTTTAATTTCTAAAAATTTCTCTGGTAAGATAATAATCTGCGACGAAAAGTGTTGTAGAGTCGTGGAGGACTATTTCGTCTTCATGTATAATACATTTATGTTACAGTAAAGCGTTGATCGGCTCATGCGTTCAAAATTCTCTTGCTTTAGTATTGTAATAGCATAATGTACTCATATAATTGATACTTATAATAATTATAACTGGAAATTTTGGATATTAAATTACCTTCGAAGCTAAAATCAAAATCTCTAACACAATAACGCTATCACTCATTTAATTTATGTTAATTAAGAGACTAATTAATTTCAAAGAACCAAAATAATATTCGTATAAAAAAGAATAATTATTATATGTATATATTTTTTAATTAAAACAATCTGTAGGTGCAAAATAAAGTATTAAATTATTTGACATTTTAAACAAATTAAATAAAAGTGTATGTTTCAATATAAATCTACTGTCAGCTCCATAGGGTTAAATGCTAATTTTAACAACGCAAAGATTTTTTGATGATCCATGCAATGTATCATTTAAAATGACTCCAAAAAACAAGAGCTTTGGAAATTATCGACATTCGTAACGCGATCCGGCAATTCACGTAAGTAAATAAGAAACATCGTGACTAATTGTGATCAGATACGAATATACTTTCAGAATTTTTTGACATATTTGTACATACGATTTATTTCCGATGAGTAAAAGCTGCGAGACAAACGTAAAAATGTAACGCGAATCTTGATATACATTCACATCGTTATGTTTATTTCCATCAATATATTAATAGATTAATATCGATTTAACTTATTTTCTTCTAATTCTTATAATTAGAATAAAAAAAAATATTGAAAAATAAGTGCTCCAAATAGATGTGCTAATTATGCACTGGACATAGTCACAACAAGAAGTGAGGGGGGGGATTAAATTAAATTTAAAAAATTAATTTTTTATTTTAAAAATTTATTAGGGTAACTGTGGTTACTATTCAACGTCGATTTCTTATCGGTATAATTTTAATTTTAATTTTGTTAAAAAGAACACAGAATAAATACTTCAAATAAGTAGTTAATGACTGTCTTAGTATTAGCCAGTATTAGATTTCTGTAAGAGATTGTGTACTTATAACTACGTGAAGATTAAAGTTTACCCATCAGACAAGTGTATTATATTACAAACTACAAGATACAATGCTACTTACGATTTTACAATGTATACTTGTAATTTGATGCTTTCCCGATATCAATACAATATTTCTTGCGAGGTACAATTTGTAAAGCGAATGAGATAATAACATTGAGAAATACTTGCTCTATTGTTCTAGGATATATACACGGAAAGAATAATTTTGCTGAAGTATTCAAAAGTATAGCTAGATACAGATATAAAAATAATTTCGTTCGACTATCAAAATAAAAATAATTATGTAGAAACATTCAAACTTGTTGCTAGAACGTTAAAACTTTTTGCAAAATTGCTCATCGTATTTGAGATTCGTATATACAGAATTTTGGAGATCCAATAGAATTACTTTCAGCTTTGTATTTAGCTAAATTTTTAGATACTTCTGCAAAATCATTCTTTCCATGTCTCGTATGTACGTCGATATTTATTATCGATGTTTAACGTTACTGTCATATTTGTGTGTGTGTTAGTTTCAATATTTAATAATTCGTAATTTAATATGTACGCACGCAGTTCACTTTTGCGAAAAAGAACAAAATGTCTACTTCAGTCTTTGGTCTGAACAGTGGCGGTGACGACGGTAGGACTACGTTCGGAAACTTCATTCAAGTGCCCTAGTGCGTCATTTTAGCTTTATCGTTCATTAGAATAAGGATAAAATGACAGCTTCGTGCACTCGGGTGAAGTTTCCAAACACAGCCTTGCGGTGCAACTTTACATGGTTTGAATTTTCAACGAGTGCGATCGACGATATTAACGCATCTTGCATCGAAATTGTGCTAATTTACTTAATATAATAACGCTCGTCCAATATTGGATTTGGTGCTCCCGATATTAATAAACACAAATCACATTTCATCCGTAAAAATTGCACTAACTGCGTTAGATAATAAATTTCGACGGAAAGGTGGACATTTTGGATTTAGCTTACTATGTATTTCATGTTGCAACGAATTGTGTGTGATTGACGTGACCGAAACTCTTACGTTTTAATGTCATGAAAATATAAAGACTATGATATACAAAAAAACTTGAGCACTAAAACGTAAGTAATAAATAAATCAATTATTTTGGATTTATTATTGCTTACGTTATCTATGCCTTATACTTTCTTATATGATTGGCCGATTCACTTTCACTTACGGCGTACATCTTACTGCCTTTCATTTTTGTGTGTGTCATGGACTTAATAAACTGATGGACATAATAATTCCGTAAATTTGATGTGTTAAAATTGTTTTTCTGTCTTTTACAATTTTTTAAAAAAGACACTAAAATAAATGTTAAATGTGATCAAACGTTAATAATTTATGAGACGTTATTGATGTTGTCATTGGATGTCCATTTAAATTAAAATAGCCATAATTTGATAAAAATATTTAAATCGTACTCAATCATGAATTGAAATTCGCTAGGCTCTTAAAATTGAAAGCTTTTGAATTGTACATTTCGATGTCGTAGACTTTATTTAGACAACGGTTTTTGATTTGTTGTAAAAAACGTTGAAACATTTATCGTCGACCTATTTCACCTCAATTTATTAAAAATTCTGATGTGCTGTATAAATTCTGTCAATGGCACTGTGTTCATTGTAAAAATGTCTTCGGGGTATGTATGACACTTCAGAGAGAATTTGGATGTTGAACATTGTTGTTGAGAGAGAGGGAGAGAGAGAACTAAATTTCATAAAAAATCATTATAATTAAAACAATGGTTTTAAAAAAATCGTCAAAATTGTCACAACACGAAAAAAAGTAGCTTTTCAAGGTTTTGTGAAACAAAAATGACTTTCTCAAACTTTTAAAGTAAGGGAGCGCGATATTGCTAATAATCACAACAATATAAGCTACTAATTAATGCATCTTCCATTTACTTAGAATATAAGCTGTTTGAGAATACAAATTGTTTTTCAGTAAAAAACAATTTAATTAGCAAAACATTTTGTAGACAAAGTACTTAAAAAATTTATACAACACATTACGTCTAGTAGTTCGATAATATATTAGTACACATATACATGGTATACATAATAATTAATGAAATCAATTAATGCTACACGTA
Source organism: Cyphomyrmex costatus (assembly GCF_001594065.2). Classification (NCBI taxonomy): domain Eukaryota; kingdom Metazoa; phylum Arthropoda; class Insecta; order Hymenoptera; family Formicidae; genus Cyphomyrmex; species Cyphomyrmex costatus. The sequence goes on along the minus strand of NW_017280250.1, from coordinate 801,849 downwards.
ATGACGGGTCGCATTAATAATGGTAAAGTTTCTTTATCGTAAGATCGAATATTTCAATGGCCAATTAGCAACCTGACGCTTTTGACGCTCATATACGTTACATATAGTCACTAATTAATATTTTACGATTATCTGTGATTGTATCGATAAGCGAAAATATATACATATATATATCATTGCGATATATAATTTTTTTTCTTTATATGAAATTCTTTGGCGTCAAATAATAATGACGATAATTTTTTGTAATATATTTGTAATACTTGGTAAATAACGGAATATTTCGAAACGCGATTCAATGGTAGTTTCGTGTCTTTATCACGTCCTACTTCGCGAATTTTATTCCACAAAAATTAACGGGATAACATGTGCGAATTAATTTCCAAGAGAATATCGAGTTACATACATGTATTATTACATGTGTATTACATATTGCGGATGTTATAAATATTCTTATAATATAATGAGTATCGCAATAATATAAAACATTAAATTATTTAATCTTGGCGTAGTCATAAAACATATATATGTGTGTACATAATCCGAACTTTAGTTAGTGTCATGTCGTTTTAAGTGTTTACACGTAATCAGTAAGATATACCATAAGAAGTAAGCAAATCAACATTTTTGACAATATTAAATAAAAATCGACCAAGGAGTGTTTAACACAAATAAACGAAGAAGACCATATTTTGGTTAAAATAGGTTTTGATGCCTAATAATATTTTCGTGTAAATTTTACAATTTTCAGTTAAAGCAAACTCCACATCGATTATTTGTTGATTTTGAAACACAGTAGTTTTAAATTGAAGTTGGAGTGCGTAATATAATATCACAAATTAAATTGACAAGTAATTTAATAATACTAATGTTAAAGAGCATTTTTAAAACGCTGTAAGAAATTTGTTTGCTAAAATTGGAGATTGTATGATTACCCTAAAAATATTATAATATATTTTGATATTTTTATAATATTTATTTCATGTATAGTATTTTATTATAGGCATCAAGATCCGTTTTGACCGAATAAGACCTTTTTTGCTCATTTATATTCAACATTTTTTATTTGCTATTGCTTATGTGTTATTGTCTTAGTTCTCGTCTGTGATTGGTCGATTCCGACTTTCTATGTACCATTGCCTCTTAAATGGAGAATCGTATGCGCGGATTTTAAAACTAGAAATATCGAATCGTATCAAGTTATCCATTATACTTTTATATTTATCTTGCTGTTTTTACAAAGTCGGAAATGTATTGTTGCGTGTGCGAGCTCGTCAAGAATGTCGAATGTGTAATTATGAGTGCGTTCCATTTCACGTATGATGCGCACGATGTATCGTTTTATCTTTGTTGTTTATCAAATATTACGGAATAAAATGATACGTCATGCGCATCATGCAAGAAATGCCTGGTCGTAATAATGGGACATTTCTCATTTATACGTGCAAATTGTCAAATTGCGTAATAAATATAGTGATTGTTTCCAAGAAAAACTTTGCTCTTCGGAGAGCACATTTTAAATAATACATCGCATAAATAATTTTTCATCGTTTAAACTAAAATCAGTATTCGGTAATTCAATCGAAATAATTCAGCAATTCAACGCTCGAAATATCCAATGGTTTGAATTAATTTCTCTTTTGTGTCGATAGTCATAATTTGCAGTGCGTAATTCGCTGCAGCGTAAATATACGCAGAGGTGAAGCAGACTCTGTCTAGCTTTTTGTCGCAGCTTATTACTTTCACAGCATTTTTTTTTACGAATCAAAGGTGATACATGTGTGCTTATTAATATTGAAAGTGCTAAATAGATCAGACGGGCGAATTAATTAATGAAATTCTGGGACAGAATTAATTGCGATCGAAAATTCGGAACGTCGCGTTGGACTGTCGAATGCGCCGCGCCACGCGCCGGTGCAAATTCAAACCGTGTGAAGTTGTCACCGCAGTCGTCCGCATCAGTTTCCAGTTATCGCCACACTTCAGTTACCTGCGTTGCATCGTCGTTGCATAAAGATGTTTCATCGCCGTTCTTTTGTACGTGAAAGTTGCGTAAGTGCGTCGCGTATGTGAGTTGCGTGTTAATACAACAAACGACAGCGACAATACAGCGTCGAAATGTAGTCTAATCTAACGTCAAATAAAGGTCAAGCGGCTGATATCGGTACACTTCAAAACGATTCGGCGGCAAGTACACACGGTAACACAAAAATGTCTTCTCACGCCTTTTCTCACGCCTCATCCAAAGTCATACTAATAAAGTACCTCAATGGAATATCATATTGTTTTAGTATTTTGCGTTTAAAATGGCGGACACTGCACGATTTCATTTACACATTAGGTGTAGCTTAATCTGTACAAAATTTTCTATATACTTTCTGTCAAATTTATCTCTTACAAAATTTATTTTTTCTTTCGGTGATTACATGTGTGACGTGAACTTTCATCTTCTGAACTATACTTACATGTACCTTCACTTTTATGCACTAAAATCTCAACGACAAATAAATCCGTCCCTTACAGCAAAAAATATTACAAAAATATTATGGTGACGTGCGAATGTCCTCTTTTCACAGATGTAATATCACACATCATGATCATAGCAAAGTTATGGCGAATGTCACAGGTGTGATGTCACAGGTGATATCGCTATGATATGATTATGAATCCGTGATAAAAATTCTATTTCTCTCTGTGACACTGCTATGGAATATAAGAATTAAGACAATAATGTGATATCATTAGTCTTTTGATGCTATAGTGACATTACAATTTACTTACGAATCTATTATGATGTCACTGTGAAATTTTTGCTATGGGAATATTAGTCTAAAGAATACATAAATTAAACATTTGTACATATTTCTTCATCTACAAGTTGATTATGAAAACTGATTACGAAAAGTAATTGGTTTACATAATTTTACCTTACAAAATATCTTTATACAAATAAGTTTGAAAGCTGCATTCTACTTTGTTAATTTAAATTCTAATGGCTTTATTTCTCATATCTCAAATAGAACATATCACGATAACAAAATGATATAAAAATAAATCGTGACTGATTGAAAAGTGAATTTTAAGACAAGAGCGTACAATAGATAAAATGTCAATGGACTGTTTTGTCGTTTATAGAAAACAATTAAAATTATGTTGTATATGCACTATTTCATTAATATAATTGCCAAGGACTTTCTACAGATGACATAATAATCGACTAACATTTCATCGTGTCCTCTTGGTCTTATAATAATCATTTTAGAGTCATGATTATATTCAGTAGAAAAACAGCTTTGCAACTTGATATTTTATACAATTTTTTAATTTTTTAATCTTTTAATAGATTAGAGGATGTTCAGAGAATATCCGAAAATTTTATCTTTACAGTTATATCTTTTTTATATTTCTAGTGTATATATTATATTTTTAGTACGTATAGAGTTAAATTTACATTTTTATGAAATAGAAGAATGTAAAAATATATAATGAGCTTTAAGACCTCTGGGCAATACCTTTTATATTCTTATTTTCTTATGTTATACTTTTTATTTTCTTAAAAATCTTGTTCTTTTTCCAGAATAAGCTTTTTAAGAAACTATGCATGGAGTTGCCACTTGCCTACTTAAAAATTGATCTGCTTCATCTTGCTCTTAGTTCCTTGCTGGATTTAATAAATATATAAATTATGATGTAAAGAGGAAAGTGTAATATTGTGTAATAGCAATACTGTAACAGTCAATCAAATTTGGCCTCAAATTCGCTCTCTTCTTATTGCATCTACGGAAAAGTTATCTTTCTTTTTACACATCATAGCATAAACAAATCATAGATACTAAAGAATTTTACAAAAATCGCAGAGCTGCTTTTTCTGCTCAATATAACTATATTTTCATGTTATTATGATGATCTCTTGTTCTGCTTAGAATCTCACAGCGTTTTCTGTTGACAAAACTCACAAAGTACACTTTAAAGTCGTTGTACATTGACGTAAAGAAGTATGTTTAATAAAAATATAGAAACAAATTAAACCGCGAAATCCTCAATACATTTTATTTGTACTGTTTGATAAAATATACACTGGGCAATTTATCAATTAAGATATCTCACTTTTACATTTAGATTAGAGTAGCATATAATGGCTTTAATGTGCACTGAGCGTTCACCAGTTCTGTCAATGAAAAACGTTATCCTCGCAGTTATTAAGAGCATGCCATCGCGTTTTGTTTCTCGAGAAAGACTGTACTTTGCGAGAATCGGTAACGCATGGGTTTGATACGCGATAGGTATCGAACCATATGTATATCACATGTATCACGTATCGTTTTGTCACAAGAGATCTCTGTATACTCTTACAACATGTAACCCAACAGTCGTGGCGTCCGTCGGGCGCGGTTATGCGCGCGAACGTTTAACCTTCACCTTCACACGACACGTACCACACAATTTCCATCTCACTTGCCGCCGGATCATTTGAACGTTTGCATGTAGCCGAGATGTCTTCGCATTTTCGCACTGTTGTTTTTTACGCGTAAGTGGATTGTGCGTGAGAATTTCGAATGGAACTCTGTCTCTCTTGAGAAATCGTATCAGAAGCGCGGAATCGAGTGTCACGTCATATACGGAAAGAACGATTTTGCTGAAATATTTAAAAATTTAGCTAGTATAGATCCGAAAATAATATTGTTCAACCGTTAAAATAATTACGTAGGATCCTTAAATATTGATGAACAATGTTGAAAGAAGTTTTGGTGCTAGACGTTTTCTATAATAATCAATTTAATTTTGTTTTCTATAATGACACACTATTATTTGTTAGATATTAAAAGACAAAATAATGGCAATCCAATCTCTTGAGTTAAATAGCACTCTGTTATATTTTTAACTTTTATGCGTGTCAAAATGTAAATCAATCCTTTCCAGTGGTCAGATTTAAAATAATTAATGTCTATGTTAATATATGCACTTAGTAAATAATAATCTAAATTTGAGTCAAATTTAATACATTTTCTTGAGTTAAATTAGTTTAACGTCACACATTGTTTTAGTTAAATTAAATAATATTGAATAGGCGCAGTGGCGACCTACAGAAATGGTTACGAATAATTTAAATTAGCTGTAATTTGACTTTATGAAGTGCAGTTCAAGTGTCTGGTATAATTATTTTGATAATTCATTAAAATAATTTTTAGATCTTTATATTTAGCTAAATTTTTTTAGATACTTTAGCTTAACTGTCTTTTCTGTGTATATTTCCACGTTCCTCCCGTAACTTTTATATCTGTCGAGAACGAATCGCGTGTCCAAATATGTTGGGAGTGCCGAACATTTAACCCGAAATTTTACTCTTAAATTTTTCAAAAATAAAAAAGAGTACAATTCAATTTCTTCTTTTAAAATAATTAAGAAAATTATTTGATATTTAATAATAAAGATGAAAAAAAGAAAAAAAGGAAAATCCTAAATTTTTCCATATTTTTTTTGAAAACCTAGAACAGTGATAAAAATTTCGGCTTTACAAAAAAGAGTGCAGATGGAGGAAGTAAAAATATGATTTCAGACAGAGGAGTAATCATTCCTGTAATTAATTATGATATTTCGTATTTATGCCATTTACGTGTATTGTCGGATCGCGTCGCGTTCGTGTATTCATGTGTTTCCAAAGAAGATTTTCGCTTTTTGAAGTCATATACATCATATGGACCACTGAGGGATCTTTTCAATATCTAACCTAAGGTTAGTATTCCGCGTTAATTAAAATATTAAATACAATAATTGAAGAAAAATCTACTAATTTCGATAAATACTAAGAGAATTATTTGTACGTTTTATTTTGCGGGAAGCGTAACCCGTGAATATTTTTAAATTAACTTAATGTATGTATAACGTGAAACATTTTGAAAAATGTTAGGTATTAAAAGATATTGCGAGTCTGTTTCATGTAAAAAGTTTGGAAGATCGTTGAAGCTTTCGTGTATATTTGCATGCATACACCCACATAAAGCTCGCCGCACGTTTCACCATAGCAACTGAACGACTCTAAGCCGATTATCACAATCGATATGTCAAAAAAATCACATGTGTGTTCTAGTTACACCGCGAATTGCAAATCGTTATCAATTCTATATTTATGGTGTTCGTATTAAATCCCCGAACAATTTGCAAAATCTGAGATGCTAGAAGTTCAATACATTTTAAATGTATATACGTCTAAAATACTAAAAACGGATTTCGTTTATATTTCTTCAAATATTTCAATTTCTAAATAGCTTTTAGATTTATAAAAAATTAATTTGCAAGGTATTTTATAAATCGATTATGTTAATTCAACGAGACTTTTGGCTCAAATTCGGATTCGATTTTTCCATTTCCGCAGTATCGAAATTGATTAGTAACGTAATTAATTTATCAAATTTACTGTAATAAGGATTATTATATCGCATTTCTATATTTTTATATTATATCAAATTTATATAATTATCTGAAGTCATTTGCGTCTTGTCTTTGTTAAGACAAAATTTGCACGAAATTAAATAATTCCGGCACGCCATGTATATTAAACGATAGTAATAATAACACATGCAAATGCAACAGGAATCCTGCACGGTCCGTTGCGGGAATTCCTTGCCGCAAGAGGGTAAGGTTTGCTTGCGGGGGATGGTTTCCGCTTGTTTAAGCTTGCCGGATTAATTTGGCCGTTGTCGATGGACCGACTCCTCTCGCCCTCTCCGTCCTCCAATTCCCTATTTTTTCGTTCGCTCGCGAAGATGCGCGCCGGGATTCGCGGCCTTGATTTATGCCGAGATCGACGCCGTTTATTATCAGCCATTCCTCCTTCCTCCCTCCCTTGCCGACTGCCCAAACTGTTCCCGGGGCTGCTGAATGTGTGCATGCGTGAAATTGGAAACGCAGACAAGCGTCCATGCAAATTTAACCCGTCCGTCTGTCCGCCATTCGACTCCCTGGCCGACAAAGAAGGAAGTCCGTATCTGCTACCCTTCCCCTCTTCATTCTTGCCAACCCTTGTCCTATCCAGCAGCCTACGTCTCGTCGACGGGTTCTCGGGGGAGGAGAGAAAGCCTTGTAGAGAAAGGCTAATGTGCGATATTTTGAGAAATGTTGGGTATACTTAGCAAATGAAAATGTTGGATAGTATAATATTCTACACAGAGACATGCATGCATTAAATGCCTCGTGTATTAAAATGTGAAATATTTATTGAAATAAATGGACTGAATAAATTATTAAATGTTTTATTTTATAAATTTTATATTTATTTATATTTACTTATCACAGAGGTATTTATTTTGTAAATACCTGTAAAGCAAATATTACGATAAAATCGAATGAATAGATTGCTAAACTTTATATTATTTCTTTTATACACGTTAATATTTATTTTATACGTTTATTACATTTGTTTTCATTTAATGACTAAGAGTCTCAAAGCCATTGGATATTTTTTTAAATTATTTTTTCATGAATTTAAAGATGATTTTCCGCTAATAAATATATCGAAAGAGATAAATAATAATAAATGTTATAATTAGATTTCGCTCGTTTTTTGCAATGCAAAGTATAAAGAAACGACGATCTAAATTGAGCTGTAATAAAATTTGTTCATATAAAATAAATTTATGTTTTACAATATTATAACATAATATAACATAAAAATAAAAATAAAAAATATATAAAGAATATTTAAAAAATAATATAATAATATCGAACGTTTCGGAACTCACGGATCCTTTTTCAGCGATTCTTAAAGATGTTACAAAGTCATATAGAGATGAATAATCTTACGGTCTAAGCGACATGGTATGGTACAGTTGTTTCGAAGAAATTGATTCTCCCGTTTTTATGTTGAATGTAGAAATTGTGTTCAAAGTGAGAAATTCATTGTTGTCAATATAAAAGTAGTCAAAAGGTAAAACAGGATAAGTCATTTAAATGTAAATTGTCAATTATTGTCTATTGTCAATTTTTGTATTATGTCAATTAATTATTTTTATTTGGTAATTAAAATTGAATTTCTCTCTCTCTTACTTACAATAAAATGTATGAAAACAGGGGAATCTTTACATATTCGTCTGTTGAACGCAAGTGTTACAATGACAGACGGATTCTTAGGGTATCGGAACGATATTTATTTATTTGTTTGATATTTTTTCTAATAGATAACTGTAAGAGTTGTCCAGACTATCCGTGTCTTTTTGATACCTTTGTTTTGTTTTTCAATGTGTAATCTTTGAGATAATTCTTTTGTGGTAATTCTTTTCTATATCTAGAATTAATCCTTCTCAATCAAAATTGCGATCATAATTTAATGGTCAGAGATAACGGAGAGTCTGAAGAAATTCTGCTTTATATTATTTCTATGTTTATTTATACGGGTTTCGAGTTGTCTTTTTGTTAGATTTTGAACATTACAACAAATGGTTCAACAGTATAGCTAACTCAAGAGATGTCGCAATTGCTAAACTTCATGACTTTTCACATAAGAAGTCGAAAAGAAAAATTTTGAAGTTGAATTGTTAAATATATATAAAATCATCAAACCTTCTTGTAATGTGAGAACCCCGATATCATATTCACAAATGCCGACGAAGACATTTTTATTCATAAAAAATTGATTTTAATATATTATATCTATAGATATATTATATCAAAGAATCAGTAACAAAAATGATATTTAATTTTTTTGGAATATCCCGTGTTTCTTCCACTTTTCCTCTTTTTTCTCTGTATAGCCGAATGTCAATGCATCTTGTACAGCACATGACAAATGAGTATAGTATATAGGAATCACCTAAAGTACAATATCCTACAGTTATACGAAGCAGAACAATGCGTTATATATTATAGTTGCCCACTGTCAACTGCTAAATACAGCAAATTCATGTAATGGACGTAAATCTTGTCCTCAATAACAGATCTCAATTAATTCTAGTAATATAATCGTTTATATAGTTTCAAATCGCTCATGTAATTTACTCGTAGCCGTGGAAATTAAAAATTTATAGTTTATAAACTAGAAGAAGAAGCCTATAACGGTCGAAGCTAGATCAACGTAATTTGTTAAATTGCTTGTTAATTTAACTTAGTGATATTACTGCGGTAGTGAATATGTATGCGTCAATGCTGAAAATCTATCAGCGTCGCGGGGGGGACTACATACGCAGTATATAAAATTTCACACAATTATTATAAGCACGTTGATCTAGCTTCGACCGTTATAGGCTTCTTCTTCTAGTTTATTATTGTTTATCAATTACGGTCATAGAAATATTTAAATATTTGTTTATAGTTTATGTTTTATAAGTTACGTTATATTTAATTCAAAATTTACGTTCCTCTTCAAATTTTTATTATTGCTTGTTGATTATTTATTAATTGATTAAAAAATTCTTTATAAAAGTTTATTTTTGTGCGGAACAAATTTTTTTTCATAATGCATCAGTTTGTATTTGCATCTCATTGATATTGAAAAAGTTATCGTGAAATTATTCAACTTTAGAAGAAATGAATGATATCATTACAGTATTAAATCTTCTAAATTATAAATACTTACTAGGTCTTCATAATTTTTTAATATTTAGGTATTTAATAAACAATTATTACATTTAATGATTTTGTAACAAATATCGGCTTGATTATTGGAAAATATATTTGTTACAATGGTTACTCTTGCTGATTCTAACTAATCTCATTGTGTAAAGCCGCATAAATTATTATTCCAGGTGAGTGTTTTTAGTAAACATGGAAATTTGGTTGTAGTGCAGATAATTTTCAAATTTTTAAATACTGAATAAATAGTTAATACCTTTTAACGATGTCATGATGATTATTAACTTTAGTATCAGGAAATTATATATTACCACAATTATCGCGCAATAGATCCTAAATAAATAATCTTATTGTAATAAAGCTGTGGATTATTATTCCAGATGAGTGCCTTTAGTAAACAGAGCAGTTTGGTTTGCTTGGTAGGTACATAGTATGCTTTAGATTCAATTAAGTTGTGATTAATTCACCAACAAAAGCGATGCGGGCTGTATCCAGTTTAATCCTTTTATACTTCGATCTTTATATAACTAGTTTTGTTATTGTTACAAGCAACAGTAGCATATTAAGCGGATTGTTTCTTCTTTTACTTCGTTATTTTGAGCTGCATTACGTATCAAATTTAGTATCAATTCGTATAAATTAAGGCTGAACACTTCTGTGTAATAATTCCGTCATATATAAAAAATTATATTAATTGCTTTGTTGTTATTATTATTGTATTACTTATTATTTATATTCTTCACACTATATACATTTCATTTCTATTTTTTATTCAGTAAAGTTAACCGTAATAATTGCTCTATATAATGACATATACGTACTATATAATACTAGCATATTTTTCACTAATTAAATACAGTAATGAACACATTTTTTTTAATGATAATTACTCGGTATGATTAATACAAAGGTTTAGATTATTTTTCAATTAATAATTGAAGTAATAAAAAACAATTACAGAATTTCCACGCATAGCAAGAGCCACTCCACATAAAAAAATAGGTTGGGTTAGTTTAGTTTTTTGGGTTAGGTTAGTTTTTTGGTAGTGTAGCCCCCCCCCCTAGGGGAGAGGGCGAAACCTATTGCATTCATGCATACACTTTACAATGCGAAGCGAGGGTCCATCCATCATATACAAGGTGTCATATATAGAAAGTAATAAAATTTTGAGAATGAATTTTATTACAAATATATCTCGAAAACTATAAAAAACCGTGTCGAGAGAGAGAGAGAGAGAGAGAGAGAGAGAGAGAGAGAGAGAGAGAGAGAGAGAGAAAGAGAGAGAGAGAGAGAGATTTACGAGGAAAAGTTGATCAGAACCTTCATCTCTATAACATATCAAGATCAGGTTATCAAGGTTATCGAAGAGGTGTCCTTTAATGTAAAAGTTTACTAACTTTAATTTACTATATTTCCTGAATCAATGCCGTCCCCCACTTAATGTTTATGGGGAATTACTCAAGACACTCTCCTCTACAACATATAATCTAAAGCACATTGAAATCGGTAAGATGTCATCTAAAATGCATACACTTTACCTTAAATTCATTTATTACATACGCAAAATTTTTCACTGTTTTATACCTGTTTAATACCTGAACGATTTTGAGATTTCTCGTCTCTTTTGATTAAAAATAGGAAGTTTTTATAATACTGTGTATCCAAATATTGTGAACGCTAATGTCACATTATTTGGATACACGGTATTACAAAAACTCCCTAATAATACTCGTATCTCTATTACTGTTGTTTGCCGCTGCGTATGTTCGTCCGGATTAATTTGTAAGTGATTAGGATTTTCAGATGTTGCGTTTAATCGCTCTTGCTGTCGAACATTCGATACTAATTAATTAGCCACTGTCACTTACCATTAGTGCGTTCGTCATTTACAAACCCATCTCACCCTATCATCCATTCCCACGTTTCAAATTAGTTTCATGAGTGAACGGAATTTTTAATCAGATGAGCACATTAATTTTATTCATAGTTATTTTATCTATTTCATCTCGCGTAATAGTGACATAAAAAAAGTTCTTTGTACAATGTCTTTCTAAAAAACTATCGCTTCCATTTTATGAAACTTGATTTGAAAATAATTTATGTTGTGAATAAGATTATACGTTTTAATGAACGTAAAGAAGATGTTAAAATGTGTATAATGTATGTGATTCTGCACAAAAGTAAATCGATTTGAAGAAACTTGCCAATGTGCCTTAATACGCGAGTAAAATGCTGACGTATCAGAAGTCACAGCTACAGGTGCCTAAATGACGTGTAAAAGCTTTCTCTTCCACTGCATTCCTTTCTTTCTATTCTCTCTCTCTCTCTCTCTCTCTCTCTCTCTCTCTCTCTCTCTCTTTCTCTCTCCCTTTCCCTTCTTCTATTCTCTTTACCTCCTCTTCCTCTGCTTCCTACACAGATATTAAAATCAATACGGTATGCGTTTGACTGGTACACCGTATGCACCGCCATTACCGCATGCACCGGCCGCGTATGTACGATCCACCCCCACCTACGTTCGCCCCCACAATCATCCCACGCCATATACCCATCCTCCCTGTAATCCTCCTCCTCTACCTCCTCTTGCGGATGCACGCGAGAACTGCAGCTGCAGCTGTAGCGTCTTGCAACCGACATGACTGAGGGGGATGAGTCGAGGTGCGAACTGTTAAGGGAGAGATGAAGGGCTTGAGGAATTTGACGTTGAGTCAAGGGTAGCTTTAGAATATGACGAAGGGCTTGGCATAATAAATGATCTAATCGGTGTACTCTCAAGTGCTTCTATCTATTTCAAATACTAAAGTTTTTAGCTTTTAAAATGTTTTTAAAATTTATCTAGTTTTCTTGTAAACTGTTTGTGTTTTTGAATAAATTAAACCTTTGAACTCTGTTTGATTCTGAGAAACTTAGATGTAATGATTCCAGACATAAATATTAAAAAATTAAAATTGAATTTTGTCTTCTTATACCTTTCATAAGACAGGTGTTATAAAATTTGTAGAATTAGAAGACATTAAATGTATATAAATATTATAACTTTACTTGCGATATATATTTATTCCTAAAATTAAATTTTATTTCGCATAAAAACATTATAGATTGTTATACAATTTTAAAATATTAAAGTCGTAAAGTTTGAAATTTTCAAATAAAATTTTTATTATATTATACTTACAATACACATAAAAATGTCGTGTGTACATGTGTGTGTATACATATATAACTTATATGTATATATACATATACGTTGTTTTGTTTTTAAATTATTGTAATATGTCATAAATTGCATTATTAAATCTCGGAGATTTTAGATGCTTAAATACCTCAAGTCCTTTGAATCATAGAGTTCTTAGATACTACACATAAGTCTAGGTGTATTAAGGAGGGTATAAAGATGGGACATAATTTCATACCAAGTTAATCAGACGCTCAAGGAGCCCTCGGGGAGACACGCAACGTCAAGGAAGGCTGACGAGGAGAGAGAGATGAAATCGTAACCCACGACATCAAATACTGGCCAAGACATGCCAATGTCACGTAACAGCTGTTGCTAATCGCCTGTTTAACCAAGCTAATTAGGAGGTTAATTATTCAATTGTGACATTAATTATACTTCGATAATATCATACGTTTTATAAGCATACGTTTCGATACTAACATACTGAGGTATACCTATAAGAGGAAATTTTGAAAACTATGATAAGGCGTATACAGAAAAATCCATATTAATTATATCTCAAATTTATACATTTTTTTTATAACAAGTAAACTCTCTCGCCATAGATTGATTAGATTTTAAGCGACTATGTCATTGATTAATTGCGGTTCTTTTCCTAGATCAGATAAAGCTTATGAAAGAGTCAAGAATTTTATATATCATAATTAATTATATGGAAATTTTATGAAATTTTTTATAAGAAATATATTAAATCTCTTCTTCTTTGCATTATTTTTTATATTATAATACGACTATCGTTATATTCACACACGTATTCTCTCTCTCTCTCTCTCTCTCTCTCTTTCTCTCTCTCTTATTTTTTATAATAAAAATAAAAATTTCATTAAATATTTTTTATTTTCTGATATATTCAAAATTTCAAAATAATTCTTCTAAAAATTATAAATAATAATGATAGCAAAATTGGAATCGTCCAAAAAAGTAGAAAAAAAATGAACGGTTAATGATCTGGACTGTACAACAAAAAAGGTTTAGGATATTGTATAAGTCCATGATGTTACGCGAATGTAGCTTGCTCGCGTTGTGCATTTCGCTGACACCTCGTAAAACTGTAAACACGTTGCCGGCATTGGTTTTATCGCGCATTCGGACGGGATTCACGAGCCGCCATTTAGCCGGAATATTATTTCGTCAGGCCGCCAACCGGGGTGAGCGGACGAGTTTAAATTACTCGCGCGATCGTACGGTGCAATTAACGGAGAGGATTTATGTCGAAGTGAGTACTTCGAGGCGAAACGTTTTACGGCTGTTAACACAAAGAATTTGGTGAAGATTAAACGACGTAACATTTAAATGAGAGAAACGGAAATAACTTTTTTATAGACTGGGTGTATTGCTGATTTTAATTCCTTGCACTTTTTGAAATAAATAGAAACGTACGCGATAAAATACATCAAAAAATTCCAACTTTTCTTGAAAAAGAAGCACAAATACCGTTTTGAAAAATTTGCGAATGATTCTAAAAATATATAATATTTCGATTATTTATATCGCCATTTATTTTCGTCATTTACTTAATACTGAAGTAGATTTAATACTGTGAGAATAAAACATGAAATTATTTGATATTTTAGAAATAGAAAGATATAAGAAGCACGATATATTTTTCTAAAAAATCTATAATAATTTTTATTTTAATCGGAATACAATATCTAAATTACCTATACATCACAGAGAAAAATGTTTGATCAAATTAATTGGAATTCCGGGATGGAAAATGAACAATCCAGAATTCTGGTTAAGTTTACTAAATTCCTGATTAAATCTATTAGAATTTCTGAATGTTGGTTATTTCATTGATTTAACCAGAAATCTAACAAAAACAAAAATTCTTGATCATTTTCCACCAGAATCTCCCAGTTAACTCAACAAAACATTTTTCTCTGTAATTATATTGATGACCTAATGCTATATATTAAATCAATTTGTATTTTTTATTTCAGCATCGAGGTGGGGATCAATCTCGGGACTGAGTGCGTGGATCGTGCATGTCCGAAGTCGACGATTCACAAGTAAGTCAGTTTTAACACAAATATATAAATATTTCTGTCTGTTTTCCACTGAGTAATAATTGCGCGTACAACTGCAACTCGCAATTAATCACGGCACGATCGCATAATCTAATACAGAAATTGCACGTGCGACGTATCGCGGTAATATACCGGCAATTGATTGCACGAAATAGAACACGCTCTAATTCGCGCGATTGTACATGCTAAGTTCGGTGTAAATTTAAACTCGTCAATGCGCAACCAATTATAATTATAATATTTGAACGCCCATAACACTTCGACTTATAATACAATATCTTTATACATCAATGTACTTTAAGCATAGCAATAAAGTTGTATAAGTTTTAATAAGTGAATATGTATAATTGTTGATAACAGATTTTTTTCAATAACTTGGCATCTGTTTAAACAACATTTAAACTTTTAGTTGGACTAACATTGCATTGGAAAGTTATTCATTTATTAATATAGTCACGACATGAAAATATCTTTCTTTCCTTTTTCATCGCGATTTTTCTTTTGCGTATATAATGAAACGTCAATCGGGAAGCAAGCGTTAGTATAAAATGCGAGAGTGGGTGGACGAGGAAAGAATAGGGCATAGTTTTGCGCCGGTACCTTGTTAACTCGTGATTGCTGCTCGTCAATTTTAATTACACTCTTTTAACGATGATAGGATCTCAGAACGTTTCCTTGTGGAAAACTTCTATAGAAATATACAGTACTATACGAGTTATTTCAGAATTTGTGATTTCGCTGAATTTATAGAATTGATCATCATGTCAAACAGTTAATTAGTCTTGAGAAAAATGATAACGGATTAAAATTGCTAATTGAACAATACAATTGTAAATAATTGATGTTGCAATTATAAATACTTTTGCAATGAGGTTGCAATATGATTATTAAATTACTCGAAAATTTATTAAATGTAAATTTGTATAATCATTGAATTTTCAGAATTTGTTTATCACAAATTATAAAGTTCATCAAATATACGGATGTGACGGTGCCGATAGGAATATTAAAAGACTGCTTAAATGTGAAATGAATGAATATGTATATGCATAGAATGTTTGAATGAGCAAAAAGTCAGTATATGTATATATTTTTTTGTTACTGAAAATATCAAGAGATATTATATAAATAAATTCTGGATTATAAACTTCTGTGAAAAGATTGTTTTTTTCGCAAATTAATGTGCTTTAGGAACCAAAATAAATAATAAAACGTTATTATCTATATATATATATATGTATACTTTACAAAATTTTCATTTCAAACTTCCACTGTTAAAATGTATTAAATGTTGCAAATTTGAAAAATTGTGGAAAATGATTTTTTCTTTTGTATCAAGGAAAAATTGATTTCTTATATCTCTTATCGATTGAATAGTTGAGACATTCGGTATCTATATATAATTACTTTTTTAAAATAACATTTCGACACTTGTCAATTTCTTGGCAAATAAACAATTCCAACATAACCATTGTAAATTGTGGTACGTGAGATTCGATATTGCGCGCGCTTCCGGACTATTTTCTATTCTTGTACCTTTTCCTGTCCACTCAGTGTACAGCGATTCGTCGCAACCAAATGCAATTGTCCCCACTTTTCTTCGATAATTGCAAAATCGGTTGGAACTTCCTAAAGCGGAATGATGAAGGTTATACGGGAAAAATTGGACGTTTCTTCGGTTATTTCACTGTAATTTCGCGAAATTCAATTTCTGAAAATATCTGAAATTGTTTAAAGAATCACGTTTTCAGGTTATATATAGTGTTTTCAAGTATAATATATTATAGTTTATATTGCATAATTTTTAATTATATGCATATTAAAATTTACATATTTTTTATTTTTGCACTAGACTGCACTATATAGAACTTTCTCGTTTTCGCAACATATATATATTTATTTCAAATACATCTATTTCACCTTAAGTTTCAAAAGTGTTTACTAATTTATCTACAGAAAATAGACCTTTAACTTCATAAAAAATGACGATACAATTTATGAGTCTATGCATGGCTAAACTAGAGTGTACACTTCTAGAACTCAAAGTGAGATAGGTATTGATATTTGGCGAAAGTGAGAAAAAAGTCTTAGTAAAGTTTAATGCAATAAAAAACAGATCTCATATTTCACTTTTTTATTATCAATCAAATTAAAAATGTATACACACACATCTTTAATTTGTAACACCTATATTTTGTAACGTAGAATAAAAAAAAATCCTAAAGGTAGCAATAATCATCAAGTTCATGCTCAATTACATATCTAATTTGTCGCGTGACTTAAAAAATAAGCTGTTCAAATTCACGTAGTACTGTACCTAATTTCATTCCGCAACGAGGAGACAAAAAGTGTGCTTGTTAATTGTACTTGTTAACACTTTCCTGATTTATTAGGAGCAAATGATCGAGCGATCGCGAGTGTAGCGACCAGAAGCGACCGCGTCGCGCGCTACGACGAGCGAGCGAGCGAGTGGCGTTTTATCGATCGGTGGGACCAGGAGATTTACGCGTACATGCCAGCCGTGCCTCCAACGAACATATGTCATGTTATTTACGAGCCGGGCATTACTCTCTGCCCGATTTACTATATTTTATGTTACGTGGATGGACTCGCGATTCTTTCGAATCGGACCGGACGCCGGTCACGTCGCGGAGGTGCGTGCTCGCGCTGCGGTGATCATCACCAATACTTAGTCTAATTGCGTCGCTTTTCACAAATTGTTACTTAGATGGCAACACGGCGAAATAACTGAAACATCCAGTGTCTTTCATGAAATTTTGATCATTCCATTTTAGGGAGTAACTGTTATAATTGGAAACAGAGTATTTGGAATAAAGTTTGTTTATCACAAATTATAAAGTTCATCAAATATACGGATGTGACGGTGTCGATAGGAATATTAAAAGACTGCTTAAATGTGAAATGAATGAATATGCATATGCATAGAATATTTGAATGAGCAAAAAGTTAGTATATGTATATATTTTTTGTTATTGAAAATATCAAGAGATATTATAAAAATAAATTCTGGATGATAAACTTCTGTGAAAAGATGATTTTTTTCGCAAATTAATGTGCTTTAGGAGTCAAAATGAATAATAAAACGTTATTATATATACATACATATGTATATGTATATACATATATGTATATGTGTATACTTTACAAAATTTCTATTTCAATTTCATTGTTACAATTCCATACAAAATATATTTATTACAAAATAATGTTACAGTTTTGTACAAAATATATTTATTTTGTATGTTGAATTTGCGACACTATAAATAAAGAAAGTCTTAAATTTTATGTTTCACTAATTATAAATTTGATTCTGGCAAAGCTTTAAATATTACGTGATATATAAAATTATATATATTTATATGTATAGGATTATATCTCACAGTGTTCCATGTGTGAGAATTAAAGACCATCTGAAATTAATTTAATGTATATGTTTCTAGTTTTCGAAATTTGAAAGTCGTTTTCAGGCCGGCGAATATGCTTGTTATTCGTGGATCGTTAAACGGAAAGTCTAGCAATTGTCGAATTTTAGAGCGACATAAGTTTCTTAGACTCATAATCTAGAGATCTGCAAATGTTGAACTTCTCCCTACACGCATTTACACAGCTTCTCACGTTTGGAGAAGTGCCGAGATCTTTTGGTCACAAAATATTATATATTATCTAATGTTTGTTTCCAAATTTCTAAACTTTTAGCTTGTTGATTTTTCACAATTCTTCAGTTGTCTTTTTTCAATTTGAGAATTAATTTTTTAAGCCTCAATCTTTCAAACGCGTATGTTTTTTTGATTTCTCGATTTTCAAGTTACATTTTTTCAATCTTTGAGAGTTAAAATCTTAGTTTGAGAGTTATTGGGTACGCATTGAAGCACGAAAAATGAATGCGTTCGGATCACTGATCGTGGCACCTCTTTTGTATGGGGGCCATTAAGGATCGTTCGATCATGATCTCGATACTTTGAAGTCGAAATGGGAATCTCGAGGTGCTTAATGGTAGCCATTTGGAGGTCAGCCTCGTAGCGGGAATTTATGTCCTCATATTTCGGCGAAGGTGTCGCGTGGCGCGGTGCCTTTGGGTAACGTCACCGACTGCCTTTCAATCAGCTGACGCGCAATTCGACCGCTTGATCCCTCACATTTTTACCCGTTTCGAGAGGTATAATGCATCGCTCGATCTTCACCACAGAGAAAAGTTTCTTGAAGAATTCAGGGGAGCCGCCCATTTTTCGACACTCTAACATAATGTTCCGTTTAAGGTACAAAATGGCTCTTTGTAATTTAAGTATTGACAAGATAAAAAGTTGATTCACGTTTCCATAATTTATTTAAATGTATAGGTAAAGACTATTTTATATTACTATATTGAACAAATTAAACAAAATCAAGTTTATGTACATGGAAAGAATTAAAGTAGATATCTAAAAATTTAGCTAAATACAGATCTGAAAATGATTTTGTTGGACCATCAAAATAGGTACGTAGGAGTTTCAAGCATGATGAGCAATGTTGCAAAAAGTTATGACATTTTAATAACTAGTTTGAGTGTTCTAATAATTATTTTGATAGTCCAGCAAAATTATTTTCAGACGTGTTCAGTTAAATGTTTAGATATTTTAGTAAAATTGCCCTTTTCATATACGATAATGAAAGAAATAATTTGTTTTCTATTGTTCTTATTTGAATTAAAATTTTCTGTATTATATTTTAAATACCTTTCGGACATTCACAAGTAAAGCGAAAAAAATACATTATCTTTTATATGACAAATAAATTAATAAAAATTAATAGATTAATAAATCCATAAAAAATAAAGCACAAGATAAAAGCATCTTGTTATTAAAATCTTTCGCAAATATAAGGAAGATGAATTTATTTTTAATTTTAAATTAAAACTTTCCCCTGATATTTTATCTTAACAATTATGCGTTAAATTTATTATCTCGAATTATATTATTTTCAAATATATTGATGATTTAAAATCTCTTAATTTCTTTAAATTTCTATGATTTCTTTATGTAAGATATATATGTTTAATAATCTTTTAAAAGTAATCTTTATTTTAATGATACTATAACGATACAAGAGTTTAAAGTTGATCTCTTCTCATTTTACATTAAACGAATTCGACGAAGGTTTACAAATCTCTGAAGCTACGAGTTCTTTGGTATTTCAGCCGGATGCATTTTCACAGCGTATAAAGTACCCAACAACTTCTCCCTAACAACAGTTCTCCCTGTCTGCGACAAGAACGAATATACAGCCGTTTGAAGTCACGTTACACTAAATAACGCTCGGATTGCAAACTAAATAAAAGTATTTTTTGAAGCGGCGGATAAATCGAACGGCTCTACTACTTAAAAGCGCGCGAAAGTTTGGCGCTTTGCGAGAACGCGATTAAAAAGCGATTGCCAATGAAAGGCAGGTTGAGGGGATGGGAACGTTGAACAGGGGGGTAGAGGCGTACGACACTATGCGGTGGTGTTTTTATTTCACGGGAAATTTAACTTTAGGACTGGCGAATCGGGGAGAAATTGCGATGGACAGGGCGAGTTCGGTATTGGATTACGACAGAATGATTGCGCTCTTAATTAAAAGGGGTAGAGGCGGGAAGGGGCTCGACCCTGTTCATGTTTCCGTTAAAGGGATTAACTTACTAAATCAGAGTTATGGCCTCATTGTCAGTCGCGATCATAAAGCCGATAGATGTTAACAGAAGTTTCCTTGGGTTTGTCTTCGATCTAACTTCTCCTTGGAATTGATTGATCATCTCTTCGGTTTCCGGTATTTCATTACCATTACTTTTAATAATAATTACCTGCGCGGATATTTAACGTGTCAGCATTTCGTATCTTCTTCCTCATTCTCATTTATTACTGTACGTGAAAATTCAGAGTTGCATTTTTAGATATTGATTATTGTTTTTTTATTATTATTTCAAACGTTTTTTTCTGTATAATTCTTTGAGCTTTGATCGATGATCTCATTTCATCTTACGATATTTTTTTTACTGTCGAAGATCATTTGCATTAACTAACGTGTCAGTAATTAAACTTTTTTATTAGTTTTCACAAGTATATTAGTTCACGCGCGAAGTGTTTTCAATGTGGTTAGTTCGTGATTTTAGATTTTAATATGTGATTTTTATTAGAAAAAATTTTAATGACTTTAAACCTCGAGAGCGTCTAACCTGCTAGCTGATATTGCTTGCGGGTTATGGTTTTATTAATGTTCTTATTTATATTCATCCCCCGCGAGGCGCAGCTCATATAACGTGCAATGATGGAACGCGCCCGCCCTTCTTCATTCTCGTCTTAATGAAAAGCGTATGCGTTGCGTCCTGTAACTTCCAGCGTTACGTCGTGACTCATTCTCTTCAGAAACGATTTGCTAATCTCATAAGTACTTCAAGTAACGAAGAACTAAATATGTGGTAATTAATCCATGCCAACGGTTGTTATAATACACATAACTTTTCCTCATTATCTTGTAATATATATGCATGTACAAAACATATCTTTCTTCAAATACATATCTCCCTTCGATTAAAATGATATTTTTAATTGGTAATTTCATACCTTAATAATTAAAAAAAATTGTGAGTAAAAATTCTATAAAAATAAAATTTTCTTATGAAATTGAGAGAAAAATAAGATGTTTTTATCCACTTATATATTCTCTATATTATCTACAAAATTTCAGCGAATATATAAAGCTTCTTCTTGAAAATTCAGTAGAGTTACAATTTGGAAAGTTTGATACTTTGATATTAAAACAATCAAAATATTATTGCATATTTATATAATAAATTTTAAATTAATTATTTAAAGGAAATAGTAAAATCTATAAAAATGTCTGTTTTAAGTACGTTTTAATTTAATTTCAAGTATATCCAGTTTTGTGTTCAAAGAACTACTTAATATTTATTTATTTCTAATTAATTAATTTATACATTATATATATTATAAATATATTAAATAATTACAATATTATATTGCACGTGTATTATAAGTCTATGTGCATTGTTACGTAAAAAAATGTTGAAAGTATATTGTAAAGAATGAGCAGGACCGAGAAGATAACAGGAGTATAAAAAAATGCAAATTCTGACACGATAGAATGACGCGATGTGGCTAAGAAAAAGAGGGAAAAAAAAATCTAGCGCGCAATTCAGGTGAATCTTGTTTAAACCTTACTTCCGTTCTGTGTCTTACTCGTTCCCGTTAGTCGAGCGGTATTCCCCTTGGGATGCGATTGAGCTAGCCGAGGGATCGATTGAAGTCTTGATTCGAAAATCCAATCGGTACAAATAAACGAGGAATTGACCCTTTATCACCTTCCGTACCGGATACAGTATACATAAAACTACATTTCCGTTGTAAAAACGTTAATAAAAGCTTTTTGCAGCAAAGCCACATACGTTGTATTTAACAAACGTATATTGTTAATCTCTCTGAATTTGCAATGTAACTCAATTTAATTAGTTAATCTAGTTGAATTAAATATATTTCACTCTCTGTCATTAATAATAATGTAACCAACAATATATGGATTTCGTTTGTTACAGATTTAGTTATATTTTTACTGAAAGAGAGATTGAGAAAAAGAAATCATAAAATTTAACTGTATTTTTTATTGTATACATAGTATAATATACATGATATTATCTGTCGCGATGTATATTTATAAGAACTATAAGTAATGTCCACGTTTGTGTTAGAATATTCCACGCCTGTCCTGTCATAAATATTTAATAATGGCGTACGAAAACAAAAAAATCTCAGACACTTATGATACGTAAAATTCGCGAATACTTTCTTCGTGAGTAAATAATTCCGTATCGGCTGCGGCTCCCGCCATGTAAACTTTATGTTCCTCCCTCGACGGCCATGTTGTCGGACACGTAAAATCCGCTGCTTTGTGTTCTCTCGCTATACTAGGATTTTCACAGGAAATAAGGAAACGAAATTCGCATTGTTTGTTGACTTTATATTTTGTGATAAAGCGCGTTGTATCGCGGTGGATAATATTCCACGAAGATTAATTCAGTTTATTATTAATAATTCAATAATCCAAAAATAACAGAATAAAATATGGCAACTCTCTCTCACACACAATAATCTGCATTTTCTGTGTTTCTTCACGAATATACGTATTAGCTTTTATATTAACCCTCTAATAAAATATTACAGAACTTATCCTCCAACCCATACAATACATTTATATTACAAAAATTAAAGTAATACAAATTTATTAAAAGAAATTTGTTACAAAAAGATTAATATAAATTGGTCATTTTGGCAAGAGGCATTTTGATAAGTGTTACTAACTCGATAAGAGTTGATTTGATGAGGGTCAATGTAAATTACCTAATGACAGTATAAAGAGTCTAGATTAAATTTGAACTGAAATTGCGTCGCAAAGTTTTTGCGAGCTTGATTTGTTTGCAACTTTTCGCGCGATCGACGATAACGACGTTTGAACGAACAACAAAGCGCGCACGTTGTAACAGCGGAACTTTCGAGTTAATATGACGCGCCGCTAATTTGTTAACAACAACCGGGTAATGCTTAATAGACTTTCCCTTGTTATTTGCTAGATGAGTAAAGCTGCTGCTTGTAATTAACTTTAATTAATTTTATTTAGCATGTTCAACTAATTTTAAGTAACTACATGCAACTGTTTGTAAGCGTAATTTACAATAGTTGAATAAGCGATTACATAAGACAGTTATAAACAGTACATCAATTACATAAATAAAAATGGAAAATTAAATCTAATCAAATCATATTAATTATGATTTATTTATATCAGTTGCTCATTGTATTTTTATTAACAGTTTATTGCCTCAGTGAAAAGAGAATTATTTTTTGTGCCATATATTATACGATTATAATTACATTAATATTATTATTATTAATATTTTTCGGCTACAAAGATTTATTTATAATCCTTTCATATTAATTTCTTCGAAATTGTAATACGTTACAAAACTACAACTTATTGTTAAAGCTTCTGTGATAGGACTTTTTTTTATATAAATCACTTTTATTATTTTTTTATTTTCATTATATTGTTATTATATTATTGTTTTTTATAAAGTGATATTTTTCTTGTTATACTATAACCTTTACGATTGCGATTTAAGTCATAGGTAGCACATATTATATCGCACGGTCGTACATTTCTCGCGATAAGTCTCTTTTCAACAATAGGAACATTATTGCGTTGCGGCAGATAATTACGAGAAATAATGGTAGTGCCTTCGTGGTACATTTATTAGATTAAGATCTGACCTCCGTGCCCAAGAAATTATTGCGGGGATCAAGCCACCGGATTATTAAGCGAACAGTTTCGGCGCACCCGGTATATAACTTTGCGTTGTACATTTCTCAAAGATCTGTAATTCCATTGCTCTGTTAGGGATTGCTATAGAAAAAGAATATGTAATCATAATTTGAATACACCCTCTTATGCAGTACACTCTTCTCATCACGTGAATTCAATGTTATAATGAGTATGAAACTATTTTGATAAGTTATTAGAAAGTTTAGAAAAAGAACAGAATTTTCTGAAAAAAGAATGTCTTAATCAGTTTCGTTCTAAATCCTTTCCTAATTAGCTGTACCAAAATATTTCTTCTCTTCTGTAGGAGATAAATTGAGTAAAGTTAATTACGTTTACGTCTTCTCTTGTTATATAATTAAGATATAAATTTAAGTCAATTATTATATCAAAAATTTAATTTGGTTTTCTGTAATTGCAACTTATAAATATTTTCCTCTTCTGTATGGGACAATTCAGTAAAATTAAAATCAATTATTGATTATAGATTGTCTTCTTTTTACTTGTTATGCGTTTATAATAAAACATAAGTTCGAATTAATAATGATTATAAGTTTAAGTAAAATGTATTAATGTAATAATTTAATTTCTAGTTGTAACTTATAATAGAACATATTCCTTTATTTTAAAAGTGATACAAATAAAAAAAATTAAGTTTTTCAGAAAAAAAGAAAAACTATTTTTCAACTTGACAGAAAATTGACTAATTAAATAAATATCATTTTTATTTTATGATTGTGACAATTCTGACAATTTTTTATGAAATTAAGTTAGTTTACTTTGGATGATTGATAGGGGAACATTTATTTTTAACGTTTATTGATAACTCAAAAGTCACGTTTTTTTATCACTTTTGAATTGTATCACTTTTGAAGTAAAACAGCAGTATATGTTATGTATATCTTTTATAATAATTATAATTGTATATTATTATCATCAATAATAATAATTATTATTATTGTAAAATGCATGTAGTCCATGTTAATCATGCATTATATTATTTTATCATCTTTTTCTATTTTATCGATTATGATAATTAGCTGCTATTATGTTATTAGCAACAATTCGATTTTTTTATTACATGTTAAACTGATACACGTATAATGATTACATATTCATTTCCGTCATCACTGATTAATAATTAACATGTAACAATTCATATATGAAAATAATCAATAATTTACATACATAATAATGTATGTAAATGTATGAATAATCTTAAAATGTACAGTTATGTTATTTAAATGCGACGCTTCGCGAAAATCAATTTTCATTTATTTTCTACATATTGTCTGTAATTAATCGAAAATCTCTTTAGCTTAAAACGAGATCTTTGGGTGAACCACGAAGATAATCGCATCCGATAAGCTTGCAGCTTCTGCTCATGCTGCGGAAGTTGGAATTATCGCGCGACGATTTGGCACCCAACGAGAAAATTAGAAGGAAAAGTGCACTTTTCCCTCAAAGTTTCATTATTTTCGTCGTGGAGATTAAAACTTTATCGCTTACGCGCGAATGAATTTTCACTCGCGCGAGTTTGCATTCGTTTCTCAAAAACGTTTAATCGATGTATTGATTGATCGATTTACATTTAATCTTCACAATATAAAGTTAATGCTTCTCGAACTTTGAATATAAATAATTTTTATATAGATTTATTTTAGTACATTTTATACGAAATAAGTGTGTACAGCTGTTAATTGTGGTTTTTAAAATTACAATTTCTATTTTAATTTTTTTTAAAAAAGTGTCAAAAAAATATTAGTATCTAAATTATGACTCATCGAGATAAAAAATTGTAAATTAAGTTTCAGAAAATGTGTAAAAATAATAATATTTTTGATTATTCTCCAGTTTCAAGTTTTACAATTCTCAAATTTTTAATTAAGAATTTAAAATGTAAGTGGAAATAGATATCTTTTTTTAATAGTTATTTTTCTAAAGAAAATCAATTTCAGATTTGTCAAAAATTTTGTTTTACCGTTTTACAATATTTTATAAACGAAATCAGTTCAGATGAGTAAAAAATCTCAATTTTTTAAATTGTATTCAATTTAGAGAGAGTAAGACACATAAAACATACAGACACAAAATAAAATTAATTGCAAGTATTTATAATATTTATAAGTTTGAATTAAATTGTAATGCGATATTATAACGTTAAATTCCATGTCCGCGATATGTCACATTAATCAATTAAAGTCGAATAACGCTTTCCACTCCACTTAATACATACTAAAAGTTTTATGTGTTAGACGTTTTATTTTATAGATTATTATATATAGAGTTTAATATAACATTAGTATTAATATCTTCAAGTAATTTTGACAGATTGTTTCTGTAAGGTACTTAAAATTTTACGAATTAATATTTTCAAAAATATTGATTGACTTCACAATTAAAGAGAATCGAATTAAGTGGAATTTAATGACACCATAATAGACTGGTACAGATAACTCCAAATAATTCTCCGTTTCATCAATTTTAATAAATATATATACATTTATTGACATTAATATAAAAAATATAATATTAAATTAATATCAAACAGAAAATAAAAATTTCATATACTATTTAAAATATCTGATTTTTTAAACAAATAATTAATATATTTATTAGATATATATAATAATTTAAATATTTCACATATTGTATTGAAATATAGTGTCACACAATTAAGGTGTTTTATTAATTATTAAAAGCTCATATGTTTTAAAAATGAACTCATAAATCTAACATAAAAATATATAGACATTGTATATAAAGAAAATTTTTCTTTATTTTATATTTACAATTTAAATTTTGTCCAGGATAGTGGTCGAGATTATTTAAGTTACACAATGATTTATTTACGGTATACTGTAAGAATCGTATCGGAAAAACATATATAAATCGCATTTAAACTTTGCAGTATCCTATTTTCGTCATATTTTCCTGACAGTTTATCGCGCACGAAAGGATTAAAAACAGTATTCGGGCGTGATTTGTTATTCTGTTTCACCGTCGCCTTCTCCACTACATTTTGGCGTTACGTCATGAAAATGCAAATATTGTTGCGCCATGGAAACCTAAACGCTATTCTCTTTGAACGAACGAGCCATCCGCCACGGATTAGTCGGTTGGAAGGAGGAAGATAAATGTAAGATTCGCATGTGATGCTTTGGAAGCGTTCATTACGTGACAGCGTTCAGGTGGTTATATCGGGTGGTTTGTAAATTGTAATAAAATTTAAATTATTTGTAATTGTTGCATTATACTGGTGATAATCGTGCATCGCTAGACTATTTATTCTATAATTAAAAAGGTATTTTGAGATATAAGATTTTAAAAGTACTGGAAAATCAATAGCCGAGCAAATGGAATATATTAATAAAAATGTATTATTCTAAGCACATAATTTACTGCCACATTTATCTGATTTCTTTGTTATTCGATATTTCTTAATTATTCAATGTCTTTATCTCTCGATCGGCATCTAACGATATGTAAAAGAACAGACAGCGATCTATGAATGAGAGTTTCTTCTTATCGTCGACCATATATATTGGCTTCTAGTTCGCGTTACGTGCGATCTGAGACCTCATATAGTAGGCGTGTCGCGTAATTAAGCCGCTAGAGATTTGCATACGATCCGCCTTGTAAACGCGCGTGAAGAAGAACCATCCCATCGCCTAAATGTGGGTGGAAGGATTGCTTGAGGCTTGCCCTCCGGTCTAGTAAGAGCGTTCTGACGCAAATAGATACTGCTTTTTGCATGCGTCTTATCCAAACGCGATCTAAGACGTCCGTGTCTGAATTGCAAATACCTGCAGAAATTGAAGAAATCCTTTCTATCACCAGCGCGAAAAAAACAAGAAGATGAAGAACAAAAGATGATAATTTTTACTGTTTAATTCTTTCCATATTTTTTTTATTATATTAGCGAATTAATAATATTTTATAAAAAAAAATTAGGTACATGATTGAAGAAGAAAAGCAAATGATTTATATCACTTCAAACAAAAAGGAAAAAAATATAAAGTTTAGATACAAGTCGAAGGAAAGAAGATAAAATAGATAATAAAATATTTCAGTTAAAGTGTTCAATGTGCTTTTTGATGGTCTTTTAAGTCTGTCTGTCTCTCTCTCTCTCTCTCTCTCTCTCTCTCTCTCTCTCTCTCTCTCTCTCTCTCTCTCTCTCTGTTTACCTTTATTCTTCTATATTTAACGAGTATAATCGAGAATGTTTGTGAGCCGAGGTGTCTCTGCGCTGCCATAAAAATAAATGCAATTGTAACACGAATCGTCGATACGATTGCATACGCATTGCATTTAATATTTCGCGGGAAACTCGATAGCTCGGTGCACCCGCGATTGCAATCTCGCGGTTCGATTAAAATGGACGCGTAACCTTTTTATCAAAATCGCGAATCTCCTCTCTCTTTTCCTCTCACTTTGCAATCCCGCGTGGTATTACGTTTGCTTTATGACGGTCGAAAATATCAACGCGTTTATAAATACAAGGCTGTTTGCCGAAGCGAAAATTGACTAACGCAACAACGCAAACCTGCGTGTACATGTTTTGAACAATTGCAATATCTAACATGTATAAAATAAAGCTGGGCGCGATATACAATGCGGCTTCGCAAGAAGTGTGCATATCGGCCGGCTTTCACATAAAAAGTCGAGCAATTAAAATTACTGTAATTTTACTGTTGTGTCTTTCGGAGTAAAAAGATTGATTATTGTTTTCTATCGTAAATTTCAGTTTTGTTGAAATTATTTTCTAAAATTATTTTCGAACATTTATGATAGATTACGTATTTCATACAGTTTCAAATAGCGAATGATTTACTGTGCGATCATGGAATTATACTGTCAAAAAATTATAATTTTAATTTTAATTGATATCAACATTTTATAATTTTTTTCATTATAAATTTCTAACGAAACGACAATACAGGCGCCACAAAAGAAACGTAAATATCACAAAGAATAAACGATTTCATGAAAAATAATATAGAAACGTCTGCCTTTTATTGTTTGAAATCTAATTTATGAAATGGAATAACATTATTTTGAAGAAAAATAGTAAATGAAATTTTAAATGGCAAAAGTAGCGATAAATAACTATAATATATATTGTATCGCGATGTAATTTAATTATTACTTAATAACAACGATGATGTTGTATACATATATCTAATTCAATATCATTAAATCGAGAATCATATTGATCGTCGATGTATACTGCGATGTTGCATCACCATGAGTTTTTCGCGTTTCGTCTTCATCGACTAAAGTGCATCGTACTTTATTTTATCTAACGCCATATACCGCCGACTTATGGACATGTAATGCAAGACAACCCACCGACCTCTCACTAAAAATGCGCTGTAAAGCCGCGCAAAAACTCACTCCATAACTGCATCGATACGCCAAGTGCCTGGAAAGTGCACTCATGTGATATAAGTGCCTACGCGTTTATTTTTTTTTAATAACGTATAGTGCATCGCGCAGAGAATAGAAATTATTGGAATAATCAAATTGTTCACATGAATGATGTCATAGTTCATAAAAGAATTGAATTTTACGGTAAAAAAAACTTTTTTTACAGTTATTTAATTTGGAAAATCGTTTATCTCTTGTGATTCATCACATTAGCTCTATATGTACCTTTCCTTAAAAAAAAAAACACACACATTAATTGATTGTATTTAATTTTTGCTTTTAACATCTTCAATAGTCTTTAAACATTTTGTAAAAACGTTTAACTAGACTTTTATCGCTGTAATGTTATATTATTTTGTAGATTCATCTTTCAATGCAATGCAATGAAAAAATAACATTATTATAGGTTAAATTTCATTTATGTAGTATTTCAAATTTTCTCCAGTTTGCATGATACCGAAATGTTTTTTGTCAACTTCAAAATTTTCAGCAAACTTTAAATAAAATTTTTTCTTAGTTAAATATTTAACCATTTTAATTGGATTGTAATTAATATTTTAGTATATTATAAAAATTAATTGTATTTGCATTTGAAAATTATAATCAAAATTTATTTTAACATTATTAGAACGTTTATAATTAATAACTATTATTTAGAAATGATTTTTATAATTATTAAATTATTTTTACAATTTTAATATAATTAGTATCATAATATTAATATACATATTAGCATTTTGATATTAATAACGTTTTTTTGTTAAAGGCGGTAGCATCTTTATCATTTTTTGTGTTATCATGCCTGAGTGCGTAAAATATCAGTTCTATCATTAGTGAACTTTAATCGTTATAAATTTGTGAAAACTTGGACATTTTCCTATTAGGAATTTTGAATTAAAAATTATCTCAGGAGCACTTTCTTAAAAAATATTGCAGTAGTTGTCCTGTATGTATATATATATATCTATATAAAACGCGCGCATATATATATATATATATATGCGCGTGCACGCACACGCACATTCTACATATATGTATATATTATTTATTATAAAATATTAAAAATCATTGGTTTGCATTTTTGTTTCAGATCACGGTAAGTACCAGTATGTAATGCTGAAGCGTGCGACGCAATTAAGCAAAACCATTCGTGAAAACAAGCGACTCCAAGGTAAAATTAGCTCGAAATTTAGCTTGTGCATAAGCAAGAAGACGCATAAGTGCCAAGAGTATGTTTAATATCTGAGTAATGGACGCTTTTACGAGTTCTTAATGCGTCAAAGTGCGTGCATGATACGGAACGGGACGTCCGGAATTTTATTTATCCCTCAGATACGCCGCGCACGTTTAATTACTTTTCTTGTAATAATTTTTATCTTACATTTCTGCTTCGTTTTTATTTTATAAAAGCTACAAAATTTCGCATTTAAAATTATTTTATTGTATTTAACGGAAAAATTTAATTAATTTATAATTTTTTCGCCGTAAGCATTTAGTAACTATAGTATTTGAAATTATATTTTTTATTCGAGAAATATCTTTTATATTTATGAAAGAGTTTAAACACACTCCTTTATTAAAAAAATTTTTTTATGGATGTACAAGACAAATTTTAAATGATAAAATTTTATTTTCCCTTTTCTCTCGCTCTTTTTTCTCTCTCGCATTATATCACAGGTGATCACAATAAATTACGTAATGTTTTTTTTATTTCATTATATTATATTGTTTCTTATTATAACAATTAATGATAAAGGTGTAATCAGTATTCTCAAATACGATATGAAACGGAAAGAACATAAATACTTTGAACATGACTTTGGTCCGACTTACAAAATACCGAGAATAGGTTGTCGTGAGTTAATTTAAAGTCTGTGCTTATTACGTACTTCGCTGTAATTAACTTGTCTAATTATACAACGAAATCCTTCAGTTTCTGCGATGGCGTGAAGTTTAACGCATGAAGCCATTAAGAAACTGCTTCGCGAATCTTATTTTGCACTTCATCAAAGCAGTAGATATTTTTGCAATGTATACCCACCAAACTCGAAGCCGTTCAATTATTTCAATAAATATTCTTTATATCTCCATATTTCACACATCTTAAATATTGATTATTTTTACTTTTATGTTATTCACATTATTTATCAATAATTTTTCACTTTATGTATTTCTACGTATTTTACATACTTCTTTTCTTTTTTTTATTTCATTTTAAAGATATAACATTGTGATAATTAATACTTTAACATAAATATTTTATTTATTATTCAAATATTTATACGATATATAATGACACAGACAGATTGATATTAATTTAATTTAAAAAATTATAACCAACATTTTCACGAGTTTAAAAATATTGATTCCCCACTGCAATTTAAAATTAAAATAACGTAGATTGCTAAGTTTCTTCATAATTATTAAATAAATCGGAGACGATCGGGTTTTGTCGGATAACGACTTTCCAGTAAATTAGAATCGATAAACTATCGATATAGCACTTCCGGAATCCGCTAACGATCTTTTTGTTGGCACGAAGTGTCCATCGCAAAAACGCGATCGCCACCGCGTCGTATTGAAAGTTTAATTATGCGAGCGTGATGAAAAATTGTCAGGCAACTGTGGCGAGACATTTTAACCGTGCGAAGCTACCTAATGCTTCAGCACATAGTACAACGTGCAATACAATAAGATATTGATTCTAATTACCAGGCCCCTTTAACTGCACTTGCGTAATATTTCTAGCTACATTTTCCTAGTCTAACAATATTTTTTCTTATGTTTCGTTGCTGATCGCACGAATATACAATATCTATCAATATTAATTTAAACTTTAATCAATGTCTGAATTATTATATCTTAAGAGAAATTTTTTTCTTTTGCAATTGGATAAGGAAATAGTATAAGACAAATGTGTATTCTCAACTTATTTATTTTATTATAAAAAATATTTTTCTAAGTTATTATTTTAAGAAAAATTTACAAAATACAGTCGTGTGAACTAATTCGTGAAGATATCAACGTTTCTATACTTTTATTACTATATATTTTTGTTACTGGTCGAAGACTTTCTTGTTTCTTTTGAAATGCACATGATTTCTGCATAATTTCCCGCGTTTAATTTTCCTTGCGAAATTCGAAAACGACTTGAAATCCGCCGCCCTCCTTAAACTTAAATCAACATCATCAGACACGGTTAGATCGATGTAATTGCAGGTGCTGCGATTTAATGGTCCACTCTTCGACCTACCTCTCCCCCTTCTATGGTCTTCTCCTCTTCCTCCGTCTTTCGAGCTCCCTTCTTCGTTTCCGCTTTAACTTGATAAAACCTGCTTTGCAGCTCACAACGCCAGCCAGCCGGCGCTTCCTCACGAAAATTGAGAGTGCAATTTGTAAGCTTCCCTTCCTCTCCCCTGATATTAACCCCGATCGATGTAGCGAGCTACCCTCTCGCTGTTTTCCCTCGGCGTGTTGCAATGTTTCGCGTTCGGATAATGACGGTATGCCATCTTCGTGCAGAGATTTCGTGCGGAAAGGGGCGGCAATTCACGGATTTGTGAAATTTTTAACCAAGCGTTTGAATTACATCGCTGTACAGGTTGTTTCAAGGGTTAATTGTAAGATCAGTCGTAAGAATTTCTTCAATAAATGAAGTACTATTATACATGTAATATATTTATAAATTAATATCGACAAATATATTTTTATATAATATAATTAAAGATCTCTATTAACGAAGCCGCCATTTTTTACTTTTTAATAGTAATTTTGTCAAATTGCCTTTTATAGAATGTATCATAAAATATATTGTAATAAAAATATTAAATAGGAGAGAGAGAGAGAGAGAGAGAGAGAGAGAGAGAGAGAGAAACGAGATAAAATTTGTTATTTGTTGTAAATAATTGATTATATTTTTAAAGTATAAGTTTTACATAAAACAATAATTTTGTCGATATTTAGTGTAGTAGTATCCTCTATTAGAAGTTAAAATATCTGTTTAAATATCAGATTGAAATAGTAACTTTATATATTTTTTAATGTTAAATATAAAATCATTCTTATTATATTTAAAGTACTATTACATGAACAATGTAATTTTACGAAAAACTTTCTGAAAACATGTACTGCAACAAGAGACAATTAGTTGAAAAACTTTTCGAGTAATTTCGTGTATTTTCGAGCGGACAATTCGACGAACACTCGATGTATTCGAGCATTCAATTGAATGTGAACGAACGTGCAGAGATTGACGATGGTTGTATGCCCCTTCCATTCCTTCGTGTAAAATCGTTCAGATGATGCATTTTTTTATAATTTTATCGACGGACGTTTCCGTTGTTGTACGTATTTATTCGTATATAGCGCAAATGTGTAGCTAGTACGTTATCTTTTATTTGTTTGAAATTTTACATTGATGCGGATTTGACGGATTTGCGTAAAAATTCAAACAACCTATATCGCTTTTTCTGGCAAAATCGGGATTATATCGAGAGATTCTCAACTGATTGCCGCGCTACCGTAGTTGGTGTGATACTTGATAAACAATTGAGCGAGCACTATATACGCAAAATGGGACAACTCTTGTTTTGAGTAAAACCGAATAAACAAAACGTCTCTGTGGGCAAACATCTTCTTTAAAAAATATTAATGAATATTAAAAGTTTATTTTCTACAATAAGGCAAATATTCTAAGCTTAAAAGAATTGTTGAAAAAAACGAGTTTTTAATATCCATTAATGCTTATTGGATTGACAACTGTAATCCAATTAATTATTATTACTGTACTTATCTGATTGATTTCAGTTGTTATTACTAATTAAACCACAATTAATCTGTCATCATTATTTAAAATCGTTTAACTGATATAATATATTACAATTAGCCAATGATTACATGTTAGTATACTGAATTATTAAAATTTAATCGTCATCATTGGTTATTGTTTAACTAAGTTTTCATCGTTAATCGATCTATTAAAGTCTATGTTGTGAAACTAGTCGCTGTCCCTCGGTTGTTACATTTTAATCAGTACAATTTATATCATATTTCGCGCACACTTTTATTCACCTTCCAGCGCACCAACAGTACAGTTCGTTTCGCGGAACTTTCCGCGAAATATCGACGTGATTTCGATAACTTATGACCGCTGCTAGTTCCAGTGCCGCCACTTCTATGGTGATTGCCTTTTGTTACGGTTGAATGGCGTCCGCAACCCCCACGGGCTTTTCCCTGCCTGTAAGCCAGGGAAAAGGGAGCGACGGGGTGGTGGGCCTTTCTCTCCGTGTCCGGAGGGACAACTCGTTCCTTCGGGCGAAACTGACCGCGGCTGAGCAGGCGGTTGCGACTTGCGATAGATCAAGCCGAAATCGCCAAGACTATCAGTATTTGTCGACCCCGATCACAGATTTGATTCTTGCGTAGTTGTCGGAGCAATATTAAATTACTGTATTTTTAAATATACATATATATATATAATATATACATTTTATAATTTTTTGTAATGTATTTTTCTATTTTGTTTTATCGTTTTCATAAAGGATATTAAGAAATAATACGAAAAAAGTGACTTTTAATATAATTATGGTTATAATAAAGGAAACATAATGAATATATATTTGAAGTTATATTTGATGCTAGCAGTTTATTCGGAAAACTTTTCAAATTCGTATAAAGTTTCTTTTAATAGTTTGTGTTTATATATAAACAGTTTCTACATTTTTGACGTATATATATATGAGAAATATGTATCCGAAGTTTCTTAATCTTTTATTATTATTTTGTATAAAATATACTTAAATTATACGGTCATTTATTAATAAAAATAAATTTAGGAAAAAGTTAATGGCACGTTTTGTAACTTTACTGCGGAGCGCAAGTGGTAACATGCGAAAAATTTCATTTATTTTAATGTATACCGCAAGAAACGTGTGGTTTCTCGCTTGAAATTATAACAACTACATCAACACTATAGTTCAAAGAGTTAAAATTTTTTTGTTTTTCTATAATATTTAATCTACGTTTTGATAATACTGAGGCTGTTTATATTGTTTAATTCTCTCGTCTATTGTTGCTCTTTTATACATATTTTAACGATCTTTATTAATTTGGAATTTAATTTATCAAATAAACATTCAGCTAAAACTAAAAATATTTTCCCAAAGTACATTATTATTCAAATAAAAAGTCTTAATTTAAAACTTTAAATAATTGAAAGTTTATTATTCACTATTTGACAAATTGATGCTCAGCTAAGTTAAGTGATGAAAGAGGTATAACTTAAGGCAAATTCTATATAGCAGACCGTTTTTAATTCCTGAAAGTGTCACAGATCGAATATCTCTTGAATATTTCGCGAATATCTAATAAAGTCAACGGGAGCTGCGGATATATTTAGAGATAACCTCGTTACTACAAATATGCAAATAGAAAAAAAGCAGGATCGATAACGATATCCTAATTTTAATCATGGGGATTGTTCCTTCATTCGTGCAGATTTTTTTATTTAACAAATTATCATAATCATTTTATTAATTATATTTAACTGTATGCTAAATTCATTATCAGTCGACGTATCGTACATTCATGTTGCCTGCATCTTATAACTGTAGGTATAACAAGAAGCCAGGCTTTGTCCGGTTATTCTTTGATCAATCCGGAATTAACTTTTTCTTAGCGAATTGAACAGCGTTTTTTTTCCATAACTCTGTAAGTTTCATTATTAAATATCTCAAATTAAAATTCTATTAAAACAAAGTCCACTTGAAATTAAGCGAATATAATAAGATTTCGTTATACATTTTGCTTAGTAAAACTTAATTGCTGAGACCTTTTTATTTTAATTGATTTGTATATTTGACAAATTATTGATCTTTTGATACTTTTGTTAAGAAAAAGATCTATTTCATTTTACTTATTCAAGAAATATCTATTAAGTTAACGATTTGATAATAATTTCTAATATATGTATATATATTAACAAATAGAAAGAAGCGTCTAATAATTGTATATTAAGAAAATTTTTTATATTTATACCTTTTATCAAACTTTGGTTTCTAAAAAA
Source organism: Cyphomyrmex costatus (assembly GCF_001594065.2). Taxonomy (NCBI): domain Eukaryota; kingdom Metazoa; phylum Arthropoda; class Insecta; order Hymenoptera; family Formicidae; genus Cyphomyrmex; species Cyphomyrmex costatus. The sequence continues at coordinate 765,161 of NW_017280250.1, read as the reverse complement.
AGTCAATCTAAAATTATTTTCTTACATGTATAGCATTGCATTGCTATTATTAATTATTTTAAGTAAAAAAATGCGTATTACACAATTTCAACAGTCCCCAGTTTTTCTTTAAAATACTTGTCCACAAACTAATTATGTTTTCTTTATATATGACAATATAACTTTGAAATAGAACGGGTTGGTTTCCCATTTACACGTAAAAGCTTGTTCATGTAAGCGTCGCTTAAACAAACAACACATACGCAATCCATAGTACGTAGATGTAATTTTAAAATCTAGACTACATTTCTGTTTTCCACCATACAAGAGAACTGAAACATGTGGCTATTTTTTTATTATTCTAGATTTAGTGCTACAACAGTAGCGAAAAATGTTACATATAATCTTGCGTTCTTTCAGTATCTTATTTCTAAAAAACAAGCTTTAAAAACAACACTGAAACATTTCTGAGAGAGATAATTTTCTTACGTTATATTAAAATAAATACCACAGCTCATAATAATAATAATAAGTATTTTATAATAAACAATTCAATAATTTTATATTATATTTACAAAAGAAGATTTATGTAAAACTACAAATTACGAGCACTTTCATAATGTATGGATTTTTGATAATTTTGATTCTTTCCAGTGATTTGCGTGTAGATTGTGATAGAAAAACTTCAGAGTTTTCATCGATTTCCCTTAATTCTCTTTTCTTCTCTCCCTCCCTCTTTTTATCTTTCCTCTCTCTCTTTTTATCTCTCTTTTTCCTTTCTATTTCTCTCACTCTCTCGATGTCTGTGAAGAGTCGTGCGGAATTGCGGCGTCCCCTGACGTCCCAATGCCCGAAAGCTCGCTTCAGGAAAAGTTCGGCCGACGTTTAAAAGCGTCGCAAAACTCGCCGACCCAACCAGTTGCGCGCGTTCTCACCAGCTTCATTCGTTCGGTCGTCGTTCGTTCGTTCGTTCCTTCGTTCCTTCGTTCGTTTTCCCGGGTCAAGGTAAAAGTTTGCGAAACGAAACTCGTAGGAACGTAAGTTTCTCCAGAAAGAGGATGTCCGTGGCTTTTCTTAAGATTCCCTATGGAGATGCCTCCAGGATTCTCATGTACGTTTGATAAAGCCTTATCTGTTTATCTCAAATATTTTTATTTGTAATCTGAATCTTAAAATCGATATTATTTCTATTTAAACATTATAATTCGAAATATTATAATTTAAAGCGTTTTCTTTTAATTACAAATGTGTTTTATTTAATTGATACTGTTAACATCATTTTTTACAAATTTCAAATTTTGTACACAACAGATATAATCAATTTAAAAAAATTTTTTTAGAGTTCATTTTTTAAATAAAATGTATACATATATACACGATTTTCAACTGATGTATCGCAAAACAATTGTACAATTTTTTTCACTTCATATATGAAAGCATTTCTTAAAAGTCTTTTGAGAATACCTAGTAGCTTTTTACTCAATTTTCTCTACTTCGGCTTCTCTGAAATAAATAAAAATAGCGAGATGACGCATACAAAGATTAAGTATAAGTACCGCGCGATATCTTTAAACTCTAAAATCTCCGAAACTACATAATGGTGTAGTGCATAGCCGCTAAGCAAAATCCAGTTTTCGTAAACTTTGAGGCGCATACGTTACACTCTTTTTCACGTGTATTCGGGAAGTTCCCTCTGCAGGTTCATAGTTTACCCTTGTGACGGAAACGTCGTCCAGCATCATAGCGTTCGTCTTTTATGTCCCCTTGCGCTTCTAAACATGGTACATGCCACCTGAAAACTTCGTACCCTCACATCTCCATACGACCCTTTCAACGTTTCGTAAACGCCTGTCGCGAAACTTGATCACACGATGCCGTTTGACATTTCGTTTCTTCATCATGCGATATTCTAGCGCGAGATAGAAATTTAAATTACAAGTTCCGCGCGTAAATTAATGACATTCTTGATACAAGGCAACATAGTAACAGAAACTTGATCGCAGTCAACAGATAAAAGAACGACGAGGGGAAAAGCAGGATTTTGTAGAGACTAGAAGGAGATGAAAGAGAATAAAGGTAAGGGAGAAGAGGGAAAGAAGAAAGCTGAATCTCAGCTTGCATTTCGTAGTACAAAATTAACAATAAATCGCGAGCTTTTGTCGAGGCCAAGGATAGTTGGCCTTTATGCGCATTACAATAGCGCACATTACTGTATTTCGAATTAAGAATGAGACGAAGAAGATAGGCGGAGGAAAGAGCTATTTGTAATATTCCTGGCGAAAAATAGGATTTCCTGCGAATATGCACAAATTCAATTTAATTCTGGATATACATCGGAATTCTCGAAACGCTCAGCCGTATTCTTCTGTCCGTATTTATCTTTAAAGACGCGATCTTTCGCTCCCTTTCCCCGAAGAAAAAAAAAACCAATATTTAGTCTTTCTCATTTTTTCATCTTTTTATTTCTCCTATATGTATTCTCTCGTCAAAATACTGAGCAAATATTTTGCTACAAGGTGACCAAAATTATTTGCAGACCCGCGTTTATTTACGTGTCGCGGTCGCCGAAAATTTATTGGCGACAGCACGGAAATTTCAAAAGACTTATTAAAATATTCTCACTTAAAATGCGGTAATATTGCCGATACATTGCTAATCTCGCGTTTGAAATTTTTCCGCATTTTTTGTTTATAAGTACTAAGCAAAAGCACCGATGTATGCACAGCAGGTAGATATTCAATTATCTTTAGTTACACAAATATATGTACGTAATTGCGTACACGTACATCTCCGTACACGTGTAATAAGCACGGTACAGCTAATAAAGCTAATAAAGCATAGCTAATTATGTGTGCACGTGTACTCACGTAGATGAGATCAGAGTGAGATGTCATAGAAGCAAATTGTTATAATGCGGATGCTGTGTAAATTAACAAAGTCAAAAAATAGTATTATCTAACTTATAGTTCATTAATTCTTAAAATAGAACATTTAAAAAGGTTTTGATTGAAGAAGCCATAGGTTTAAAGATCTCGATGCATTTTTTTATATTTTAAAGTGTTTGTATGTGTGTGTGCGCATTTATTGGTATGTATAACATGATTTTTTTAACATATTTATGTATTCTTTGGTTTATGTAAATATTATACTGGAATTTAATGGTTACTGACAAATGTAACAATTGATCCGTTACTGATCATAAAAAAAAAAATTCTATAATTATCTCTATTACAAACGATCGATCTTACAAAAATTATATATTTTTAAATCTAGCATCCAATTTCGTAATACGTGACTCAAGCACAGAGGTCGAAGACTATCTTGTAAATCAGAAACTCCCAAAGCATCGTGATCCCTTTTTAACATGACGAGGTCAGCTATTTGTAGATGGAAGAACGTAAAATTATTCTTGTATTAGACAAGTGAGAACCTTATGCATAATTCTCGAAATTCAACTTATACTATTCGCGGAATGTTACAGCCATGACAACTGAATTTCAGGATTATGAGTTTCAAATGTTAAGTAGAATGTTAGACAAAGTGTAGTTAGGTAAATAACCAGAGATGATAGAATGCATTCGCAGATTCACAATACTACTTCAGTCTAAAAATGAATAAAGTATGTATATACATTCATCATATAGGCATTTTAAAACTGTATTAAATTAAAAATGTCATAATTTAAAATTTTTTTCTATTTTTAATTAAAATTTCTGTTGAATTATATAAAGTATATAATATTTTCATCACATTATTATTAATTAAAATATCTCTTGCAGAGAATTATTTAATTTTATCAAAACTGAATTATTATTTTAAAGCAAAAAATGTTATGAAAACATACTAAAAACACTTTTGCATCTAGAATTTATTAGTTTGGTGCAAAATATTCATCATATTTACAAGATTAAGTTGGAAGGGAAATTACAGCTTTACAGTATTTCCATCAATGAAAATACTTACTCTTTTCATTTAAAAAGAAATTTTTCGATCTTTTTTTATATCTATTTTTTAAATTCAAGTCGCATATATATATATATAAAATAAAAAATCTATATTCATAATTTAGTTTTAAAGAGAGGATAAGTTCTCTGAATGTTAATCTAATACACAACATTTTTTAAAATGCACGTGTCAGAGAATTCTACATTGTTGGTATTAGCAATGGAAAATTACAATAAATATTCTAGAGCTATAAAGAATTGTGTGCGGCAGGTACAGCAATCGTCCATTTGAGATGAAGTCAATCTTCATTGGCAATTTCTATTGTCGAGAGAAGAGTGAGAGAGAGGGAGGAGACCACTGCTAAATTCCTAATAGATTTTCACCTGCCATAGAGTGAAAGCAGCCCGACGTCGCACCGCAGAGTCGTACTGTAGCCAATCGATCAATTAACCTGTTTCGCGTAGTAATAAGTAAGACAAGTGAGACCGTTAGTCCGTGCAAGCCCGTTACCTATAAGCTTTATTTATTACGCGGATTGCATGACCCGCATAGTGGATTGCAAGTTGATACTACTGTGCAACGTCCTTTTTAATTTTTAAAACATATGTTAAAAGGATATATAGCAACAGTCACACGAATATCTACGAATATTCATATATTACTTCAAGATACAGATGCTTCAAATTTTGCTTTATGAACAAGTCGTTAATGCTTTTTTTCACGATTAGTAGCAATTTTCACTTTAACGACAAATTTCCTGAAATTGACTCTAATTTTTGCTTAATAGTTATCAGTATATGTATATCTAAGTTGTGGAATATTATAATATGTTCTACTGCTATTCGTTGTAGAGTTAATTTGCGGTAAAGTACCAAGTTACTAATTGTAAGTGGTAGCAGTTCGGTCATTTTTAAAAGTTTTTTTGATGTTATCGTGAATTTCTCTCAATTAGGAATAAAAATAAATCCTAGGTAGTACATATACAAGCACATAACAGTCTGTAATATAAAAATATATGTCAACCAAGTGTGAGTCAAATGCTTCACGCTCTTTTTATTATATCATATTTTTTTGACCATTCGAACATTTTATTTTTCAGAATTTTTTTATTTTACAGAGCTATCATTTTTTTTAAAACTTATTGAAAAATAAAATAGTCGTATTTATTTTTATTCTTAGTTTTAGTTAAATATGTTACATATTTAATACCGGTGTCGATAAATCAGTTTAAATATTAAAAAAAAATTTAAGATTGTAATATAATGCTGTGAGTAAACAATTAGAAGCATACATATAATAAGCTGGAGTTGCGCAAATACATCCATAAACTACTACTATTATCATATATAGCAAGATTGGAAAAGTTTATACTTATAAAATTATTTATTATTATAGAAATTGAGTATGATAAGTTTAAATACTTAATTTTTTATATTATATTTTATCATTTTCTCGAATTTTTTGTGGTACTTTTTGTACTCAATTTCTAAACAAAATATATAAGATAACTTAAAAGTAACTTGTAAAGTAATTTTCTTATAATAGCAAGGATGCTATTACTTTATAGTATTGAACGTTTCTCTTCGTTCAAATTCAATTTTTCTCTAATAAAAATATCAGTTATTAAAAAATCTTAAACAAAATCTCTATACAATTCGAACTTTATTAAGATGATCTAAAGAATACAATATTGCATATAAATTGGCGCATGTAAAATGAGTTACGTGATAAAAAATAAATACCTTTTGAAGGTTAAATATCAAATACGCAATAAAAAAAACTGATGTTAGAACACTGACGTGATCATTCTATCGGTCTAAGAATCCTATATAGTTTCAAACTGTATTCAAGCTGTCATGCCAAGAAGGTGGAATTACGTGATGACGGTTGGATCAAGTGGTTGTGCGGCTTATTTGTGGGGCGCGGCTCTATGTAAAGTCGGAATGCGACGTGTGTGCCACGCGAATTGACTCACCGAAGCGCGCGCTAATTTTGGCTACGGTGTAACGCGACGCGCGTCGTTGACGTTGGTGGTGAAGTCGATTGTTCGTCCGGAAAATGCGGCTACATTCCGTTGATGAGCTCACTCATTCTTTATTTGTCAACTGTCAGTTTTTTGTCTAATAGAAAAATACAATTTATTAAACACTAACAATAAATAAGCTTTATATATATATATAGGGGACATATTCTATTAAAATAAAACAATTCTTACTATTTATGTGGTAATAAAAAATATATTGAAAGAAAAAAACAAAAGATTTTCTAACAGTGAGTGTTATTATTAATAGCGACTATTTCTGTACGATTAAAACAATTATAAATATATATAGTTACTCTAAAAATTACTAAAAAAAATTAATTATAATTATAATTACATTAAGAGAAGGTTTGACAATAGTAAATAAATATTAAAATAGTTTAACGGGCAACGAGGCGAAATAAAAATACTATAATTATAATAAGAAGAAAATATAAAGAAGATATATTTTTAAATTAAAACGACAAACAAACGTTTTGACACCGATCGGGTCTTTCTCAATGTTAACAAATTATTAAATATTAACGGAAATTTGACAAATATAATAAGAAATTGAATGAGTTTTACAAAAATCATAATCTTTTTTAATATAATGCGAAAAAAGTTTTAAACATTGTGTTGTTCGTTTGGATGCTTGCAATGTAGTCAATTATCATCAACGTCAAGATCGATTTAAAATTTGTTGAGTAGTCGAAAAGGTCGTAAAACTTAGAAAGCATCAGCGGTGCAACAATTACCAAAAATTATCGTGTTAAATGAAGAAATATTACGAAAGGTCTATTGGAGCAAATTGCAAAAGATTGAAAAGTATAGAATGTAAAAGATGTATATCTCTGACGAGGTACCGCAACATTAAATTATAGTTAAATTATGATAATACCAACTATTTTTACTCTCAGTATATACGTACATACATATAATAATTTTTTTTAAGGAATATATTATTAAGCTAGTTATAGAACAAAAAGATTTTATTACAAATTTAATGTATAGGAAATAAACGTAAAAAGTAGACCGTTCTCTGCTTTATAATGATTATAAAGCGCTATTAATATACATAATTTGGTGCTTGATGATTGGAAGATAGTTAGCAAATTTCCTGTTTGTTACCACAATGTAATTATTATTAAACGATTTTTACACCCACAATTAATACATAATTAAATATAATAGAGGTAAATAAAATAATGAAATATAACAATCTTGAAATTACAAAATTAAAGAAATATTAGTTTACAAATAACAAATATACCTGTTATGTTGGCAATATGAGAATTTACTTACGAAAATTATTTGCCATTTAATCGAAAATGTGAGGAAAATGATAAAAACACCAATATGAATAAAATTAAAATTCATATTCGTTTGCAATCGGTAATCAAAAATCCCATCTGACGCGTTTCTTTTTCATATGTAATGAACGCTTGAAAACGGTAGCGATGCCGTCCGATCGCATATTGCTAATTAACATCTGTTTATGCTATGCATGCCAAATTATTTATAAATATTCATGATGTATGAACGCAGAGCTCGTTGCGCTGAAAGTTTGATAAAAGTTAATAGATCGGATGCATAATTAATGTGCGATCTTGAAAGGATCGTTTGACGTAAACAAATTGCAGGAATTGGAAAGCAGAATGTTGCGTTTTTGACATCGCATTTTACATAATATTTTATAAAATTGCAACACCGATTCATCGTGTGAATCATTACATCGCTTCGTGTTGAATATTCAGTGTACGTATAGAGAAACTAGGTTTTAAAAAATATAGAACAATATTTCTGAATTTTATGAATGATTAACTATTATGTTTTGAGCGTAATTTATCTCTGAATGATTTTTGTTACTTCGTTAAATGCGTTGTAATTTTTGTTATTGTTCTAAAGAAAATACTGTTTGAGTCGAATATATTTGTGCCTGATAAAGTTTATTCTATATACAAGTTCAGTATGGTGTAATAAAGGAGAGAGAGCGAAAGAAAATAGGATTGGAAGGTCAAGCAAGTAAAAAGTAAAAGAGCAGAGACAACATAGTGATAGACTATAAGAATAACTGCTTTCTAGCAACCACGACAGTTAGTAAAGTAAGATGAAGCGAGACACACATACAAATACACACGCGCAAACGAATTTCTAATTTAAAATCCAATTCATTCTCTAATCCTATTCACTTGTTGTTACTTTCATTTAGTGTGTGATGTTCATTTATTCACGAACACACATACACATATATAGAGTCCATGATTATTTGAACCTTTTACATTAACAAAATAAAAAGAAAAGCACTAGTAAATCATAAATTGCTTATGTAGCTTATGTTTTTTTATATTATGAAAAAAATTTTATTATGATGTATAGAAACAGAAATGTAAACAATAACATAAATTGTTATACATATAAACGACTACATCAGATTAATTTAATATAACATTTATTAGATACTCTCAGTTACTTAAATTATAGAAATAACTGTCAGAGCATAAAAAATAATTATAGTATTGTTAATCGATCAACAGTATAATAATTTTATGTCAATACAGAGTTTTATATATTTAAATATGTAGAAAGAAAATGTAGACACAATATATATATATAAGATAAATCGTTAGATAATTCAATATTTGTAGTCGATACTTATTTTAGGACTTAAGAAATGTCTTAAGATGCTAATACGATTTTATGATTAATAGATATATACACACACATGCGTGCACGCACGCACGTACGCACACGCACTTATGATTTTAAAACGATCTTAAATATATAATAATCGACTATAAACACACGCACGCACACCCGCACGCACGCACACTGGTCTAAGTGACTTCAGTTCAATGAATTCATTTAATAATATATAATTTGTATTTTAGAGAGAGAGAGAGAGAGAGAGAGAGAGAGAGAGAGAGAGAGTTTCTATAAACTAAATTATTCTACTTAATGAATGGTATAAGTTAAGTGATTATATAAATTATATTACGTGAAAGTCAGAAAAATTCTTAAAATATTAATTTAACCAATCATTTCTTTTTCTTAAGTAAGAAATATATAATTTATTGCACTTAATAGTTTTATTATTAAATATAATTACTTAATATTATTTTTGATTTTTTAATCTAATGAGAAACTGATAATATCTTATACAAAATGATATACTAAATAGATGACAAAAATAACTTTAAATAAATTGAAAAAAGTGATATGTATAAAAGGTACATCATGATTATAAACACAGACACGAGAAAGGTATAACGGAAGCTAATATAACAAATTTTATTTGCATATTACAAGGAGTGCGCGAAAAATATGCGACCATGATAAAGTGCACTCTCTTCCTCCGCTTTCAACATTATTTTGTATTCTTAATCCATAACCGTTGCAAAGTCGCGCGCACAGATCCATCGTTAAGATGGCGATGAAAAGAAATTAATTGGATCGCGCCTGGACATTTTTTTGATTTATGCATAAGCCATGCGTGACTAACGAGGCGTCTTAATGCACCTCGAACAGAGTAAGACGGTTTGGATCAACGCCAACGGTTACCCGGCCGGCTCGACTCGCATTACTTCGAGTGTCTTCTCGTCTTCCGGGTCCTCGTTATTCCGCTCATCCCGATCCTATCCGCGAGTTAAATAAACAGAATGAGATACATTTAACCGTTAAGTGCATCGCTTTACACGGAAGAGATATTGTATTTCGAAATATATTTTTTATGCTTTTACTCTGTAACGAAAATTACTGTACTAACATAAAATATCCGTAATATATGTATATTATTAACATGTGTAAACGTTACTGAGAGAGTTAAATACAATATTATGGTTTGATTTCAATCTGCATTGTAAAAAACAACTGCAAATATTCTACATATGTGGTCTCTTATTTATAATGAATATATTTTAAAGACATAAAACAATAACTAGGAAAAACGAATATTATCGGAAATATTATTTGAAATAATTATGATATATGACAACAAAATATTTTTCACTGGAAAATTCTATTGCTGATAATAGCAAGAAGAATTTCAAACCGATACTAACGGCATGTTTACATCAATAATAAGTTAAATAATAATTAATAATAAATATTATTAATTATTATGAATTATACTTCTTTGGAAAATATTGCAGTGTCTCATTTTCCATAAAGTTAATTTAAATCTATGTATAAATACAAAATTCTACGTAAACAAAATAATATATGTATAAAACGTGTTTGGTATACACTATACAGCATAAGAAATATTGATAATAATTTTGTATAATATTTTATTTACCTTCAATTGTTATTTAATTTTTATGCATTTAATCTGGGAATAGTCGCAACAGTTTTTTTTAAACAATCACCTGAAATATTTTTATATTACAATTAAAATCACTGTTATTAACAACATATTGTATATTATTATATTATTTTTCGGTTTATTGACATTTGAAAATATTATAAATATGGATGTAATCACAGTGTTTTAAAAAAAGTGACTAGAAATAAAACAAATATTAAACAAAATAAACACGCAAAGTAGCTTATTATAATACAGTATTTCTAAACATAAAGATTTTAATTAATATAAATTTTATTTATTGTCAGTAAAGAGTACTTTTTGGTAGAATTGCATATTTAAAGTTTCATAAAAACAGTTATTAAAAAAAGAAAGAAAACAATGTCTATTTTACGTCGATTCACATTTCCTCGTCGTTGAGCGAGATAAAAACGTAGTTGAGCGTATAAAAACAACTTATATAGGAGACTATTTCTGGGTTAAGAGATTAATGGTACTTTGGTTTAAAAATTTTGCAGATCGCTTGTTTCAGAGATCAATTAATCAATGTAAATTTACACGATTTTCTTTGATAGAAATTCACGTGTCGACTGTCAACGCTTCTTCCCCTTCTCAATCTTCCTATCCCTTCCTTTCTCTTTCATCCCTTTTCGTACAATTACGTCGCAGCTACGTACCCTACCCGTTTTCTCTCTCATACATTAAAGATGTCGCCGGTTTCCTGACAATACCTGCCAAGATTGCGTCATATGTTTCTGCGCCAGGAGAGGGACGTCGGAAGGCAATTTGAATTTTGCATTAAACATCAATGCGTATATTTCGTATGTTTGGATCGTGCAATTTCGTCTTTATTGGACATGGCCGCGGATTTTCGACTTTACAGTGTCGAATGTCACCGATAGTCATTCTAGAAAGAGAAAGAGATAAGATCGGATAAAATGTCTCGGTGATTTTAAACAGTTATCTCTAATAAAAATGAAATGGATATATGTGAGTTTATGCATTTTATTTACTATGTTATCTCTTACCTCACATTTTTATTAAAATTTTAATTAATTAATTAATTGGTTGGTTCTCCCCCAATTAGAGAAAAAAATTAATTTTGTTTTTTAATTTCAATGATAAATAGTTAACCAAGTTAAATAGATTTTTATTTAATTAGAATGTTATTTGAATAATACCCTTTTATGGAAATTTTACATTTTAATTGTAATGAAGAGATGAATGAAACTAATTAACAACCACTTACAAATTGCATTTAACGAAAACATAAGTTGAACTAATTTCAGAATGACATATATGAATTCGTTTAAGGTAACACTACGATTATTAATAATCCTACTTCATACGATAGAAAAATACACATCCTAATAAATTACACAACACTAACTTCAAATAAATTGAATGAGAAAAATTATAACTAAATGAAAATTTAAAAATATTAGGGTTTTTAGCTATATTTTTTACTAATTATATATGTATATTCATATATTTGTTTAGTTAAACGGAGAAATGAGTTCTTCCAAATAATAAATTAAATAAAATAACAATTCGTAGATAAAAAATCACAAAAAATAATGTAAAAATAAGTATAAATTAAAATGTAATATAAGTATAAAAAATGGACACACACACCCCTTATAGAAATTTAACACTAATACTGGCCAATTAATCACTTATTTTCAGTATTGTTAACAGTATTTTTAATACTGAAAATAAGTGATTAATTGGCCAGTATTAGTGTTAAATTTCTATAAGGGACATACACATATTCGCGGCTTGTAAACAACTTAAATGGCGTACTTTCATATGATTTAATTTTTAAATTGATTTTATCTTAACACAAAGAACATGAAAACAATTTTTTAATTAACATTACTATTTTAAAATATATATCCAAAAGTATAAATCTTTTGTTATCTAATTTGTTAAAGCATAACAAATCATACTTTACGTGTGTGTGTGTGTGTGAAATTTTAAAAAAATTTGCTTTACATTTACAATACATTTGTAATTTATTCTAAAAATAAATATATTTTTATTTTTTGTACACATATTTTTGAAATGAAATCGAATAAAATCAAATTGCCAATTAATTTTCGCTGAATGAAATATCACATAATAATTTGTGCAATTCTAATTCCTCAATCACGATCTATCATCCGGCGAAGCATAAGAATGCGTTACTATTAGACTGCTTGGCGGACTGCCTAATGTAACTTAATCTATCGTTATATCAGTTTTATTTCTTCTGCTTTTTTTTTCAAGCATACGACTTTTAACACGTGATTTCATGATCTGTAATAGTTATGAAAGAAATTACATAAAATATTACAAAAATTTGTAAGAATTACAGCAATAAGTTATAAAATATTTATGTAAATTGAACAATTTGCGTAAACTGCAAGTAACTCTTAAAGTAAATATTTAAAAATGAACCTAAAAGAAGTCAAATAAATTCATTTATATGTTCGTTTAAAAGAATGCAATAAAACCATTAGATTTTTAAAATAATTCATCTCACTCTGACTCTAATAGAGACTTATTGAATTTATCTATTGCATTTTTTATATTATGTATAATAAAAATTTATCAAATTTATAGTTTCTAAATTGAATTTTAATAATCTCTTATTGCTAATAATATATATAATAAATACAGCAGAAATATGAAACTAAAAGTAACTCATATGTGTGTGTGTGTGTGTATATATACATATACTTCCTCAAATGGTATTAAATCATATGAGTCGTAATGCAATAAAAGCTCGGTAAATTTTAAATACTATCCTGCAGTGACATTTTCCTAAAGAGAATCTGTACTAAATTTATCATCTGCCATAGAAATTAAGGTTGCGAGTTGTGAGACATTCTGCATATTGACTTTATCTCATCTCTATCTGTGCGTAATAGACAGACAGTGTAGCAAATAGGAAGTTCATGTTTATTCGTTCAATAATTGCAGATAAAATGCACGTAACTTGGTTGAAATAATTGGGATCCAATAGAGCCGCGAATTCGTATTTCTGTCGGAAACCACGTACACGACTTTTTGATGTCTATTTTGGAGTTGCTAATTAACGGCTGCAACAAAGTCCCGTTGCGACAACATTGCGATGAAGTTGCGACAAAGCGACCGTTGGAATTATGGGAATCGCAGGCGATTCCGCGCGAACGACTTGCTCGCGATTTCGTGAGCTAATGCAAACTGCAATATCGCCAGACAGACAATGTGACGTTCGACAATATGCAATAACAAGTTCGCACCGCTAACGACCTCGCGAGTTTCTCGAAAAGGGCTGACATGATGTTGGTGGCGGAGCCCTTTTGTTCCACGCGGAATTTCTATTCTGCTTCTGCAGAACGATGCGCATTCGTTTTATTTTAATAAACTATATTATTTATTTAACGATTTTATTTTGAAGCGACATGAAGCCGGAGCACAAATTAATCTGCTGCTTTGCTCTTTTGTGCGTGCTTTTCGTAAGGGACTCGTCGATATGGTGCTCATATATAATAGTCGTTATAACAATCCATTGTTTCTCTGAGCAAACAAGCAACGCATTGAAACTTGAAAATAATGTTTCGACTAGTATTATTTGCAATTGAAGCATAGATGAAAGCATTCGCATAAAGATAAATTGAACAATTTCGTGCGATTAAAAATCAATCTTATTTTAAAAAATTAAGATTAAATTTCTATTTTATAATTAAGTCAGAATTTTTTATAATAATATACTTATAATAGTATACTTATATATTTTCAAATATAAATTACTGTATCATTACGTTAAATCTTTTATTTAATAAATTAGAGTAAACTTGATATTTATTATATAATAATGTCTGCATTGACTATAGAATACAAAAATAGTAACGTTTCAATATCGATGACTACGTATTGATCGTTAAATGGATGTTTTTATTATTCTAATCTATATATATGTCTGCTGCACTTCCTTCTTAAGATGTGGAATATTCTATTCTCATAATATATTCATAGAAAAAAACGTATTTTTTGTGCGTAATGCATGGAAGATAATTTTTTATAGTAGATATATTAAATATTCAACTAGAGTTGTACCGCCAAAGTAATCATATATTTGCTCATTTTATAGAAACAATTAAATTACGAATATGTCTACATTTTCTCAGTTAAAAAATTGGAAGTTTAAACTTCTGTTGCATTCTTAATTTTTTTCTGCAATTTTATTTGAATATAGTATTTAAATTAGTCTACAAGTATGCTGTTTCCTTCCTATTTTACTGCAAATAAAATAACCAAAATATTATTTTCAATATTCTTATTATATTCCATAATCTTATTATTTCTATAATTTAATTATTATGGAATAATAAGGATGAAATAATAATAATAATTATTATTATTATAAAATAATAATAATTAATTATGAAATAAGAAGAGAAAAAAATAATCTTGATTTATCCATTTCGTTCCACGATCGCGTGGGATACATACTTTTATGCATCTAATTAAATATATAATTTAACAGATCAGAGCTATTATTGTTTTATTAAAATAATTTGTATCAAAATAAAATGACAAAGATAATAGAATATAATAGACTTTCTGATAAATAATGAATTTCTAAAATTAGCAGCAATCATTTTTAGTAAAGATATTATTAAAACGTTATTTGGGTAAAGATCTTGATTGTTTTTATTTATGGAAATATTTATGGAAACAGATGTAGTGAAATAACAATATTATGGCTTCTTCATCAGTAACAGTTATTATTAGTTGCATTTATCAATAGCATTATTTTATTTCATCTTCAAGAATTGCATAAAACTTGTTTTAAACAAGAAATATGTATAAAAGTAAAAATTAAATACCAATATAATACTATATAAAGTATCTTCGCTTATATAATAATTAGTTTTACGAATCTAAGCAAAACTATTTAATAGTGTATATAACTAGATGTATGTCAATCTACATCCGGTGATATCAAATTCAGACTGCTTTTCGGTACAATTAAATTCTATAAATGAATATCACAAAGAAACAAAAAATTTATTATTTATTTTTTTGGTAAAATTTGAGAAAGATCCTTAACTTATTCCAGTGATTATATTTTTATTGTAGTAATCATAAATATATTTATTGTAGTAATCAGTTTAACTATAAATATACATAACTATTTTGTCATTTGCATGGGGCAATGAAAATTACATCATGATTTAAAAAATACAGATCGCACTTGCGAGCTATCTTCATTTTGAAAATATTTTCGAAAGAAAGAGTCTTATTCATATACGTGTGTTTGTTTGTGTCTACATGTACGTTATGTTTATTTATGTTCCATATCTGGCCGTAAAAGGTAATCGATAACTACATACATATTTGTATGATATTCGACTATTGATTTTGCGTATACAGTTAATGCAAATTAGGTATAATTAATACAAATTAAACAAATATCCAAAGTATCCGCTTTTCATTTCAATATATACTATATAATATATTTGTTATAATACATGCCTGTGGTTGTAAGAATGTTTTTGATGATTGGGACATTCTATATACGTGGAAAAATTAATCGACAGCAATTTAATTTTTGTAGTATTCTATTTGAATGAATTCTAAAGTCATGCCAATTAATAATAGTACACTCAATAATATGTAATTATTTTATTATATTAATAGATTTAAAACATTATAATTATTGTATATTTATACAGTAAAACATAATTAATGCAATGAATAGTTAACTTTACAATTAATAATCGACTGTGACCCAAAAGTCAATTTTGTAATGCTATATAAAGTATATATATTCGCTTATATAATAATTAGTTTTACGAGCAAAGCTATTTAATAGTGTATATAACTAGATGTATGTCAATCTACATATCCGGTGATATCAAATTTGGACTGTTTTTCGATATAATTAAATTCTATAAATGGGATATCAAAAAAACAAAAAAATTATTATTTGTCTTTTTGGTAAAATTTGAGAAAGATCCTTTACTTACTCCAATGATTATATTTTTATTGTAGTAATCGTAAATATATTTATTATAATAATCAGTTTAATTATAAGTATATCATCACTATATTTTTTTCGTTTCAATTGTAGTTTTGAATATTTAATTAAAAGTTCTCGTTTAGAAGCTGATAAATGTCAGACAAATTTTTTTAGTTTTTAAAGATATGGTTTTATTCAAAATCATTGAATCTACAGACATAATTATTTTATAGAGCTATAGCATATTTGCTAAAGGTCTATGGTCTATGATCTATGGTCTATAAACTTAGAAGACACATATCCGTCCATAAGATTTATGAACTGGAAAGAACGTAAACATAAAAAAAATTATTTCTTCTACAAAATCTCTTAATTCCATAAATATTTAATATTAGATTTTTATAAACATTCTATTATAATATTGCCAGTAATAAATTTGACAAATCATTCTTACAATAATATAAAAATGATGTAATGAATAAATATATTATACGTAGTATATAAATTCACACGAAATTATATATTAGAAGAATCCAAGATTTAGCTTGACCGTTACTGCATGTTTTCTTATCGGTATTTAGTTTATATTATATATACGTGTTATTAAATAAAAATTAAAAGTATAATAGTTTATATATATAATATAATTTATATATTATATTTGATAAAAAGAACATAATTTATTCTTCTAAAATCAGTTATTACCAAAATTATTATAATTAATATTACAAAGGAGAGTAGATAAAATTACCGTACGGTCTAAACAATATAACCTTTTTTATGCAAGTTTTCTTGTATCTTTTGATGTGCTGAATCATTTGTAAACGTTAATTTTAGCTAAACTAATGGAAAAATATTAAAAATTACAATCACAAGATCAAATTTTGACAAAACTATGCTACTTTTAATGCAATTTTCAACATGTTCCCATCATATCAATTAAAAATAAACGTTTGCAAATGATTCAACATACGTTAAAAAATACAAAAACCATACATAAGAAAGGTTTCATCATTTGGGCCAAAATTCGGTAATTTATTTATTCCTTTTTAATGATTTGAAATATTGTATTTAAACTCATATTTTTTAGAAAACTTTATTTTTTAATTTCTTTCGTTGTTTTAACAAAGAGGAAATATAATAAATTATTCGCATATAAATGCTATGCAATCATAAAATATGATTTTAATATATATTATGATTTAATATTATTTTAACATTATAATTAAAATATTTAGGTTGAGAAATGGAAGAAGGACATTGTTTTTTTAAACAGATTTACGATTAAGCTTCGTTATATTCTAGCGCTAATAAATAAATATACATGTATAAGTTGTAAGATGCAACGTGATGTGTAATACGCACCTGTTTAAATGATTCAACGAGCTTCTTGAATTTTCATAGGTCGAATTAGAACAAGGTCTTTGTCTGTGAATCATTCTATTTCAAATATACGAAACAACTGTAACGCGGAGTTGGACGCAGTCCAGTTTGGATTAAAACGATTCCGCGACGTGTCCGCATATAGAATAATTATTTATGCGTTCATAGTGTACGCATTTAGCGGTGAATAACAACACGCGTGTAACAAGAGGTGGAAAATAAAGGTATAATGTGAAATTTTCTAGAATAAATCTATCAAAATTAATGACACACGTCTTTCAATGTGTGCTTTCGATTTTGTCAATTATTACAAAAATAATATGATATCCGTATTATGGATACTATTTCATATTGCATTACATCTAGAATGAAATGATTTGTAACAATTGAATTGTACAGAATGCATATTACAATTTGCAGTTTTAGATTTAATGATGAATATTCTCTCTCTCTCTTTCTCCCTCTAATAACTATAATAGTGTCACGTCTACATGTTATGAATTTATCATGACTAGAGAAGTTAATGCAAGTTGAGATCTTCTATTAACACTTCATAATATATACTAACGATGTATGGAAACAGCAACCGCTCGCCATGAATTTATATTTATAATAAAATCCAAGGCGATGCGTTTGCATCTCGTTAAGGAAGCGAAAAGCGTCAATATGGCGTCCAATTATCGGCTTATCCTATCTTGATATTAAAGTTTCTCGTAAAAGTAATCTGACGACCTTCGCAAAGTTAATAAGAATTACGGAAATTTTCTTTTAAGAAATGTAAGATTATTTAAATGAGATAGACCGGATAAATGTATACAGTAAGTTAATTTTGTATTATATAGGAATGTCAACATATATTTATATAAAATAGCTTTATTTTTAAATAATATCAAAACCATTTTCACGAAAATGCAAAAAAGGTTTGTAAAAGTAGAATATTTTCAATTTAGTCTCGTGTGTTTAATTCATGATGAAAAACATTTTAAAATTTTATGTTTTTAACGAAATTTTTCTAAAAATTGTTTTTTAATGTTTGTAATAATAATGGTAATTTTAATAAAACAAGTATAAATATGGGCTTTCGAAATAACAACACATATTATTAAATGTCAAGGAAATGAAAGCATTAACACGCATAATTTATGCCTAATAATAAGATGTTACATAGAAATTATAACATTAATGAATATACCTATCACATTATTTGATAAAAATAAATTCAGTTAGAACATTGTATCAATATCCTTTGTAAAAATATTTAAATATCGGTGAATCATTAGTAAAATAGTTGTTTGACCGTGTTGAGTCTCCATAATCTGAATCTTTTCGCAATTATAGTAGAATTAAGAAAAGGTTGGAAGTATTACGTGACAGAATTTTTTACATATGGCGATAATGTTTAATCGCCAATGTAAAATAGATCTTCTTTATTGGAATTAATTAACAAAGTCGCTCTAATCAGTACTGTCCGTTGATTGGCTATCGTGTGAACACGCTAGGTATATTTATTTAAACAAATATGACAGATGCAAGCACGTTGATTTCACACGCGGATTATCATGAAATTATTGTACAAATGGAGGCAACACTGATTAATGGCGACGTTGATCGCATGATCGCATGTGGTATATTGTTATTTTAATGTATAACAATAATGCAAGAAAATGTTATTCAGATTAATTTTTTATTATGATATTATAACGCGCGTTTGCACCATTTTATGAGAAAACTCACTTTTATAAACTAGAAATAATTTGATTTTGCAATAAACAATAAAAAAGTAATAATTTTATATTTATCCACAAAAAAGTGGATCAATATATAAAATATTATTTTTTTATTGCTTACTGCGAAATTAAATTATCTCTTTAATTCCTATAATAAATTAATTAAAATTAATACATTTAAATTAAATAAATTTGGACATATACATATATATCACATTCAGATTTTATATAATTTGGAGTAATAACGTTTATTCATAAAGCAAATTGAATTTATGTAAAATAAAAGCGGTGATCTGAATTAAATTTTACGTCAATCTTCAAATAAACTTTAGTCCATAATAAATTAATTGCAAAATATAACTTTATATTGAATTAATCTTTAATTTTCCCCACTCATTTTGTTTACGGTAACTAACATTTCTTAAGTTTTCAGACGAGATTTACCGAGAAATAGAACTTAAAGTAAGTTTATGTGTAATAATAATAATTTGTCTAAAATTCGATTCGTATTACAAGTAAAATTCATTTGTTCAGCAAGATCACGAATGTACATACTGTTGCAATGGACGAGACGAGCGAGGGTTGCCGGGGTATCGCGACGCCCGCAATCGAAACTGTAACTACGCGGAACTCCGTCACAGCGGCGGCGGATTTCGACGTGTGGCGTCCCGACGCGATTCGTCCCGTCACGCGTGGCATACGCGACAACTAACTTTAATCTATATATCAGAGCGTGATTTTGGTCCGTCCGTGCTGTACCGTCATAGTCGCCAACTTGGTGAATCGATTCGAACTTTAACTATTTTTTACTTGAGTCGCTTATTCAATTACCAATGGTTTGAATCGCGTACGAACTATTTCTTGCAAATAAAGCGAAAATATACTGTTTAAAGATAGTGACTTTCATATCTAATTCATTTCTGAATATATCTTCTTTCTTTGTTTATTTAAAACATATTTCACACAATGAAATATATTTGCGGTACGATCTATGGTATTTCTTGCAAATAAAGTAAAATATATTATTTTTAAATCATTAATTTAATTTATAAATCTACTTTGTTTTTTTATTATATCTTTTGTTTTGTTGATGTCAAATATGTTCATACAGTAAAATATATTATAAGAAAAAATATCAAAATAAGTCGCTAGTTAACTTTTTTCATTGGTAATTCATTTCTACGTCAATATCTCCTTTTTTCTTTAAAAGATCTTTCTTTAAAGGTATATCTCTTTAAAGATTTGTTTCAAAAAAATTAAAAATTTTTTATATATACAAGTATATAATCTTGTTTCCAATGCAATGGTATAAAGGTTATAGGATACGAAAGTTTCATTTTTTTATTGTCAGTTAGTGAATAATAGTCGATTTTACCGATGGAATTTATTGATAATATAATTATGCTTTTTGATTTCTGCTCATTATTAAAGTATTTTAGGATTGATTATTTAATGATCTGTTTTTTATAATAACTTTTTCTCCTCTACCCTTAGTATTTTAAAAGATAAAGATATTTCATGAATGAATAATAATATAACGTTCAGTGGTTGATCAAAGCAATCAACAAGTGGCGTTTTTCCCTCACTTGTTGGAGAAACTATTATAGTCATATTACATAATGATATAGTGAAATAAACCTTTTATATTCAATAATGAAATGAGGACGGTATACATGTATGAAAAACTTTTTTGGAGCCATCTTTACTTTTGCTAGTTATGAAGAATAAATATTGCTTATGATACTATAATATATACGATACACGAGATTAATATAGTACACATAATGTATGACAATAGATTTGTCATAATTGTTCAGAACTTAACTTGATTTTCTTTGAGAAATATGTTGCTAAACAAAAAATTCTATGAGATACTTATTTTTTTATATAGGTCCAATTTAAGATTTAAAGGATTGAACCACCCCTCGAAACTTAGTAGGAACGGAACATTCTGAAAATATTAAGTTTTTGAAAAATCTAATATATGATGATAAAATATATAAAAAACCATAAAAATTTTGTCTAAAGCGTTTTTCATCTGTACATCTCACCGTTTTGCTAATAATTGATAAAAATCAGATATAAGAGTTAGCTCTAAGAGATTGTTTTACCTCTAAAATTCGCGAAAGAGTTAATCCTAAGAAACATGTGTCTTTTAGATTATTGTGTTCAACAACATATTTCAAAGAAAATTGAATCGGTTTCGGACAGTTGTATTTAAATAAAATACACACTACTATCTGTATTTTATTAAAATAAGTACATATTTTCAAGATATTTGTATTCACATCATTTTCATGATTTTTTGTTCTTATATGTTTAAAATATATAAAAAGCAGACTTCAAGAAAATTTAAAATTTGTCTTCTACTTCAAAAGGAAACAAACCTTTGTTCATGAATACATCACGTGTTACATTTAACACACTTATTAAAAAACTCCAATTTCTTCTGTATTATTTAATTGTATATAATATACAATATAATTAATAATAAAGTATCTGCATAACTTTTGACGGATTTAGTATTTGTGTATATTTTACTATGTATTTTATAGAAGTATTAACAATAGCAGTGTAAACGTAATATGTATGAAGAGTGTCTCAGAACTATCAGCTTTCCTATCGAGGAAGGATGATAAAGTTTGCACTAAGTAAGTAAGAAGAAAAGCCATTGTTTCAAAGTTGCGATATTAATATCTTTTCGGCTGAAGGCGATTGAAAGTTAAAGATTTTGTTCAATTAAACAGCAAAATTATATTAGTAAGAAAATCTCATGTTTTCGAAAATTCTCTAAATAAATTTTTCTTCTAAAAAAATTTAATAAAAATACTTGTCATGATATTTAATATAAAAAATTAAAAAGTTGCGGCGTATAATAAACTCAGTTTATTGAAAATATTGACAAAAATTATTAATAAAATAAAATTATTTTAATATATATATATATTATATACATTCATGTTATTTAAAAAATGTCGTAAATTGAAAAGCAAGCATAATAACAAAACATTAATTAAATTTATAAATCAATGTGTTTCTGAGAAAATATAAAAATATTAAAGTATATATATGTATAAGGTTTTTATAAGTAGTCAAAATTATATAATATAACTATAGGAGAGAGAAAGAGAGAGAGAAAGTACAAATCAATGAATGTCGCACGAGCGTCATCCGAAACTCTCTTGATGTCGTCCGCAAAACTAACACGAAATTTCAACATTCTCTGCTAAATTCAAAATCTGATCATTTTCGTGGTCGTAGCCACGTCACCCTTCGATGTCCATTACGCCTCTTATCAGCTGATTCCGATTTAATTGAGCCAACCGTAGCCAATTTGGCAAGATGCTCCGCACCGCATTATAGGAGCTCGCGTTAATCGGATGAAGTCTGCGGTCTATGAAGGATATCAGGCACCGTACGAAATGTCTTGAGATCTCCCAAGAGATCTCCGACCCCCTTTCACCTTCCCTCTTTCCTCATTCTCGTCCTCCGCCACGCAAGTATTTGACTTTCAAATGGCGGCCGCGCTGTACTCCGTTATAACCGGGCCGCTCCATTTCGAGAAGCAATTCCGGCGGCTGACGAATGGCCGACTCTCGAATGGACGAACGATAACTCGATTCGGACGCGAGCCGTGCGGATTGTGCCGCGGCACCGGCGTTGGTGCCGTAAAAATGGTGCCTACTATACGCCGACGAAGACAGCGATAACTGCATCGCGATGGAAAAATTGGATTCCAGAATAATCGGCCGCGTCCATCTTTACACAGCACGAAATATAGTATGTTAGGTTGTCATGAGTGTCTTAACGTTCGCTAGCTATTTCTCGATCCATCATATTTACATACTGATACGAATATACAGGACGTTTCACGATAAGTATAAAAAAGTCTTCAACAAATTGGTAAAATATTGGTGAAATAAAACGAATTTATTTTAGCGGATATTGTAGAAAAATCAGATTCTATCTTGGAAATAAGCAGCAAGATAACTGTAAAAATAATAAATTTATAAGATGATATTGTCATGAAATGTTATTTTACAAATAAAAATACAGTAATATTTTATATATAGTTTAATTAAAATCTATTATATATAAATAAAAGCGTATATGTGCTAGAGCGTACTGATAATTTTATCAAATTTCCATATAAAAAGTCCATTTATATTTTACTGCAATTAAATATTTATAAAACGTCATACAGCATATGTCGCGTAGAGTCAAATTTAATTAAAGATGTAAGTTAAATTTATTTATTTTTATTATTTTTAACTTTTTCAATATAGTCTGTTTTTGTAAAATAACTTCAATTATATTAAAAAGAACATTTTACATTTAATATTATTCAGTAATGTATGCAATTAAGTTTATGAATTTTGAAAGTTGTCACTTGGCATCAAAAATATATTAAAAAATATAAGACTATATATTGAGTTTACTGGTACGCGGAAAAGGAAATTGTAGGGAATAAAGTTTGATTAGGATTGCAAAAAATGAGTCGTAAATTTGATGCTTTTTTATTTATATCTTTGCAGTTCTTGCATAAATTCGAACTTTATAAGTATCGCTAGTACTTGATTATTTTCTCACTATTCCTTCGTTTCTTAATCGTCAAATATCTTTTGCTTCATGAATTTATTAGTGAATCTGCTAGAGGAAATTTCTGAATTCATGAATATTTATGTATCATAAATTAAAGCTACATTCTGTGCGACAGAATGGGTGACTTCGTAACACGCAATTGCTTTCACTTAGGACATTTTGCTAATTTTTTTATTTTCATATTAAAACAAAAAAACTTAAAAAAATTATATAATAAAAATACTAAATTTTAATAAATATTTATTCAAATAGGTTTTCTAAATAAATATTTACTAAATGAAAACACAATGTCAACATGTATTTATTTTATACAGGAATCATAAATCATAAAAACTGCAATTTTTTTATTGAGTAAATATTTGTTTATTCAATATACACGTTTACCGTCAAAGCGTTCTCTTTTTATACAATTGGTTATTGCGATAAATAATTACATCACAAATTAGAATGACGCTCGCATGGGATTCGAATCCTTGTTGAGGTAATAAGAGTTTTTCAAATCGATGATCAAATTTTATATATTTGTGAGATTATTATTATTTCAATTTGATTGTGTTGTAAGTCTGAACGTAATTGGCGTGCAGTCTGCATGTGTTTAAAGTAAATGTATTTAAAATAAATTATATATAAAATCTATTATTCCAGCATCTATAATTCTGACCACAGTTGGCGCTGCTTCTTATTTACAATAAGAGTTAAAATACTTTTTCATTGTGTGTAAAAAAACATGTTAATTTAGTATTATTCAAAGACATATACAAGTAAGATTTAGTAAAATTGTTTTCAGTGTATTAGTAAGACTTCTCAATACAAATATATCTGTACTTTTAAGAAGAAATCTGAAAGGTGTAACTTTTTTTTAAAATGCGGTTTAACGATTTAAAGGCTAAGTTATAGCTATCTATTATCCGCTTGGTTATTAATATAAAACAATTTCTAGCCATACTTTCATGCCCAAACGAAAACCATAAATTCCGTTCTAGAAAAGAAAAACGCGTCGATAAATAATGCATCCTTTCACCGGCCAGTCGGCCAACCGACTATTTTCTAATTCTCCCCCTTTCCCCCAACGGCTCGGCGTCCACCGCGAATATTGGATTCCTCATTCCCCTTTACCCTCAAACACGTCGAACACGTTTTTTCTCCGGTTCCTTAATCAAACGGAAATTACCCGCGCGAAGTTGTCACCGGATACTCGCATTCGCGAATTCGAGAAAAAGTTTAAATCGGAATGCGCCAAATCGAATCACGTACATCCCCCGGCCCTCCGTCGTCCTGGAAACAAAGTGCCGACTGGCCATAGGGACGGTGTGGAAACAGCGAGAAGTTCGGAAGGGGAGGAAGATCGCTCTTAAAACGTAGAATCAATTACGCGAGGATTCCGATTGGTATTAACGCTTCCTCCTAATGTTCGATGTGCAAACGTGTCGTTTCCTTTTTACCCTTTGCAGATGCAAAGATTGCATATAGAGCGAAAAAATTTCGTAAATGATTCGGCGAATTATTAATTTGTTGTAGATTTTCTGATTTATCACTTTCTTGCAATCTCGCAGATTGCACATGTCTTTGATATGCAAAGGAAGGTACAACTTTTTTCTGTTCAGGAATTATTTTATTTCCATATTTTTCTATATACCTACCTATTTTCTTTAATTGACCTCTCAATTTAATTATCATAATTTAGCATGACAAGTAACATAATAATAATTCGAATAATAATTCATAACTAACAATAGACGCATCTTTAATGTTTAGATAACTTATATGTAATCATTTATTGTAATACAGTTATTAGGTATACAATACAATCGAGTTTTTTAATTTATCAATTGATCAATTGCATTATGCGTAAATACAGCTTTTATGGAACAAAGTTGTAATACAGTTGATCAATCGATGAATTAAACAACCTGTACTGTGTCAAATATATGGCCTACAAACAAAACGAACATTCTGACAGTTCAATTTTCTAAGAAGTTTTTTTAAAAAGTCTGTTGTTAAAATTTGTGTTAAATCATCCGTTTAAAATACATAATTCGTTGTTTCTAGATAAAAATGTATTAAATCGTAACAGACAAGGATTTCGTGACGATGTGAATAAAGATTTTAATTTTTATTTCAAGTACCTCATTTTTGCCTTAAGTGTAGTGTCATTACAACGATAATTTTCGGTTTCTATGAAAAAAAATACATAGGAAAATTAAACAATTCCCGAATGGTCATGAAAAAGTGAAAGTCTTGTTCTCCTTTTTAAATTCATAGTTTGTTAAATCAACGTTGAATTTTGCGAGTAGGAGAAATTGATGAAAAAAAAAAACAGGGAAAATGAGCTGACGATACATCGTCATGCCTGGATCTTGTAGCGATCGACTTTTGGAGGTCGACGGAGATTCGAGTGGGTCGATTAATCGAGTTACGCGAGCCGGAAACGGAAGAGGAAAGTTTCCTTGGCAGAATTCAATTTGGAAATTAAAGGATTCGCAAGCGGAACGAATCGAGGAAGTTTCCTTTTTTGAGGGGAGAGGATGAGGGATCCTCGTCTTTGTTTTTCCGTTAAGTTGCTTAAATTCGCGCGCGACGAAAAGTTTTGCTTAGTCGATGATTCTCAATGCGTTGATTTTTTAAAGAATAGTACATTACAGATGTTAGAAATAATAAATATCTTCACTTTTTTCAATAATTATTTTTTTAAATTGAAGTATTCTTTCTCCCTCTTTCTTTTTTCTATTTCTCATTCTCTCTCTCTCTCTCTCTCTCTCTCTTTTCCGTAGCATGACTACGTGTGAAACTATACGAGACATGGTGCTATGAAAGTTTTAGCTTACACTTGTTTTCAAGTTTTCTACTAAAATCTTTTGCACTTTTGCTACGTGAACGGTAGACTAAAAGATAAATGCAAAAATTGTGGAGAATAGAGTGGACCTTATTACTGTCCTGTGAGTTTTCTAAATCATCTACAAAGTTTATCCCATGTCGTTTAGTATGTTATTATTTCAAGTACTTTAATTACTTCCCACTATAATATAGTGAGATTTCAGAAAAAGTTAACTATCTACCTAAGAACACTGTTTATGTAACATTCTTCTGAAATTTCTCTTTCTTTTGAACATATCAAAATCAAGCAATATATATTTTAAAAATTTGATATGCAAATTACAATAATATAATCAATATATGTCAATATAATATCTAGAATTGTATTATTATCGCGAAAAAATTATATTATTATCGCGAAACATTACTGTAGGAAAATACAATAATGCGAAGATATTATATTATTTTACTTTAATGTTTCGTTATTTATTACCTTTAGAGTTTACAACTTAGAAATGTGGAAACTTGGAAATAGAGGGCTTAGGGGGAGGGCGATAATTGGCGCAATTACGTTGGCGCGGACACTATCAGGTAGATGATGAAAGGGACGAGAGGGATGAAAGGGACGAAAGGGATGGATTGTATATTGCGACGCGAAGAAATCGAATTACCGCGGTAAAACCATCCTAATGCATTTGCCCGTCATGGAATTCCGCACGCTTGTTCGCTCGTGCGAATTAATGACGCCGCATTTGCAGCGCAGAGCTAAATACTTAAGAAGAATATTTTAATAATATCAGTTGAAAATATATTTCTTAAAGGAGGTTATAATTAAAAATTAATTTAAACATATTGGATAGTTGCTAAATATGTAGATAATAAATTCGAAATGAATGCGGAAATTGGAATATAAACTAATAAGCGAAAAATATTGAATAATTCATTAGATGCGATATTTTTGAAGTTACTTAATGATGTACGTTTGAGATTCGGATGAATTTACAGATACTTTGAGAAATGATAAAAATTAAGCATTTAACCTAAAAGAGACTTACTTATTCAGATATCAAATATTTTCTAACTTTCAATATATATATATTACTTAACAATTCTATTTATAATATTGTTATGTTACATTATAATATTCATTAAATAGTTATTTATAAAGATTATTTATCAATTAACGAGAAACAAACCATCGTGAAGAATCCCTTTTTTATACGAATAGGGATATAATTTCATGTCGCCGCGACGGACCTTTTTTGTCGCGTGAGCACATTTCTTCCAGGACAATGCATTCTAGAGTGATCCGCAATTCGGCCTGCAATTCGGCGCATCGGGATGCAGCTAGAAACGTGTTGGTGATCACTTTACGAGCCGACGTGATTGCAATCATCCTCCTTTCGCAGACCAGTGCCGCTCTCGGGAATCCTTGAGTGAACTTTTAATAATTCACTCGCAACCGAATGCAAGCACAGTGTAAGGAATCGGGAAAAGGGTGAATGGTGCATCCGCTTGTGAAAAAATTGGATCTTAAGCGGCATATGCGTGAGCAGAATCTTCGAGTGAATTGTCCTATTCGATAGGTCATACGGACAGGTGTAGGAGATATCAATCTTACAAAATGCATTTTGCATATAGGGTATGCTTTAAATCATACCTGTGCCTAAGTCGTACCAAAGCGTATAATTTTGATTTTGTGATATTTTTTGCAACACTTTTAGTTGTAAATATAATAATGTTTTTTAAGTCTATGACATGTTTTGGCTTATAATACGTATCTCTATTTTATGAATACGCGGTTTAACTGAACCTTTTCGTAATATTTCAAGAGGAGATTTGCCAAAAACATGAGAAAAGTATGCACAAACACACAAGTCTGGAATTACTTTCAAGTTGAGTCACCCGGTAACGTTGATACAACGTCAGCTGTCACTGAGACAGTGCGTGTGAAACTGTTCTCTGCCAAGGAGCTAAGTTTGCATTGGACGTGGACCCGCTTAGCATTGGCATTAACGAATAAATGAAGCAAAAGTACACACAATAGGGCTGGCATCAGAATGGGACGTCTCCCATTTGACTATTGAAATAACGTTACATTCATTGAGCGATAAAATTGGAAAACCAGCAAAAGATAGCGAAACGTTTTCAGCGTTTCTCAATATTTCACTAATGTTATTTTTAGTTGCAAAAGTTGCACATTGTCGAATTACTCGGAAGAAAAATATTACAGTTAAGAAAGTTTTCTCACCGAATAGCTTTTTAAGTTTTACCGTAGATTGCAATTACATTTTACAGAACAATCACGCTACAATAGAAACAAGATTATAAGTTAGCTAATATTATTTACTAACTGTTATGAATTGTCTCAGTAGTGATGACGGCTAATGTCGAATACTTTTCTATATTTATATATAAAATTGAAATTAATAGAAAAAATAGATTTGTGTTATTTGTCAGTTCCATTAGTATCCCAAACTAGTGTTTGCAAAAAACAACTATTTTTAATTGTCTGCAATATAAATCTTTATCTTTAACTTTAATGATATTTTTAGTATTAAAAATAATAATATATATAGAATTAAAAAATAAAAAAGATAATAATAGTATTTAAAAAAAGATAAACAGAATGACATGTTTCTTAAGCTGAATTTCCGGTTTTTAAACCGCAATTGCTGCGGGATACGCGTAGAATTATCAAGCGACTTCGACGGTTCTTTATAAGCTTCTTAATTCGTGCCGTAAAGTTTACTACCTACGTAGGTCGTCGCGACGCGGCGAGACAGCAGGGAGAATTGAATTTACGTTGCCTCCCTCGCAATTAACATTGCGTCGCGAGTTCGAGATTACATCGAAAGTCGAAACGAGCAATCCTCAAGGCAATCCTCCAAGGTCATTCGCGGATAATTAGATTTTGCCACGATTGTAAGTAATTTTGCGTACCACAATTGCGCCGATGACACTCAAGAATATCTTCGAGAGAGTCTTTCTTTTATTTCTTATACTTTTCTAATAAAAATAGTGAGTATTGAACAGCGATACGATATACAGAATAATTCTGAAATTTTTCTCAATTCTTATTTGAAATACTTTTAATATCACAATGCTAATTAATAACGGTAATTTGAATACGGATTGATCAATATGAAATAGGCATAATTTATGAAGTAGGCATAATATATGATTTCTTTTTATTAACACATTTATTTTTATTAACAAACAAAAAATTTGTGTTCATAAAATATTCTATTTTTGTTTTCATATCATTATTTTGTCTTTATTATACTTTTAGAATTTTTGTTACTGCATTAATATTATTTATAATTGTGTTAACAAAAGTAGTTCGTTTTAACTGAATTTGTGTAAACTTCCAAATAAAATTATTTATTTGTGATTTCTTTGTACTATTGTTAACATTATTATTATTATGTTATTTTATGCATGCACTATGTGAATCAAATATTTCGATGTGTATGTGAATAAGTTTTGCTGCATTGTGGCTGATTCTAACAATGTAATCAATTATTGATTGTACAATATTGCGTCACTTAACACAATATACTCGTACGTTTAGTGTAGCATAATCAGTATACGCTATTAATTAGTGTATTAAGTCTATTTTAGTGTTTATAATATACATACGATAAAATTTGATCTATAATGTTATACGCCATGTAATAGAAAATATTTGCAGAAATTTATATCATTTATTATTTTTTAAATTATCTTTTTAAAAATATTACTGAAATCTCACAATTTATTTTAGAATTAATATTACAATAAATGTTTGATTTTAGAATGAGGCGCTTCTCAAATGAATATATAGAGTATGCTATATGATACGATTATGCGACTAATTTCAAATCATAATAAGCATGTCCCTACATAGCATATTTGAATGCAATAGCAATAATGTAAAATATGTAATATAATTGGCTATTACAAGAATACGTAGTATGATACACGTATAATAACATCAATTTAACCGAGTAGAAATTATCAGTAAGATAAATGTTTGACATATTTTTAATCATGGAAAATCTTCCTGTAATATACAATAAATAGACCTATTGTAATAATTAATATTTAAATTTAATGCGTAATTATAAATTACAAATTAATTATAGAATGATATATGTTAATATGTAATTTTGTAATTATAAATTATGCAAATTATGAATATATAAATCTATAATCACAAATTACAAATTATTAGAGAAACAGTAATTATTTATGAATCCAGTTGAATAAATTGTTGTCACACAAATATTCAATTTTTAAACTAAAATGCTAGATCTTTATTATATATATGTATATATTGAAATTTCGAAAATAAATATGCTAAATCTACGTTTCTCGTAAATATCTTATGTTATGCACTGAAGTGTGTATCATATTCGTGATTGTTTAAATTTTACCGTCATTATTCGAAGAATTAAGTTTTCCCTATTCTCTTTTATGAATGATATCGCTTAAATTCCTTTACACAAGCTTCTCTCTCTCTCTCTCTCTCTCTCGTTTCCTGCTTTCAATTTCTGTCTTCTTCATTCTCACTTGTGCGATTCACTTCCAGAGTAAACATTTGTATAACTTTCACCTCGCTTCACATTTACTCGCGTCTTGCAGTGAATAGTTCAAAGTAAATGCACGTGATTGTTTACTTGCACTCTTGCCAAGAATTTAAGGTCTTCCGCTCGTCAATTTTCCTAATTAGTGCTAATTATTTGAGCGCATGCGTGCGGAAAGTTGCGAGCCAGATCAATTTTATGCGTATGAGCTTATTCGTGGTCTTTATAACATATCAAACTGATATAAAATCATGCGATTGTGTAAGATTATCGGTGTTATGAACAATGTAAAACTAATTTTTTCAGTAAGTACCTAATACATTTTTTCGAGGTTTACTCATAAAAAAATCAAAGTTCACTTGATCTTTCGACTCAGCTACATTTTTAATAATCAAATCTATATATTATGAGCTATTGTTACTAGTTATTTTCGGAGAGCTTGGATACGTTATTGTATGAGTTCGCTATGGTAATGATTTATTGATGTGAAATGGCATATAGGTAACCACAAAGCGCAAGACAGAATCAAATACATCGAGAATTCGGTTTAATTGAAAACCTCAATGATGCGATTTAATTCTAGCTAAACCAAAATACAGTAGTCCTTTCTGTTATTTGAATATTCGGATCTTAGAAAAGCTTTCTGAAATTCACACGATAATATTTTGATTACTTATTACATATTCTGATGTTCTAGTATAGCTTAATAAAATTATTTAGAATATAAAATGACTTAAAGTGATATGATATTTATGAATTATTTTTTGCTAATTGCCAAATTTTGAAGACAGTGTCAATACTTTACTCCGATATCTGCGGCACATAATTTCTGTAGATATATAAAGAGCTGAGGAAGTTGAAACCACTTGGAAATCCGCAAGAGAGGAAATTATCGAGGCGTCCAAACTTCGACGGTCCGTAGAATAAAATTATGCGACAGCTTTTGCAGCTTTTGTTTCGTTTCTTACATAAATTATGAATAATCCCCTAAGTTCTTCCTTTCCAGAACTTATGTCGTCGCAAGACGAGAGTTGATTTTAATATATTAATGATAACTATAATCAGACTATATATGATAATAATAATTTAAAATATATTTACAATACAATAAAATCATATATAAAATAGATATATTATAACGGAGAAAAAGATACTTTGACTAATAATAACGATTATTATTGTGCATAACATAAATGTGTAATCTTCTATGTAAAAATATATTACAAAATCAATTAATAAATTAATATTAAATTAAAATTGTCATAAAATTGACATTTATCAAATGTTATTTGATAGTAAATTATTAAAAAATAATAATTATAAAAAGTTGAGAAGTTTTTTTTTTTTAAAGAATATTATATATCATATATTTGTATTTTTGGATAAATGAGAGAAAAATTTTGCAAACGAATAAAACAAATTATTTCTATCAATTCCATTTTATTATGAGTTGCGAAGAGAGCGCGAAAAAGTTATATAGTATTGTCAGTTACAACCAAAACAAAATATAATAAAAATAAATATTGATTAACAAACATTTACAAAAACTGTTTTTTATATTTAATTTAATAAAATATGTATTACAATATAAATATCTACATAAAATGAAATTCTATTTGTAAAATAATTATTTAAAACGGAGAAAGAATATATTTCTACAGTTTTCAAATCACAATTGAATATGGTTCTACTTTAGGAAAATATATGCTTTCATGATTATTTGTATAAGAAATACGTAAGAACAATTAACGTTTCAAATAGTGGGCATACCTTTGGGTTGGCTCGCGCCGTAAATAACGGGCGACATGCTGAATTCTAGTCCAGTCCAACTAGAACGTAATTAGAAATCCGCCACAAGAATCATTGCCAAGTGCCGAGCTGATTGGGATTATTGCGCGCTACAAATTTAAATAACCTTAATTTCTCCAATAATGAAACAGCTATCAGTAACATATCTTGTAATATTTTTCATTCTTCAGAGTAATCACAAATAGCTAATTTATTTAATAACAATTAAATTTCGAAATTACCAATTTATTTCAGGACTTTTAATTCTAATCAGAAAGAATATTTTTAATGACTTATGACATCAAAAAATAATCAGCTGATTAAGTTTTATGGTGGTAAAATTTAGCCAGACATGTTAGAAACGTCCAATATAGCTTTAATCGAGACTAACATTACCGGGTTCACTTTCGCGTCGTAAAATCGGAAGCGAAACGACGATTCTTCGTCGATTAAATTCGCCGACGCGTCGATTACTAATTTTGACGTGCAAGCCAATATCTGCCCCAACCTCTGGGCTATCCCGCCGTATAACTGTCGATATATATATTTATAGAGAACAACTCTTTAATAAATACATGTATACACTGGCGTCGTGCCGGTGTCAATCGCCGTTCTGATATACCTGTGAAATCGATAATCGTTTCTCGTTTATTGGTGATGCGAGCTTTTTGATGATCTCTCGATAAACTTTTCCGTCGCAAGCAATCAAAGTTACAAATTGGATTCGTGCGACGAGCGACAGTGCAGTTATGCGCGATGTGTTGTAAAAATAACGTGGAATACTTATTGAAGATCTATAGCTGAAAAATCCACGCCGCACGATCCATGATAATTATTCCGTCAATTATTATTACCAATAAATGTCAATTCAATGTTGTTTAAGTCCTTAAGTGATATACAGGATTATGCGCAATGGCTTTGCTATGACCTTAATCGTATACTCAGTTTCCTTTAAATTGAATTCGATATGGTTATATCCGTCTTAAGCATTGCGATAAGATGGTACATGGCACGTACGCGCATACATCATTAAATGCATTAATAGGTTAAATTCAATATATAGATGTATAGCTATATATATTAGATGTTACGAGAGATTACACGATGTACTATATGTTAGTTATTTAAGACTAATTCAATACATGCAGATCTAAATTCGCTGTTTAACGATTGGGTATATCTCTAAGTAAAGGGTATAAAGCAAAATAAAACAAATAATAACAAATAGTAATGACAATGATGATTACAATACACGGGGGTATGTATAGCTTTCTAGCGTCAAAGGGACATTCGCGATCGCTAATTGGCGCGTCGTGGATTAATTAACGCCTCGCAATCCCATTGTGCAACAGTTCGTTTTCTACTTTTGCGAAATAACGCGTAAAACTAACGAGATCGTTAGTGGCAACCGACTATTTTTGCGGGATTAATCGATGCCTGTGCCGATTAATTGAATTAATCCATTATTCTCCTTTTTTCTCATTCTTTCAGCCTTTTTCTCAAAATAACGTGACAATGTGAAAATGAATATATATCTATATTAAATTAATTAAATAAATTTAAGTGCTTTTCTGAATAACGAAGATTGATATCGCATCCTTAATTTGTTTGAGATTCTATTTTAGATATCCGTGTGAGATTAACTTTTTATCTTCAATATTTTTCTTTTTGATTGGAAGATATACTGTGAAAGTTATTTCTGCCTTGGATAAATATTCTTTAGATATGTATTTATTATAAATTAAAAATTTTTTGCCAGGATAATCTTTGAAGTAATATTTTACGTGGACTTTGTGATTGATGCTTTTTTTTATGTTTTTTATTTCATTAATGTTTAAAATAGAAAAAGAACTAGATTTTGAACTCTCTTTTTTTCTCTAATGTTTTCAGGCGATGAAGATGAGTAAAGTGGGCAACCAGACCAATTCGCAGGACCCACAGGCAGTGAATTCACGCGTTTTCGTCGGGAACCTGAATACATTTCAATGTAGCAAGACCGATGTGGAACGAATGTTCCAACGTTATGGCCGCCTGGCTGGTAAGTTTAATATAGTAAAAATTATTACTGATAAAATTGAAGTCATTGATTGTGAGATAAAATCATTAAAGATTAAGTATCAAAAGCTCTGCGTACAGATTTTTATAAAATATATGTTTTAAACTGAATATACTGGAAAGTAGAATAATTAAAAGTAAACTACATAAAACGTAGCTAACAAGTAAAATGTTAAAAAATACCTGTTAAAAATATCTGTTGAAAAATATGCTTAATAATAGATCGTGGAGAATAAAAAGCTTAAAAATATCTTGTTTAAAAGCAAGTAATTTAAAAATTGGTAAAAAAATTCCATGCTTCTAAAAACGATATTATGAATATATATATACATATATTAATAATATGAATATATATATATTAATAAAAGAATTCATGCAATTATGGATAAACCTTTACAATCTAAAGATGTTAACAATAATATCGGAAAGAATAATACTGTTTGGTTTACCATCCCTTATGTCAAAGGAATTTCTGACAGTTTTAGAAGCATTGTTAATGGTATAAATCACAGAATTGCATTTTTTAGCATCAATAAATTGAATAACTTCATCAAAGTACAGAAGGATCGCCTTCCACATTTTATGAAAAATAACATTGTATATAAAATTCAATGTGGTGATTGTGATGCTACTTATGTCGGTCAGACAAAGAGAATGTTAAAAACAAGAGTTAACGAACATCGCAGTCATATACGGAGAAATACATCCTCCAGATCTGTTATCACTGACCATAGGTTGCAGCATAGTCATGATTTTGAATGGGATAGTGTGGAAATTATGGATAATGAAAATTTTTACCACAAGCGATTGATTTCTAAAATGCTAGATATAAAATCTCAAAATAATGGTCTGAATTTAAAAACTGACACGGAAGGTCTTGATCGGTCGTACGCAGATATTTTAGATAAATTGACAAGAGTAATTTGACCTAATCACTTCTATTTTGTTGTCAGCAATTTAATGTTCCTCATTGTATCGTTTCCTTCTGACGAATACGGACACATATGTTTTATTCAGACAATCTAGTATTATTAAATTATGAATTCAATTTGTGTAATTATGTTTTTGTCTACCAACAAGGGTGAATGTAAAAAATATTTTCT
This sequence comes from Cyphomyrmex costatus, assembly GCF_001594065.2. Lineage (NCBI taxonomy): Eukaryota > Metazoa > Arthropoda > Insecta > Hymenoptera > Formicidae > Cyphomyrmex > Cyphomyrmex costatus. The sequence goes on along the minus strand of NW_017280250.1, from coordinate 728,882 downwards.
TTAATTAATTTTCTCTGGACAATCTTAAATAGAATAATATATGAATTTGATTGTAATAGATTGTGTTATTAACGGTCTTTTCACAGACATATTACCGACTTTTTAAATTTTGTTATACATCTCCACACATTATCGATGCATTTACTTCTGGTTGGTGCACAGAAGCATATTGTCAAACAATAATTGTTTTTACAATTGGCATTATAACTTGGAGTATATGGAGCATTGGTTTTATTATTACATGGTCGCTGAAGATGGTCTAAATCTCAGACCGAAACGTTCGACTGTATTCTTTATTGTAAGATTAAAATAATTTTTGTTAACTGCGTTCGACTCTTTATAGCCTTATAATTCATGATTGTTCATTTGTTTATATATATTAATATAATATAAAAGTATAAAGAATTTGATTTTATTTAAACTATTAAAATCTATATTTTATTTATGCATTTAGGATCAAATGTATCGCTTTATAAATAACAAATCCATATCTAGATCGACAAACTACCTGATTTCATTTATCTTCCCCGCATCTTAATTCGTTTCAATTATACTCCGCGGAAATTTAACAGCCTAGCGATTCCATCGGAATAATTTCTTCGCAATCCTTTCGCACACGCGCGCGAACGTTAATCCTGCGGGCGAGCTACGTACTTTATTTTCTGAATTTAAAAAAGATCACGATAATAATAAAGGTAAGGTAGCAACGCAAGAAAGATAAAAATCGATTATTGTGCGAAAAGAAAGAATCATTTGGTTATTTCCGAATGTTGTTCTCGATCCTTTCTGAGGTATTCTCGATAAATCGAATCGCGTGAGAAATCGACGGGCTGATAACATTCGATAATTCGCGATCGAATAACTTATTATCCGGCGCGGAAAAATTGCATCGGGAAGAATAGCGGAAGGGGCAGCGGGGTCCCGGGAAAATAGGATCTCGGTAACGCAATTTGTGCCACGGCGACTTGACCTTCGATAGCTCGAATTGGATATCCGTCGGTCTCTAGTTTCAGGAGGAGCACGATGACTGCCGCTGCCTTCTCTTCCTTTGTAAGCCGTAACCTCGTTTACTTCGCAATCGCAGGATTTGTTATCCCGGAAAATCATTTTTCCGCGGGGTCTTGTCCCTTCTTTGGAACGAAATTACGATTGCGATCTGGAGTGATAGATAGACGAACGATGATAAATCGAGAATGACCATGTGAGGTCGGCCATGATAGATCGACGATCGAGATAATATCAAATCTCTCGCTCTTTGTATTGAATTTATATTGTAAACTATTTATTACACGGAAAGGATAGTTTTTGTCGGAAAAGGATTTTGTCGAAGTATCTAAAAATTTAGCAAAATACCGATCTGAAAATATTCTAGCAACAAGTTTAAGCTGTACATGATTATTTTTTTGATAGAGTTCAAATAAAATTATTTTTAAATCTACATATATCTAGCTAAATTTTCAGATACTTTGACAACATTTTTTTCCGTGTATAATTCAGCACAAAATTTTCTCGACTTTAACGTTAATAACAAATTTATATAATCGATTTAATTTTTCCAAAACGTTCACACACAATATTGTATTTAAACGAAAATTTTATTATAGCAATATTTATCTGAAAATTTAGCTAAAGGATACAATTTTATTTGTTCTAACTCACTATATTAAGAATACAGCAAAAAACTGAATATATAGTAATGTAATAAGTAATACAATAAACTACCAACTGGATAAAATTATATAATAAGAATGAAGAATGCTGCAAAATTAGCTTCGTGCCGACGCAGGTGATGTTGGTGTTCGCCAAGTGCATCGCCGGATATCCACTGAGAAGTTATCTTGCTCCGGTCTGTCCAGCAAAATCGCAATTTCAAATGTCGGATGTCGAAATTACAAGGAACGCTGCTAGCTGCCGATAAACAGCTTACTTTCTCAATAAAGGACGAAGACAATAAGGGCAACTTCGTCCTTGCAGGAATTAAGGCGCGCTTGCTGGATTAGAGGGACGCCGATACGAAGGATAAGCCGCGTCCTGTACGGAAGCGACGCCGCGTGCAATGCGCGATAGCAGATAAATTACAAATTCTACGAATCGAATATCTCTTTCACAAACAACGTTTAACGTGAAAATGTATACAATCTCCGGCTTTCTGGAGAATTGCTTCTGTTTAAACTCCGGTTTAAAAACGAAATCCTCGACAAAGATCGTTCTCATTTTAGTAATTTTTCCGTGTAAACTTTATGTCTTTCTTACAAGACGAAACGAAGAAAGATTATTAAATGCGCATAAAAGTCGTAAACGTGGTTTTGCTGAAATATCTAAAAATTTAATTAGATACAGATTTGAAAATAATGTTGTTGGATTATAAAGATAATTATAGGACATTTAAGCTAGATGTTAAAATGTTAAAACTTTTTGCAGCATTGCTTATCATGTTTGAATTTCCTATATATTATATTTGTATTGATTGTCTAATAAAGCTATTTTCAAATCTGTAATCTAATTTTTTTTATATTTTAGGAAAATTCTGTAGCAACAATTCTGTCTTGTACTTTTGTTTTAGCCTAAAAAATACTTTAATACTAAATAAACAATACAAATAAGTAACAAAAGCCTATACGTATGAACTAAATTTTAGTACTTAAATATTTTAGTGTGAATTTCATACATATATCTAATTTTGCGAATTGCGCGCCAAAATTATCAATTTGAAAAAGGCATCGTAGAACTATTCAGTAATATTGCAAATTAAATTGACAAGCAATTTAATAATATCAATGCTAATAAGCATCTTAACAACTATAAATAATTTGTATTATAAATCAATAATAACTATCATATAATAAAAACTATAAATATTTATACCGTAAATCAATTTGAAAGAACAATTTTTTTACTAACATTTAAGCGTTGGTAATTTTGTAAGTGATCAAGTTTAAATATTTCGCTACATAATAAAAAAGATAATACATTTCTTTAATTAATAATTATAAATTGTTAATTTTTTAAATTAACAATTTAAAAATATTTAAATATTTTTTTAAATGAATTTTTTATTTTAATAAACTTTGTATGTATACATTATTTAATGTCACAAAAAATATATTTAATAAGATATATACATCATTTAATGTCATAAAAGTTATAGTCCACTTGACGCTATAAATGCTTTTAAAATATTTCTTGATTGGTCAATTAATATATAAAATTCTCTTTTTCGATTGATCAATCAAATGCTTATAGGAGCGTTTGAAGTGTCAAGTAAACCACACTAAAAAATATATATTTAATATCGAAAAAGGAAAAACTGTGGCAAGCACAATCAATTTTTTTGGTTACGGAAAATTCAATTTTTAGTTATTCAAAAAACTTAAACGAAGGCAATATTTTTTGAACATCCTATACACAACTGTATTGGAAGAAATCGTCACTAGAATGATTTAAATCTGTACTGTCGAATGCCCAGATAACAACACTAGAGAGTCTCTCTGCCGACAAGTTTTCCAATATAAAGTCGATATTTGTTCTATATAAATGCCAAAACATTGAAAAAATTCACTGCAACAGGCCCTCAACATAGTACTGTTGTTATCAAGGCACTTGGTTGTCACTTTAGTGAATGACGACTTTTACAAAAAACGTAGTTACGAAAAATATAAATAATTGTTACAAAGAGCGGACTTGTCTATTTTTTGTGCAGATATTTTTATCAAATCAAACTTTGATTTCCATTTTTCCATTTCAATATTTTACCTTTCTCACAATTAAATTTTACTCGGTCTTTTATTTGTAACTAAAGGCGAGTAATTAAATCATGTATACAATTTTTTTATTAGTTAAAAGTTTACTAAAATGTTTAAACTGTAATAGTTATTAATAGCAGTTTCCGTAAAAAATCTTATATTTTGTTTTACTTTAACAAAAATGATAGAAGATTGTTTAATATACAATCTTTTTTTAGAAAAACGTATTATATATAAGATGTTATTCTTTCATAAGAGTTTTTACTACCTCATATTTTTCTAAAAATATTTAAATTTGAGAAATTAAAATTGTCATTATTAAATTTTTTATATTTAATTTCTTTTATTTCTTTTTTGCTAATTTTAAGTCTTGAAAATAATATACATATTGTGAATCAAAGAGTGTAAACATAAGAGTTCCAATCTTCTTTAATTTAATTTTTAATGCCATCTATATCCGGTAGGGTAGAATTAGAGATAAAATAAGATAAATATTACTGAAACTTTCGCTTAAAACCTTTTTTTGAAGTTTGACCGATATCTTATAATGATTCTGTTTTTTATTCTTACTAGATCTTGTAATAGTATTAAAATTTAATTATCAATTTTGAATCGATCATGTTTGCAGCCGAACAAAATCTTCCAAGCATCTCTGCAAAATCACATGGCTGATTACATTGCCATTAGCGCCTACAAACGTCAAAAACGATCGATATTTCAGATAGTTCTGTAACGATTTTCTGATGCGTGCTCCTGTCTGGATGCGCTTCCGATATCGAAATTAAATGTTTTTGTTTAGCGAATTATTTCTTTATGTATTGAAACACACACAGCCCTGATTTTCATTAGACAATAAGAAATAAAGTACGTCGGTCATAATACCTACGTAAGAAAATAACATAAAACATTTGCACAAGTATTAAACGAATTCGAGCTTGAGATTGTTTTTACGTATGTTAGACTAAGAAGTAATTAATTAAATCCTGACGATTTTCTTTTGCAAATTGCGTAGTTTATCATAGAGGCTATATTATTGATAACATTACACTGTTTTATAATATACGTTTGTAGATTCCTAAATTAGTTTTATTTTTTCTTCTTCATTTTTTAAATAATATATGGTTTTAAACATATAATAGAAGTGTATAAGCCGACACGTCTCTCTGTCTGTAAAGCAGACTATTATGCTAACTTAATCTTTATAGTTTTGCACTATAGTGTCAAATAGTCATATTGAACCTGAAGGAAATCGTATATTTATTTATTTTTGAAAAAACCAAAGTGATATGTCGATATCGGTGAGCTTCTTCTACAACGTATAGTTCTATCACATTCTCAAGAATAGTATTTAGAAGTTAGAAAAATAAAATAATGATAGGCGAAGGGCGTTGTATCAACCGGTTCGCACCTCGCACATACATATACTTGCACTTACGATCGCGCATTTCGCTATCGCGGTTTTTATGACTAGAATAAATTTCGTCGCGGAACGATCTCTTGAGCGCCGATATCGAACTCCCGCACCCGTCTCGCGTGCACAAATGCACACATAACACCGCCGCTGTCCCCTTACGTATGACATGCGCGCAGACAGCGATTTAAATTCCGGAATAAACGTTACGGCGATGACGAGTTACGTTACGGGGATCGAAGATCGATACGATCGACACGACGATCTCCTTTCGACCGATATGCCGCCCTGAAAATGTGAGAGGTGGGATTAAGCTTTGAGATATGGGGATGATATAGTGCTTTATCGGAGAGTCGAGCTCCAAAGCGCTAAATGTTTCGGGAGATCGACGGGATCGCTATGTAATACATGATAAATTTACCCTTTTGCTTAAGAAACGAAAAATATTTGTATAGACAAATCAGGAGGACAATTGTGTATATATATATATATATCTTGAAATGAAATGAAAATTACAATAATGAGCAAATACACTAAGTATTGACTAGTGAAATTATAAACATTCTAGTGAGCTTAGTCACCTTTGTAATTTTTACTTCATTTTAAGATACGTGATAAGTGAAGTTGCAATCTTAGCGGCGATAGTAATGCGACAATACATATTTTTGTACAATTAAACATTTACTAAATTATTTCAAACTTTTTTAAAATAACGCGCATGTATACTTACTAGATTTTTTCAAATTTTAAATAAAACTATCGATATTCTATAATCGGTAACAAAGAATTTAAAAAATTATATTACGAAACTATGTTTGATTGGATTTTTTTTTTACGAAAATGAGAATTTTTAATATGTTTAATTAACAATTTAATAGTAGTTCAAAAATGTATTACATATATATTATTGTAGTATATATGTATATGATTAATAAATGAAAAATAAAAGACATTTAAATATACATACATTTTTAAATCATAGGTACGATTACATTTTATTTAACTGATTTTAATCTTGTGAACATGTAAAAAATGTGTATATTCTTTTATATTTTAGATTCTGTATTTTGCAGTTTTTGACACATAAATAAGATGTTGATGTATCTAAAATGTATTAAAAGTGTTAATTGATTAATTAAGTTAAATTTATGCGAATAACAATTAAACAGTATTTGAATGCTTTGGGTCATACTTAAAATAATAGGAAATATAATTATTTTATGAATATCCAGAAAATCGGTTATTAGATAGCTATTATTTAAATTAGAACCGTTTAAATTAAATTAGATAGAATAATTATGTTATTTGGAGACAACACGATTGAATTTTAAATGAGTTGACGAGGCAATCAGATAAACTCTTATAAAATAAAGAAATTTTATGGTACAATACATGGCAAATATATCATAGATATGTCATTTTTAACTACAGACACTTCAAATTTTACAGTTTTTTTTTTCAAAAAATTTGAAGCGCTAATAAGTTTTCAATATACAATCGGTGGTTTTGATTCAAATTTCAAAGTGGTTGATAAATATTTGCAATATCTGATTTTGTTATACTTTTTCCCATTGTCAGAATGCTGTATAGAAAAAGAAAAGCAAGGGAACATTGAATGCTGCTTAAATACGAGATGATAACACAATTTATTTCTGTTATTAATGTTTTGTATTGAATATGTTGTTATAAAGCAAAGTTCGATCTTTTTAAAATCCGTCTATTTAACAACTGGTGTATACTGAAGAATGAGCTGATAACAATAGCGACGATGAAAGCTATGAACATCTCTTGCACCGAGCTTCACGATGAAGTGGTGCAGGGAGCGAGGGGCAGGACAGATTCGCACGGACAGTATTTGCATTCTAACGCGTACACGCGTGCGCAAACATCTGTGTGAGTGCGAGTGTGCGTGTAGGTTAGATTTACATATTTGTTTCGGCATAATGAATTCCATGCATGGTCAGCTGCTAACCACGCAAAAGTTATTACGGGTACACAGATTACAGGTCGCGTCCGCGTGCGACTTGCCGCTCGGGCAAAATCGACCGGCAACAACGCGCTCTTGTTTTTATTAATTTGGTTTGCAAAAATGTTTAATATTCCCCGGAGTTGTATTTAATCGTTCGGAAATGTCGTTATTTAATTTGGAGATTTTTGCTCACGGTAGAAGTTTATCCAATTAAAATTTTGCTCTATGTATTTGCGCAGGTAGTTCTCTGGAGAAAGGGAAAAAAAGAGAGTTACTTGAGAAAGTTTGTAGCTATGCAATTACGCGCGATACGATCCGCCGATATATTACATATTTTTCAAATGTTTGTGAATATTCCTAGAAATCACGCGGTTCTCTCTCTTTCCTGTTTAATTTTTTTTTTTTTTACAAATTTCAATCATTTATTTTTTGCAGTTCTCTCATATGTCAAACATACATAGAATGGTTTATTTAAAAGGATTCACTCGATCGCTTCCATTACTGAAAGCTTTATGCCGGATGTGTTTTTCACATAGAATTTACTCCATTATTAAAAAAAAAATCCATAAACCATATTTTGTAAAGATATTTTTAAAATTATTTTAATATATCCGAAAATAAATGTTTAAATAAAGCTATATGTTTTTATACGTACGAAAGTATTAATGAGACTTTTCTCTGAACTCGCTTATAACTTATCGATAAATATTAATTACCGTTACAATTGTTACAAACCATGTGTTGAATTATTATTATATATATTAATTACTTAAAAAATTATATATTATCTGTATATTTTAAAAATTAAAGAAATTTTTTTTAGCACATTGTTAACTGCGTTGACTCGCTATCTATATTGTTCTTCTTCAATCATGTTTATTTAAATTTCGAGAATTTATATTAAGTTCATATTTTAAATTTGAAAATATTTAATAAATAAATAATGCAAAGTTTACATCAAAAATAAAATAATAAAAGTAACAGAAAACTTGTATGTTAAAATAATATATTTAGTATAAAACGGTTGGAAAATTGATATTTTTTATGCGAATTTATTAAAGCCTATAAAATATAATTGATCTTTTACATTTTTTGACAGGTATCTCTATGCACAAGGGTTATGCATTCGTGCAATTCACAAACCCGTTTGACGCACGTAGTGCGTGCCTCGGTGAAGATGGTCGTACCGTCCTCAGCCAGATTCTCGGTGAGTAAACTCTTCTATTCTTTTGCCATATTATTTAGAGAGTTGTTTAAAGAGACACAAAAGAAGGTTGGACGTGCCATATTCCTAGCAAATCAAGCCTCGTTGAAAAATGTTTTATGTAGCTTGTAACGTTGTAAAAGATATTATTACGCATTCTATAATTACACCATGTTCTTTACTTGTATCGTGCATTTCATAATATTTATACTATACAATGTAGAAGAGTATTTTGAGTATAATGACATTTTTATAAAAAGAAAAAGATTGCTTATTCATAGAAAATCTCTAAAGTGACAGGATTATGGCGATGAAAGCCTTTTTTTATCATATCGAATATATTGACACATTGTAAAGCAATAAAGAAACACAACGATGGAAAAAGGGCTTCGCATTAATATGCAACGACGCATAACGCCGGCAATATAGGGAATCGCTTTGACATGATCATTTATTCAACACTTGGAAGAAAGTGTATCACTCTTTGCGTTTAGCGGTGCGAAATAGACATCGAGCATATTCTATAAGACATATTTATGACTCGCGTCAAAATATAAAGTGTCGCAAGCGACAGACATTGAAAGTGCAATACTGAAAATATTAAAGAAACGTAAATTTTTCGGATAATATTCTATCAACTTTTTTAATGAAATTATCTTTCCTAATTTGTGAAAGGGATAAAAATGTTACATTTTTGTACATGCAATATCGAAATAATTTTATAATATAATTAATGGAAATTTTGCTTACATAATTTTCCATTCGCAAATATTGTACTTTTAATTCGATAAAGCGAATTCAAAATGCAGCTGTCGGACGTTAAGTATAATATTATTAAGAAAATCATGGACTTCGATGATCTATGTTATATTGTATCAAAGGAGAGATATCTTGTAGAATGATTTATAAACTCGTTGTATCGAAGTGCAAAAGAGTGGTTTACTTAGTGAAAAGTCACTCACGTGGACGTAAATTATGGGAATCGCGTGTATTTCTCTTTGCTTCTGACAACCTAATCCAGCATAGCTGACGTGGGTAAATGCCGGTCCTTAAGATATTAAATTAGAAACACCGCATTCGCATTAGGACGAGCGGAAACTACGGAAACCTTTCTGTAGCCGGTCGTAAGGATATATCCCGCCGATCATTTGGTTATGACACACGGCATAGACCATCTTACAAAGGCAGGGCTTTTGAATAAACCGTACGCGTGAAATAAACAAACAGCGAGGATGGGATTGAAATCCGGGACTTAACGCTGAGTGCAGTAGCACACGTGCGGTTACCATAAAGCATCGTAATCGACCGAATAAAGCAGATCGTATAGCTCTTTGTCGTAATAACACTATGTATATGTATAGCAATATTATAATTACAATACGTAATTAGTATATATCATTAGTAATAATAAACTTAATTTTATTACAAAATTAAGCCTTATTACTAAAAATCCTATATCAAAAAAACATAATTTTGAAATATCTAAAATTTTTAGTTAAATACAGACTTCAAAATAATTTCTTTGGATGAAAATAATTTTGTTGAATTATTAAAATAATTATAGGTTCATCATGCTTTAGTCTTCTAATTATCTTACAAAATCTGAACAAAATTCTAACAAAATAATCTAACAACATTATTTTTAAATCTGCACCTAATTCAGTTTTTAAATATATATATTTCAGTAAATACATTCTCTCCATATAATTACGTTAGTCTGCCCGTGTTGGATAGAAATGTAAATCTGGTCGAATATCTAAAGAAGAGATACAAATAGATTATTTAAATGATTTCTTTGCCATTATACTAATAGCACATGTATAAAGGAATTATTCGAATAACCTAGCTTTTTTTTCTTTAATATATTGATATTCTCAACATTCATGCATGTTATCAAAAGAAGATAAGTTAAAAACTGTTTTTCGGTTAAAATGAAAAGTTCTAAGATATACGAGTTATATATATCACATTATCATAAGAGCTATTATATTAAAGTGAAATCAAGTGATGTGTCACTTATCTTGGGGAAACATCGAGAATATGGAAGGAATCATGGTTTCTTTAATATTTTATCACGATATAAAAGTCAATAAATCTAATATTACGACATTTATTAATAAAAAGTTATTAGTAAGACATCAAGACAGCCTAGGCACTATATTATTACTCACACATATAATTTAAAGGAGATTTTCAAGAGATTGAAGAGTCCGATAAATAATTGTTTTGTTTCGAATTCTACCTTTGAATATAACGAATACATTCATCTAGTTATAGAGAAGTTCATCTATTTATTTAATTTTTTTTATTAAAAACACTAATTTTTTTGAATTTTCAACGTATCTCGATATATTAATTAACAAAAAAATTTCTAAATTTTTTGTTTTGATTTATATCAATATATATATTACATCTTATAACGCGATTTCTTTCCTCGATGTTTTTCCAAGATAAACGATACACCCTTTAATACGATACATTATTTGTAAACCTAAGAACCTTTTATTTTAGCCAAAAAAGCCCTAATTTAACATCCTCCTTTGTAATAAGCAGATGTAAAAATGTATGAGGCTTCTTTATAGTATATTTATGCGGAAATTTTGGGAAATAATCTAGAAATCAAAGTGTATGTGTGCGGATGTGTGTGTGTGTGCAAGAGATATAACACGTATATCGGATGATGTGCACGATTTTATTTTATTGCTTTTATATATGTATTTTACTTTTTACAATATCAATTTTTATTTCGCAATAGATGAGTATATTATATACAGATATTATATATGGAGTTTAAAATGTGAAAGGACTGTGATCCTTATGGAGCTCGTAGCGCTCTGAAATATTCGTACGTTTATTTGTCATCTATATGAAAAACGTTCATGAGATTTTCGAACATGCCCATGGGACATGTGAGATTGTTGAGGCGTATCCTATATGTCCCTCGTATAATCCATGTCCTTCATGTCGTACATGTGCCACGTATGCTACCTCTCGAGTATCGAATGCGCGTATCAGCATCGAATTTTTCAGAGTATTCTTCCTACCTCGTCGTACAACCTTTTTCGGCTATCTCTCACACTAGCTACTTCTTTATGCGAGTGTTTCTCACAGACTCATGTCTGTGCAAACACACCCTTCAACCCGTTCTCCGACCGAGTAGAGAGTTACCTTCCGCAATCTGTTAATTACACACATGTGATATACAGATATTAAATTAGACGAATACGTTACGTTGTATCTTACGCGAAATGAGAAACATGATCCATTCGAGAAGCATACGAATTTCCATAGAACATTTTTAACTTCATGTAGAAATCTTAGAAATTAATGATCTTTTAAATTTTTTCGAATTTCTGCAGTTTGTAAATTACGTTCCAGATTCGAGCGCAGTTCAGCCCTTTTTACTTTTGCCCAAATATTTCTCTCTGTTTCCGCATTATAGAGCGCGCAAGAGCTGTCCACCCTCCTATTTCTAACCCACTTCCCTTCCCTCCTCGCCCCTGCGGCAAGTCGCACTTGTAAATGCACGCCATCGTCCGCGCGCTCGCGCCCACCCGCGTGTGTACGTGCTTGTCCGCCCTGGAGGTAGGCGAAGCATCGGGTGAACCGCCGGAAACACAGTTCTTGCATTAGCCGAAGAAAGATTTCTGGGGTAATCGTGGCGGAGAAACTGCCATCCCGGGAGAGAGCGATGGAGGGAGGGAGGGAGGGAGAGCAGAGAGCGAAAGAGAGAGAGAGAGAAAGAGAAAACGAAGAAAGAAAGGACGCGCGTGCGCGCTTGTCGTTCTTATTGGCGCGGGTTAGACCTACGGGGATAGGGGTGGCAGACGGGAGGATGGTTAGCGACGGCTAATTCCATTGGGTGTGCGAACGAACGGAGTAAAAGAGTTCCCACGCGATAAGCTTTAACCCTTTGACGCTGCTTGTATCTCCCAAAAAGCGAATCGATCTTTTCTACTGGGTGACGCGAAAAAGACGAAAAACGCCCAACGATACCCTCGAGTACTCTAAAAAAAAAAACATCCCCGAGAGAGATTGAACGTAAGCGAGCCTCTCGATTTCGGGTAATTTACTACTTTGTCACTACACGTACTTTCTAAGACAACAAGAAACGAAATTAATGAAATAATATTGTCTTATATTTCAAATTTTAATGAAAATGGACGAAGAAGATTCTGGTGATCATGTTAATCACACTTTCAATTATCTCGGCAACTAGAAACTATAATAGATTCAACTAAAAATTTTTTGATTTGTCCATTTCTAACTAAAACTCCAGTTAATGCAACCAGACTTTTTCCAATGTATTAAAAATTAAAAATACTTTTTATTAAAAATTAAACACAGTCTCCAACGTGGATTTTATTTTGTATGAAATTTTTTTTCTGATATACGTACATCTTTCTATATTTCATATTTTTCAGAACATATATAGCTTCAGAACGTATAGCTTAATTTTCACGAATGTCGCGTATTTGTAGATTTGTGCAAAAATGCTTTCAATTTTTTTTTTTCAATTCCAGAAGTTCTGGAAAACTCAGATGAATATTAATTGTGATATTCACTTCGCGAACGTCATCAACGTTTAACGTCGACTATCCGGAAGACGAGGGTCACATGACGAGAGTAATGCACGGCATATGCAAATACCGTGTGGACGATGATTTATTATACTAATCTCGTTACGAATTAATGTGCTGATTTATGATGGCGCGGTCCTTTTTCACTCTTCGCAAGGTGTCCTGGCGACGCCGCATGAAAACGTGGCATAAGTCATCCCCGTCACACGGATTTTTTCAAAGCTAACCACCCCCCGCTGCGTCCCCCAAAATATCCGTAAATCTAACACATTCGTATATTAAAATTTCCAGAAATTCCCATATCTTTTTGCAATTTTTTGTTGTGGCAACAATCCTTAATTAACCAAATGAAAATCAAACAGTGTGTTGAATTATGATTATAAAATTTCATTTAATACATAAAAAGTCTGTAGGATATTTTATTTTAAAATAAATTAAATGTGGTGTCACAAAATTTTTATTAATTTAATAATATTTATACCTAAGAATGTTATTAAATTCTCGCCAACAATTGATTCTACGTCTCTCAAGGAAGTTGATCATGATTCGTTTAGGAGGGCAACGTAAACTTACGGTTATTACGGTTATAAACTTGTTGGTAGTAGCGTGCTGAAATCTTATTTGTAATTTTATTATAAGTTTTGAGAGAATTTTATTACAAATGTGTATAGAGCGCAGCTTATCAGCGTAAAAATATTATATAAAGAAATATATATAGGGCAATTTAGCGAGTACTTCATAATAACCTAGATGCATTTGTGAATAGTTTGCAAATGTAAATTGAACATGTAAATTAGTCATACTTTTCCATTATTTCGAACTCCTGAACTCGCATTCCAGATTATTTGTCCTCGCTCTATATGTGTCAGGATTTCATTACAACTCCATATGGCGTGCGGCGTCCTTTCAAAGATACGAACAGCAGAAACATAAAAGAAGGATAAGGGCGGACAGCATCGGATAAGGTTGATAATACTGGACGTTGTAATTTTTGTCCTTCCGGTGATGAAATCCGATATGAAACTGAAGCAACCGTCTTCTTGGTTTGGAGTTACTCTATTTTTATTTCTGTTTCTATTTCGTTAATGGGTCTAATCCCTTTTTTCGAAGAGTTGAATCATAAATATTTAGTTACATAAGTGCATTAAGATATTATTTTCAACGTGAAAGCATCATGTACGTTGGAATTATAGTAATTGTAATAATCCTATATTCAAACAAATAGAAGAATGCCATTGTAAAAAAAAACGCTTTTATCTGATAACAGTCGAACGTGTGGTGATATCGACATAAATTGTGGAAATTTGAAAAAAAATTAATATTTAAATATTTTGCTTTTGACACGTTAATTTGTTGAAATAACAGAGAAAATCTGTATTAGTCGTTAATTCTAGTAAAAACAAAAATTTTATAGCGTGTCACGCACGCGCGCGATGATGCACGTCCCAATCGCTAAAAATGATCCCCGGACTATACAGTACGTGCTTCAATCTCTATCTCGTCCCAAATCCGCCGCTAATTAACAGCAACGCTCGCATTGTTTAATTTTATTATGCAACGTTATTTTAGACTTCAGACTCGTTTATCCGCCGCGAACACAACACGTCGTGTTGCGAGCCGGAAATTCCGCTAATTAGGGAGGGCGTATAATGTAATTGCGCTCGGGATCTACCCCGGCCCCTCTCGCTCTTCGCGCCCCCCCGTCTAGCCTCTCCTCGCCCTACTTCTCCCATCGTCGTTGAGCGAGCTCAAAGTAACCTTTTGCGTGAAATGCGCTTACACTAACGAAGTCCGTGCTCGTTACTGGTTACATAAACGATAACCGGCTCAAAGTGACGCTCTCTCAGTGACACGCAGAACCGCCGCGACGCTGGAACGTTTATTTGGGCGCCGCGATGTTCCTCCGAGCCCTACCGATAATTCCCAGATCGTAGGCTCGCGTTCACCGGATGCCGAGGGTCAAAATACCAAGAGCGACACTCAAACTCTGATCACGTATTAACTTTATCGGTCCGTTCAGGCTTATCTAATATTATCCCCGTTTTCTAAAACATGATGACTCTATAGTTTAATGTTTGCCAGAGTTAATGAAGCCAAATTAGGTTATATTAGGCCATTCAACTCTTTTTTTGCCTTTAAACATTTGATAAAATCAATTTCTTAATTTTAATTAATAAAGCTGTAGCACACAAAATGTATAATCGTAACATAGCGTAACATTAGATTCTTTGGACCAAAAATTCATCATAAAATTGTTATTCGCATAATGTGTTCATTGGTATACAGAAAGAATGATTTTGTTGAAGTAACTAAAAATTTAGTTAGGTACAAGTCTAAAAATAAATTTATTGGACCATCAAAACAATTATGTAGGAATTTCGAGCATGATGAGCAATGCTGCAAAAAGTTTTGACATTATAATAATCAGTTCAAGTGTCCAACATAATTATTTTGATGGCCTAATAAAATTACTTTCAAATGTCCGTATTTAACTAAATTTTTAGATATTTTAACTTTTTCGTGTAGATAAAATAATTTGTAGTAAATTAGTAAAATAAATCGTTGTACCATAAATTGTTGTATGCTTTCCAGCTCTTTATTATATTAATACCATTAGCGATAAAATAATTTATGATATAATAAAGATCGTATGTATGTGAATAAACTTCTTTTTTCAAAGCCATCCTTCTTGAATATAAGTTTATAAAATTTATGAATTCATTAATGTGGTTTAAATTACCATTATATTGTGTAAGGTATATAAAATTCTTCAAATATTAAGTTTCTTCTTTTCTCAAGTTTTCTTTACCAAGGTCAAATTTGCAGAAGGAAAGCTGAGCAACTTTTGTTCATTTTTCTCTCCAAAGAGACGCATCGAGTATGCCAATTTTCGTGAACATGCGTTTTTCAGATGGAATATCGAGTTCCCGCGTGATACACGTGTACCCGCGTTCAAGTGATCAAGAGAAAGAGAGAGAGAGAGAGAGAGAGAGAGAGAGAGAGAGAGAGAGAGAGAGAGAAGAGAAAGGGAAGGCGGGTTCACCCAGTTATCGTAAAATGCTTGCACCCTCACGAAGTATCGCGCTGCGCTAACGCGCACGACGGGCAATGGACGATATTTCGTTCGGGATGGAAATGAAAAGTCCGACGTACCTACACGCGCGTGATGCGAATGATTTTTTTGAAACAGTTATTTTACTTTACGATCGGCCCTTTTTCCATGCGCGCACTAGAACCAAAACGAGTGTATTTAATCCGGCTGGAAGAGCGTATCGCAAAGAAGAGGGAGGGGAAACGGCGGGGATGAAGAGTTGACCCAGAGCATAGTATCAGGGATGGACAGGATATTTTGGAATCCCGCTGTCTATGCGCAGCTTAAAATATCACTTTCCTCGGTTGCAAAAGTAAGACCCACGAGTTTCAGTAACGATTAAAATGGTAATGCGTTTAGCGTTTAACAATGTATTCGATAATTTATTAAAGCAAAAAGAATTTCAACTTTAAAAGTTGAATTATCATAGAAAATGATACACGCATAATAGTTCAAAAAGTTAAATTTTTAATAGGTTATTCAGCATTAGTAAGATCGATATAAAATGCGTAAACAACATCAATAATTGTTAAATTATTAGTTAATTTAACTCGTGATATTACTGCGGTAGTTTATTAGTGTTGCGTTTTAAGTCTGAAAAAAATTTCGGCGCGCAATAATAGAAGAATTACGTTCGTAGTATATAAATTTACACACAATTATTTAGAAGCACCCGTGATCCAACATAGATCGCTGTGTGGCATTGTCTTATTTGGTTTGAAATTTAATAGTTCAATAAGAATTGATATTGAATATCTTTATTACAAGGATCATTAAATTTTACAAGAAAAGAATTAATTTCATAATATTTTATGTTTCAATTCTATTAGCATTTAATTACTTTTCAATTAAACGTTAATTTATCGTAGAAATTTATTAATACCTGAGACTTAAAGATTAAAAGTTTCGAATTCAAGTACTGGATTACTCTTAGACCTAAGTAGCTGGTATTAATCGATTTGTAATTAAACAGGCAGCTTAATGCATAAATCACTGCATTTTTAAGCAGATGTGTTAAGTGCTGCGTGCCGAAGATCCACCCCTGGACACTCAGCATCGTTTTACGACTCCCTCCACCTGCTCTTCTTTCCCCACTTTTGGTTCTCTCCTCAAATGAACGCTGAAAGCTGGCAAACTCTTGAGGATATAATCCCGGCTTTCCCGATTTTCCCGCTGCAGTTTGGAGAGCTGCTCGCATGAATTTATATGAAAACGCTATCCACCCCTTGCCTTCCTTCTCCGCTTTCCTTTCGTTGCATTATGCACCGCCCTTAGGCCTCTCTTCCCCATTTTAATGCGCTCGCGTTTTCAGATGATTTCCGGTGAATCTCCCTCAGATCCAAGATCTTCTCTGTATATCTTTAAATTAATTTGTTTATCTCAGTTTCTATCTAAAATTGAACTTAAAATTATACACACTAAACTGAGAAAGAGTAACATCGAAGAAGGATGTTAAAATTAAATCATTTTTAGTCTAATGATGGAATGGTTTTATATTTAAATTAATCATGCAGAAACAATTTGTAGAATCTTCTGAAAAGAGAAAATATTAATTATATGTCACCAGATTCGGTAAATGTTATAAAAATTGGAATTATTACTAATAGTCGTATAAAGTATTTTTTAAGTTTTAAACCCTCAATGTTTTTGCATAAAATCAATCCCATATTTGTATGTTGAAAGTGTAGCAAATGTAAAAAATATGATTTTTTGGTTCACGTAATGTATAGGACGATTCATTTTAATTTTTCTTATTGGAAAAATATAAAAGATAAAAAAGAATGTTTCAAAGTTGAATGGTTTGAAAAGGAACAAATTATGATAAAAAATTAATCTTTTCAAGTCGTACAAAAGACATCGTTATTTTTAAAAATAAAATTATAGGTATATAATTTTACATAAGATTCTTCGAATATATATATTATATATATTATTCTGTATATAAAAATATTAAAGTAGAATATTCAAAAAATTAATAGTTTATGAGATTTCGTTTTTTACATTTTGACATGTGAAATATAAAATATCTCATAAAGAGTTCATTTTTTGATAATTGTACCTTAACATTTTTATGCACAGAATAATGAGATGAATCGGTATAAAAAAAGCACATAGTCGCTTAAAAAAAAACACGCAGTTACATATATTACAAATTTAAATTAATTTAATTATTATTTAATCTCTTTTTGAACCATATAACTTTTATCTATAATTTTTTTTCCGCATCTTCTATATTTTTTGATATTTGCTTAAAGCAATTAAAATGGAACATTATGTACATTATGTGAATCAAAAAATTATATTCTCTATATTTACTATTCATTTTTTAATACATAAATATGCAATTGATTTTATTTTAAAGACATATTAAACGTATAAATTTTGGAAAACTCTTTATGTGACTATTTTACAAACAACAATAAACCATTATCATTTTCCCTAATAGATAAATAATTATTTATTGGGTAAATAATTATTTGTCTTATTACGGTAAATAATTTTTATTTTCCGTTTCTAGAAAATTCCATAAATAGTTTCCAAAGATTATTAATGATGTTGATTCCTCCATTGCTCCAAAACTAACTTATTTCTGATGTCTTCTTTTCTAAAATTAATAACTAAGAGATCCGCATATGTGGCAAATGTATTATCTGCTTGCCGCATGTAAGATTATAGTTTTATTGATACCTGAGAAATCCAAATGATAAATGCTGCAATCAACGTAAAAATGTGGTAGCAGCCGGTTGTCGATAAGACCGAAAGGCGAATCAGATTAAAGTTCAAAAGTCGCGCCTCGGAAAAAGTACGGTGATTGGACATAAAAGTAATTACACTTCACCGGGATGACCAGGAGAGTTAGCGTAATTGAAATAAATCAGCGAGCGAGTTTTAAATTTAAAATCCCTGCTGTGCGCTCGTGTTCATCCTTTGTTACTGTATCTATAAATGCAAATAATTAAAGAGGAAAAACAGAGAAGTACTTGCGCATTCAGTTGAATATATATAAATAAGTGTCCTTCGATCAATCGTGATCGGTTCCGATTAGTTGACTCGCTTATCCTCACGCTTTCCTTTCACTTAATTGAAATCGAACATTTGACGATGCACACAAAGAACGGTCGTGACGTTCAATTAGCACGCGCACAATGCCACTGCCGGCCGTTAGTGGCAGCGACATTGCTAATTATAAAATATTAATTAAAATCGCATAGAAAGGAATCTGATCGCGGTTTATAAATAAGTGGCTTTCGGCACAGTGCTCTTTCGTTATAATCACGTTAAACTATTTTAATTTAGCTTCTCAATTATGTATATGCTAATCGATAATCATTCATTAAACGTAATAACATTTTAGTCCCTAATAAAATTAAAAATGTCGTGATTTTATTTCTACCAACATAAAAGTTATACATGATATGAAGTGTTTCGTTCCTTCTCCATACAAAAGTCGCTTTCTTTCAAATCAATTTACATATTCTGACATTCTCGTTAAAAAGAAAATTTCTGACGAAAATGTTGTGATTAAAGAATGGATTCGATTATTTCTAAATTTTATACAGTTTCTCTTATAAATCATTTACAGTTTTTACCTAAAAATAATTTATTTACGAATTTTTTCCAACATTTACCTGCAAAGTCCGCTTGAATTCTTACCTTATTACGAAAATTCGAATCCTTCTCAACTTTTCTTACATCCAAATTTCCAATATCGTTTCCACTTTTCTACTTCCCTGTAAAAATCCAAGTTCCCGCGCTACTCGTCGCTTTAAATGCATCAGCGCAGCGGGCTCGTTCGCCAGTCACGTGTCGAAGGTGAATAACGCGATTCGGGTGCGTGCAAAGGTGACAGGGCGGCAGCGGGAAGGGCAGACGAGAGAAGAAAGCTCTTTTCTCCCCACCCCTTTCACTCTTTCTCACGGGAAATACGTCGAGTATCTGAATAAATCGAAACAGCCAAAGTGATTCTCCAACTTAAATTAGTTTCCGCCTCGAACATCGAACAGGTTACGTTAGGTCAGGACGGGTCAAGTTAGGAGAATAAGCTACTTTCGCTTCTTTTTGTGTAGACGACTAAGGTGGGACTGGTAGGAGGAAGGAAAGCGAAGACTCCAGCCGCTGTAAACGGATCCCAGGTGATTTCGGACTGCCTACATTCGCTCGTTTTGCACGCCATGTCATGTACGGCATTTTTTTCGGCGTAACGTGCCATATTGCACAGGTTGTGACCCGACAGCATCATTTCGAAATGTTTTTAGAGATCTATTTTTCTTTAATAATAGCGACTTTTTGTTCTGGAATTTATTCGTCGCATTTGTGACAATGAATCGATTAAATACGAATTTAGATGATTGTACAAATTCTAGCAGCGTCACTTTACTGAAATTAAAAAAAATGCAAATTTCATTCGTTATAAAACAGTTTATTTAAAGATAAATTTCATTGCTTTCAATGCTCGTTGCAAATAGATATTGAAAATCGGACTTTCCCTGGAAAATTAAACCTTCCTCTGAATCTAATCTCAAAAAAACGAATTTCCGAACAAAAAAGATGGCGGCAGGTAAAGTGGAATAGCGTGGAACTAATCGACGCTTGAATCTCGTCGAATCCTCTCCAACATCCGCATCTCGATTTACTATTCGCGCATTTTCCTGGAGAATTCGAGAGGATGGGGAAAGGTGGAAATGCTCGTATCTTCAGTTCCTTTTTACTTCGAAAATCTTGGGATCGAAATTCCTGTCGTGCGAAAAGACGACCGGGAAATTAACGTCTAACTAAAAAGAAGTAAACAGCGGGTGTCTTGTAAAACTTGTACTTATTGTTAATCTTTGTGAGTTTTGTTAGTATCACTGTACATACATTTGTGTTTACATTGAAATCCAAAACGAAATGGGTAGTGGAAGCTACGCGGACATTCTAAAAAGGAAATTGAAATACTTTGCATTGTGTCTCAGTTTAGAGATCGGTATTCTTAATCGGGAATGCGTGCTTCGTTTAATGGCGTAGGATGCTCCATTTCCCCGGGATTTATCGCATCGTGATAAATCTTTTTTGTGTGTATTGATTTGTTAGAAAATTTAACCTTCTGTCTACAATTATATTTTTACTGCCTCCGTCGGCAATCTACACTGTTAGATTCAAATGTAAACCATCTTGAGTTAAAAAAAATAACGTTTTGTTTTTAATGTCCATTTGTATCAAAGTAGAAGTCAATCTATTTTTGTGATTAATTTTAAAGTAAACAATGTCCAATTAACACTTAATAAATATAATAAATTAAATTTTAGTTAAATTTAATACATTTCCTTGAGTTAAATTGTTTAACTTCATTATTTTAATTAAATTAACGGTATATTGAATAAGAGCATGGTCTGTTTAGAAATAATTAAAAATAACTCAAAAATTGAATATAATTTGACATTATAAATTTAATAGTGATGGTTTTTTTGTCCAATTCAAGTTTATTTTTACTGTTCCAGATTCTCTCAATAATGTAGAAAAATTCAGGATTACTTTTCAATATTTCTATTACATTTATCAAATAGATCATAAGATCAGTGAAATTTCACTGGTGTCAAAACGAATCTAGTTTATAGAAAGTTTATTGTAGCATTCTAAACTTGTACACATGTCGTCTCATTGTGTTGTATAAAATGTATTGTCGTAACGTAACACGTATTAGATAATGCGGAACGAGACAAGACATAACTATCATTCGCATAAAGCGTGGAACGTTAATAAATTTTTCCGCGCGGTGACACTTGAAAAAGAGAAACTCCGTGAAATATCTTCAATGTATCAGAGAAGAAATATACATTTTTATTCAAGCGTGCATTTCTATAGATCGTGTTGGATTTGTCGTAAAGTTTGAAAATGGATTCACCGCGAAGTCCATTACAAGATCACGGAACAAGAGGTATGTCATTACCCGTACAAAACTCAAACCGATAACTATCAGCTCGGTACATGGTTATTTGAAGAAGAAATTCATTGACTTTATAATACACTGAAAATATACATTTTACGCGTCATTAGAGTTGTCCCAAAGTCTAACGCGAGCATGAAATATGAAACATACTTATTTTAACTTGCGAAAAAGCCGTGCAAACTTTTTTTTACAAGGGTTTTAGGTTTTTTTTCAAGCCACTTTGGCGTAAGTACAAGCGTAGACAATATAGTCCTCTTTCCGCGAGTTTTGTTTTCGTGAAATTAGTTTCCCTCTCAGACTTGTCCAGTCTGCATAGAAAGGAAGGAAGTGTAGTTTCTCGTTTTAATAACTTATGCAATACGCATTGATTTCTTTCTCTTTTTTATTTCTTTATTTTTAACATATTTTGTTTATATTGTTTGTTTTTCTTTTGATATCTCTTGTGTGTATTTTCTTTTGGAGTAAAATCTCATTGCAAAAGAGTTCAAATATTGCCACTATTAAAAAAAAAAAGGCAAAATTGCAATCTTGAATAAGATCTGGCAGATTTTTTTGGAGTGAGATTACACACTTTGAAAATGAGATTTGCTCCAAAAAGGTGTAAGATTTCTTTCTTTAGGATCTCATTTCAAGAAGGGTTTAGGAGTGAGATTTGATTCCAAAAAATTTAGATATATGGTATAGCATATTTTTTCAATATAATATATGTATTCTATTATTATTAGCATACTTCCTTGTATAACTTTATGTTTATTTTTAGAGAGCTTATTCTAAAATACGTATTATTTCGTTCTCCCTCTCTCTCTCTTCCCCCCTCCTCTCCTCCCTTTATTTTTTTATCTCTTTTATTTGCAAAAGCAATGACAAACTGTGATAAGGAGCATGTCGGGACAACGCGAGAAAAAAATAATGACCGAACCGAGACATAGTAGAAATGGTTATTATCATATTAAATAGAAACGAAACGTTCAAACGTTCCACAGATCGTATATAGGTATAAAATACGTGAAACGAAACCAGGAAGATAAAAGTGACATACCTGTCATTTTAATGCGCCGAACAAACGCCGGCTACCGGTTGCTATCGCGAAAAAGTTGGCGAATTAATACGATTATATGTGCAAATAAAGAATGCATGGACGACATTGCTGAAAGCGTCGTTCGGAGCGCTCGGCTGCTCAGGAAATCAGTTTTCAAACCAACGGGACGGCCGAAGCGCGCCAAAGCGGAAGCGTGCAGAGCGCGCGCATAGGACGAATGCAATTATGCGCGATGCGAGGGGGGAGGAAACACGGGCGCGTTCGTGTTTATAATTTTCTTTGAGGCGGCAAATTCCATTCGCGTAGCTTCCGCTTTGAATGCGCCACGACGACGCATGCATTTAAACGAGGTAGTTAATCTTTATTCGGCGTTTTCGCGAACGGATTAAATCGGCTGAAAAGCCGCAAAAATGCCAGCCGGAAAAGAGTGAGTTGCATTTAGCATCTGAAGAAAACACAGTTCGCGATTGAACAGGCTAGGGGGAGGAGGGAAGATCGCGAAACACTCTTCTCGCGGGCGTTCCGCAAGCGGATTCCACGCGAACCGATTCACAAGTTGGCCCTTGGCTTAATTAATTAATTAGCGGAGTAAAAGCCGTGCTTTTAAGAAAAGAACGCGCGCACTTTTAAACCCGTGGAGGATTTCTTTGACCATTCGGCAATGTTTATTTAATAGCGAGTATGAATAGTAATTCAAATTAATGTAACTGCGTGAAAAATTTTAATTATAATCTCTCTTTTAAAACTTCCAGAATAATTATCGCGTACTGGTTGTAATTCAATTTAATTTAACTTAATCGCCTCGTAATGGTGCCGTAATGAAATTAAATGCAAATTGGCGAAGCTTCGCAGGAGGCTCTTTAATGAATTTATTTTATAAAACGTATTGAGGCTACATGTATACACATATATATATGTGTGTATATATATATATATCTCACATATATCCCAACCCTGTAATAAATTTGACAACATAAAACGATATTAATTGGGAGGATTGTTTGTCTAAAAAAAATATAAAGGAAAGAAAATTTTACGAAATTATATTAAAATACGTATAGGTATTAATATCTACGTATATTTCGATCATGAATATTTAGTTTAAAATGTAACTTATTCGTTGTCAAATTTAAGTCGTTTTATTACTAATAATTATATAAATCAATTATAGATATAAATTATCAGAGAAACGAACAGAACGATTTTACTGAAATATCTAAAAATTTAGCTAGATATAGGATTTGAAAATAATTTTGTTCGGGACTATTACGTAATAATTATAGAAATAATTACGTGAGAGTCTCAAGCATGATGAGCAATGAGGTAGAAAGTTTTAACATCCTAGTAATCAGTTCAAGCGTCCTGCATAATTATTTTAATGTTTCAACCAAATTATTTTCAGATCTCTCTGTATTTAGCTAATTTTTTAGTAGCTTCAATAAAACCATCCTTTTCGTATAAGTATTCATTATTTTATTCGACAGAATTTTGAAGTGCTCATTTATATATATATATATATATATATATATATATATACATATATTATATATATTAAAATAATAATAAATGTGCATTGAAAGAAATGTTTATTTGATCCGAAAGAAAATAAATATTTACTTTCGCAGATTTAATAAAAAATATGTTGATAAAAAATGATATGTAATATGAATACTTCTTGTCTTCAGAGAGATCGAGGATGGTTGTTGAATAATGATTTTTAAAGAAAAATAGATGTAAGATTTTGAAACTGTACACTTCACCCTACTTATATCTCTTAATTATTAAAAAATATATTACTTTTGAATCTATCATCATTCAAACAAGAGAGAGAGTTAATTATAACAATTTTAAATAAAGCTACGTAAATGTGACAATTAGCCCTGTATTTCGGAGAATTGATTGTCATGTGTTTTAGGGTTGGCAATAACATATGGTATTTTATATAGATAAAAAAACATACAAACGATACAATATCTAATCTCGGCTCATTTCTTTTAGTAAAACAGATGTATTCACAAACTTCATTACAAAAATAATTATATAGTAACTATAAAAACTATTTGTGACGTAACAATTTTTTACGATTACAGAGAAATTGCGATTAGCAATGCCAAAAACTAATAAAAAGAAAAAAAGCGAAGATAAAAAAAATTTATTCACTAATTTTATTTTTTTAAAACGTTATTGTAAGTAAATGTGCGCAACACTTTTGGTAAGTACAAGTCATTTTTCACAATTTAATATTATATCAGAGATAAAAAAAATAGTGAAAAAGAGAATACTTCGCTATATTCTAATTAAATTATTAGCTTTTTGACAATATCGATCCGTATAATAACCGGCCCTTAAATTAATAAAACTTATAGAAGAATGTGTGTTAATTCTGTTTATAAAATTTAATACTTATTTATCTTGCTTTAGTATTTAGATTGTCTACTTAATTACAATTATAAATGTTCAAGTTAACGCAAATTAATGAAATCCTCCGAAACACGTTCAGTAAATTCTTCTTCAGAATTTCGAGTATACATACTTCTTCTTCGCGCCTGAGTCAGTACGCGTCGTGAGTCGGAAAAAAGAGCCTAAAAAAATAGTAATTAACTAAATGGATTTTCAAGAAGTGTAGCAAATTGCGACGTGGCGAAAGTAACGTAACATTACTGGAGTGATTTCGAGAAGCCGAAGAAGTCATATTTCATGCAACTCGCCCCTGACACCCCCGACTGCATATCGATAGTCCATTCGACGATGTCTCGCGTGATTAGAAAACTTCGATTGCCAGATTACGCGAAGCGGCGAGATTTACGGAGTCTACCGGGTGGTCTTATTGATACCGACACGTCGGGAAACTTAAAGTATGTCCGTGTCAAGGTGCAGCCGCCGTTACCGTCATCGCTAACTTTCCCTGCTCTTGCCTTCCCTCGTTAAGTACGGGTGAGTTTCCCATCTGAATTGCCATTCGATTTGTATTTTCACCTCTTGACGTAACGATAGAGCCGATTTCAGAATTTTCAAGCGTGTCCTGTTTCCGGTATGCGATTGCTCTGTGGCACGGTTGCGGCGACGGCAGCGTACACGTACGACTTCTGTATTGAATTACACAGTACAGTGGAACCTCCATTAATCGAACTTCCATTATCCGAATATTCTATTATCTGAACGCTCTACCATTCGAGAATCTCCTATTATCCGAACAGAATATTTCCTTATTATTTCGCGCATTGTTTACTTTATCAAGATGAAACGTGTGCATCCTTATTTCGGAGCATTTGGAATGTTGAATAAAAGCCTGAGGTACAAAGATAATGCAATTTTACGCAGCTAAATATTATATATGAAATAGCTTGTGACTTAGCAGAAGTGAGAGATGCATAAACATATAAATAAACTATCAAATTCTACTGGTCTTCTCTCTAAAATAAATCAAATTCGTTGTCAGAAAGGACTAATTGGTCTATTATCCGAAAATTCGCTTATCTGCGAACATTTGTGTCTCCTATTAGTTGGGATGATGGGAATTCCATTGTGTATCGCGAATGTGTATATATACAATTGTAATTATAGTTTCGTGCGCAAATACTCGTTTGGTTTATAAGATAAATGTGCAAATATTTCTGCAGAAAGCACGAAAATAAATATGTGAAATTAATATTTTTCACAATTTTAAAGATATAATATTTTTCTTAATGCAAGAATAAGTAGTGGCATTAATACTTAAAATTAATTTGTAAAATTTTGCAAATAAAAAGTGAAACAATTATACTGTAAATAATACCTTTTTATCATTATTAATTTTATTAAAAAAGATATATAAACGTAAAATATTGTAAGATAAACAGATAATAAATATAAAATTTTCGCAAGAACTAAACAAATTTAGAAAATTTTTTAATAATTCATCAAAATATTAACATTAATCAAAGTCTAAAACTTTGTCTTTATACATATTATATTATATATTCAGAGAAAAATTATATTTACACTATAAACGATTTGGTGATAAAAAGTTTTTATTGTTGCCGACCATAATTTTTTGGACTTGTTTAATTTTTAAGACAAATTCTTCATATTTATATTGTTACAACATAATTTTATATATAAATTATCTCATAATTTAATGATTAATTTTTTGTTAAAGTGATAATTACATTCTACAAATATATATTCATTATATTGGAACTATGCTGTAATATAACAATAGAACAATTTGTGCTTTTAATAACAAATCGAACAAGAAATCATATTAAAATTCAATTATTATATTTTATCTTCCATATTATGAATTAAAAACAGATATAATAGTTTAAATTAAAATTGCAATCGATCGCAAATTTTACAGAACAGTCTTAACTCACTATTTCGGTGTTTAATAAACATTGTGAAGTAAAATCAAAAAGACGCCTTTTTTATATCAATTACTCGTTAATAATGAGAAATAATATGATAATCGAATAGATCTCAATGGTCATCATCGAAACCCCTAAAGTGCAACTCGTTGTGCAGTTTGCAACGCAACCACCGAAATGCGTTCCCAACAGAGCACTCGCTTCGACTACACATTTCACTTGAAAGTAATGTTCGCTTGCAATTTACCATTTGAGACAGTATTATGCAAATGTGTCCCGACGGTAGTTCTTATTTTTGATTTATTAGAAAAATGAGTTAAATATGAATATTTTTACAATACAAGAGCGCTGCTCATTTATAGATATGTATCATATATGTAATACATGCTCTGTATTCTCAAAATGTAATAAATCTATCGACTAAAAAAAAAATGGATTAACCAAAACTTGTAACAGGGTAAGATTACCAAAATTGCACCATTTTTCACATAAAAACTTATAACTTAGAAATTATGAAAAATTCCTTAAGTTTTTTACACCATAATAAACTACAATCTTTTTTCATTCTTACGTAATTTTTTCATAATGATTTTTACATTATTATAACGTTTTAAATAAATATTTTTTACGAGCCTATAAATAGTGCGATTTGTTTAAAAAATTTAAAAATTAAATTTTAAAATTAAAAAGTTTTTAAATTACATAAGGAAGGGAAAAGATTTATTTCAGTATACTGTTAAAAACTTAAATTCTTCATAATTTCTAAAACATGGTAATTTTAAACGGTTGAGAAACGTATGTGAACTAAAACATTTTGCAGGTTTATAATAAATATTTTTATAATATATAATAATAAATAGAATAAAAATATAAGAAATGTAAGAATGTTAGGCAACATGCGATTTAGAAGGACATATTATGATGTAAATTTAAGAGAATGTCGTGATTTCAAAAATTAAAACATTTTGTACAGTTTTATTTATTTCTTTAACCTACAAAACAAAAACGTGAAGAAAACTTGAATCCTGTTAATGTAATTCTAACAATATTTTAATCACAACAAATTATTATATTAAATATATTATTTAACATCTATACATTTTTTGTAATTTTGCAATGGAACGCGTCAAAAAATAGTATCACTATTACAATTTTTTATTTACATAATTAATATCACGAGTGTAATAGAACAGCGTTGGAGTATCATGTAGTTCTCAAATAATCCATAAGAAAAAATATATAAGCACAATAATTAAATTTTTAGGCGAGACAGTATAACTCAAGAGCCGGTGCTATTTTGACAACTTACGATACAAAATGACAGAATTGTTAACAACTTGTTAATTGCTGTGCATGTTTGTTTTATGCCATTTAAAATTATCGAAAAGTTAATTTCAGTAGAAGATAATTATAAGAAATTATATTTGTATGAATTCTATAATTACATAGATACAGTAAAAACGTAAAGAATTTCATAGAAATTTTATTTGTAACGAAAAATAAAAGAGAAGAAATTATCTGATGATAAGTTTATTTTTAAAATTATGTAAAATAAAGTTCAAGGATTTTGTTAACATACAAATACGTCATAAAGATCATGAAGATCGTGATGCATTTAGTTCTAAAAATGATATATGTATTTTCATCTTAGGTACTAAATATTTTTCTACCACGAGAAATGATTAATTGCAAACGTGGAGTCTCTTTATGTATAGTACTAAAAATACATATAATTATTAATAAATTTCACTCGTTTTTTGCAGTGCAAATTACAATAAATAATGGTCTATATTGAGCTAAATGGAGAGAGAGAGATTTAATATAGTTCTTAAATTTATAATATAAAGAAAAACATAAAGTGAAAAACTAAAATAAAAAACTCACAGGAACTCGCAGGTCCTTCTTCAGCGATTCTTGATGTTAGTGTTGTTGAATAGATACTGTTTTCTTATGATCCATGATGATGCGATACAGACACGCTGATATAATGATAATAGCAAAGATTGATTTTCCTATTCTCAATGCGAGTGTACTATCTAGAGTTAGATAATTAGTTGTCATCAATAAAGGTAGTCAATGAGATAAAATAAATTAAAAAGAATAATTAAGTTAAAGATAATATGTCAAGCTTAATGAAATTGAATTTAATAACTTACAAAGGCATGTGAGACATCATTATAAGTTCGTCCGATAGAGTTGAACGCAGATGTTACAATGATAAAACGCAAAAGTATAATAACGGAAAGTCTGAGCACTAAGGTTGACATTTATTTGTTTGTGTTAGACTCTGTTTTAATAAATAATAATAAAACTCGTCAAGATCGTCCGTGTCTTTTTGTGAGTTAATACTATTGTTTTGTTTTTTAATATGTAACATTTCTGAAATTCTTCTTTTATGATAGTTCGTTTCAGTATCTAGAATTGCACTTTATGTTCTCATTTATATTATAAATTTAAGAACTATATTAAATCCATTTATCTCGATATAGATCGTTATTTATTGTAATTTGCACATATAATTGTATTTGTGTCCACCTACAATCACTGAATATTATATGAAAATTGGTTTATTAAGATTCTTTGCATCAAATTTAGCGTTTGATAAAAATATTTAAGTTTTGAATATTCTTCTGCTATAGATAGAAACTATATACATATATGAAATGAGATCAATTTAACGATATCTTGCTAATATGAAATCATTAGATTAGATTCTTTAGTGAAATTGAATCCATGCGGTACTAAAAAAAAATCGACTTTTTGATTTGAATGTTTAAAAATATCATGGGTATCGGACATAATTCCATGGTAATCAGATTAATCATGCATGAGCAATATGAGCATGTATCTCAAACGTTATTTTTAAAATGAACAACGCGTTCTCTCTCTCTCTCTCTCTCTCTTTTATTTATTAGGATTTATTAGTGTCCAGTTTGCTATTTGTAATGAATGTGGGTTTTTCGCTTGGCTTGGCGTTGATTTTAAACGAGTATAGATATTTACGCAGTGCATACTTTCAAGCTTGCGACAAATAACCCGAGCACTTCCTCTTGCTTTCCCTCTCTCTGGAACACGACACTCACGGAGACAACCCAACCGAGTAACCCGCGCACTTGACTTACCTTTCCTACTGGCGACGCGTAAAACAGCCTTTACGACGAGCGCGTACAAACATCGTTCTCGCCCTCACGGTGGATAACGCCACGGCGGTTCGTCATTGTCCCTTAAAGGAGCCGCGTGCGCAGCTCGTTAAGGACAAAATTCTCCGGCTTATCACCGCCAGGGACGGGGGGAGGGGGGGAGGGAGTTTAACTAATTAACCGAGGAAAGGACAGGCCTCGCGGGTATTTCGCTGTAATTAGCGACGAAATGCACGCCCGTAATGACATTTGCGAGGGAACATCTAGCTTCTTTCCCTTTCCCTTACCCGAAAGTGTCTTCTTATGTAATTTTCAAAAGTCACGTCGCGGTCGTTCCTCTGCCTTTTCATTGTACAATAATCTTACTAAGAACGATGCGCACAATAACGATTCTGTATCGCGGAATTAAAGATCCTTATTGTAAAAAAAAAAGTTGCAGTTACATTTTTAAGATATTTTTTTAATTGATTTTTGAAAAATATACAAGTTTGCATTTGCCATGAATTTTATAAGTGTATGGAATTGTATATCTAAATAAATATATATCTTTTTATTTTACTTACAATTAGATATAGAAAGTTTAGTGAAATTTAGTTATAATCTTATTGCACTTTAAATAAGTTCATACGTAATGATTTTTATTCAGTGAGTTTTTACTTCTTTAATTATCTCAACGGATCATGTTTTCATCAGTATTAATGAAGTACAATGTTTAATTTTTTTCTGAGAAATAAAGGGGTGTGTCTTTAGAAGACCTCAGTACCGACTTTTCTTTCTTTTCTTCGATGTATCTCTCTCTCTCTCTCTCTCTCTCTCTCTCTCTATGTGTGTGTGTGCGTTTCTTATCTTAAGTGTCATTACTTCTTTGTAATTATCTTCATAATTGATTGGTATCAAAGTATGTTCAGTAATTATAGCTTAACAAATTGATTCATAATATTAAGAATATTGAAAAGTACTCTTACTCATCCTCAATCAATGAAATTTTTGGTTTAAATTCGGAGAGACATAAGATTTTGATTTATTTTGAATATTAAGAATGTTTATAAAATATTATCTCATAAAAGATAAGTATTGTATCTTTATTGTCGGTGTATCGTTAACTGTAAAATAAATAGTTGTATTTAAAATTTTTCATTTTTATAGTGTAACAAAAGTTTAATTAAGCAATACTTACAGTCTTATTTACAATCATAATTATGTAAGTGTTTATCTGTATACTGTCAATTTTATTCAACTTCAATTGTTTCCCTCTTTACGATTATAAACTGCAGAACTTTTTAATGATCTGGATATTGGGCTCAATACTGGGTGATAGCTTTTTTTCGCAAAGTCATTCCCGCGCTGTACGAACAAAATCTCATTTCCGTCCATCAATTCTACTACGACTTTTATAATTTTCACCATTTTAATCTCTTCGGCATCCCGAACATTTGACACTGCATGATCAAAGGATTTCGCTAAAAATGAAGCCCTCGACGTTGTTTATGCTCGTCGATAATTTCCGGCGACGCGCGACTGCGTAAATTGCGCGCATGCATGAGCCGTGAGTTCACGCAATTCAGGCAAAATGTTATATTTGTCGTTAAAGCGTTAATACGCGTATATAAGCGCGATGCGACGCAGCGCAAGCATTACGCTGGCAAATGCACCATTGATCAGAGCGCGATCGATACTGAAACTCGATATTATCGTGCGATTTAATTGTGCCGCCGCGTAATTATCTCGACGACAACAATAACAATAACAGCAGGGGCGTGAAAAGTTTAGCAATTTGCACGTCGTCCACGAGTGATAATGCAGAAAGCTAGCCCGAAGCGATACATATTCGAGAGTGCCGTGTTTCTCGATAATCTTGATATTATTTTTTTTCACGACGAACGATGTAGGACTATATTTTTTCAAGAAGAAGCACGTCCATTCTAGTCAAACTTGACGGAGCAATCTACAGCTTAGATTTCAATTTCACAATTATTATTCGGAAAATTGAGCACGTAAGATTGACGTGAAAATGGAAAAAAATAATTTCTATACCAAACTACATTTTCTCAAACAGAATTGAAGATTTCCTTATTTGTACTTTAATAACAGTTGTTAAATCACGCTAGACAGTTTATGTTGAAAAGTAATTAAAAGCTACCAGGATTTAATTCTCCGTCTGCAATATTTTTAGTATTTTTACTCTCTCCGCGTCTGGCTCAAGTTTTTTTTTACTGTTCTAGGCTTTCAAAAAATGTGGAAAAATTTGAAGTTACTTTTCAACATCTTTACCAAATAATTTTTTAACAAAATATTTTAGAAGGACGAACCGGACTCCACTCTTTTTTATTTTGGAAAAGTTTCAGAGTTTTCGCTTGTGCTAAAAAAGATTGCAGAACGAGCATTAAATTGATGTACAAGATATGAACTCTCTTCGCACTCCTATGTCGAGTGTGACTCGACATCAATTTTATTCACAGGAGTTCCTATGTCGATTCACACTCGACATTTTTAAATTGCCAATTTAAATATGTATTATATTTAAAAAAAAATTTGGAGTGCGAAGGATTAACTTTTGAATAATATTAATTAATGAAATATATAGAAATGTTATTCTACATTTTTTTTCGATTTACTCGCATAAATTGCTTTATAAGTATCCGAGCAATACTCCAAATACGTTTTGATATACACTGCAACATATTTTATCGTAGAATGTCAGACACGTCCCAACGCCTAGATAGTTGCGGATAGTCCG
The DNA here is from genome assembly GCF_001594065.2 of Cyphomyrmex costatus. Taxonomy (NCBI): domain Eukaryota; kingdom Metazoa; phylum Arthropoda; class Insecta; order Hymenoptera; family Formicidae; genus Cyphomyrmex; species Cyphomyrmex costatus. The sequence goes on along the minus strand of NW_017280250.1, from coordinate 695,696 downwards.
ATGGGAGGATCTACGAAGGATCTACAAATGGGGTCACCGAGAAGTTCAAGTGTTACGTTAGAAATTTGTGAGGCGGGCCGGGGACTATGCGACGATAATTTTTCGAGCGTGGATCACACGAGGGAGTACGAAATCAAAGGGTAGTAACTCACGACGATTCACAGAATAAGTCAAGAAACGAGGCGAATCCGTAATGAAGCCGCAGAGGAAGAAAGGGGGGAAGGATATGCATTATTCACGCGCGGGCCCAAAGTGTTTGTATTTTAAAGTGACGCGCGCGTACATTAATATTGTATAACGCGAAAGTAGCTCGATGCATCGCGCAAAGTCGATTCGAATTCCGAACTTTGCCGTAGCATCGATATTATTCCTTGCTTACTAATGCGACTCGCCTAGGGAACCCTGTCGGATAATACAAAGTGATGGAAAATTAAATAACAAACTTCTTAGTCTAGCGACACATTTTAAACTTCTTATCCTTTTATTCTGTAGAAGTTCTCGACCTAATTTCGTGCTGATAACCGTTTCGATTTAAAAGACCTGTACGATTGGCGTCGCGAAAATTTACGCCGTTGGCAACATGATTGCTTCTAGCGAAACAACATCGAGTTTCATGACAAGTTGAGGATGAAAGAGCAAGTGAACCTGCAAAGCGCAGACTAACCTTGTTACACTGATAAAAGAAAAAAAAAACTTTTTTTGAGAATGCGTGACGTCATATAATAAAATTCGTAGTTCTTTGACTTTAAAATATTATCGCTAATAGTGTGATAGAATATTATTATCAGTATCTATGTAAATTTAATTCACCTACAAAAAAGTTATTATAATAAATCACTCTTAATGAGCACACATTTTTCATACATTTAGCACCTTTTAAAAATAGAATATTTATAATTTAAACTTTTATAAACGTAAATTACCTAATTATTATAACAAACAAATAATGTCTCCTAAAACAAATAGGTATATAAATATGATATGATCTTTTTATAACTAAGTCAATAAAAAACAATCGCAGTAGTGCACAAATTTAGTTAAGTGTACGAATATAGTTACAGAATAGGTTTTTAAATATATGTATATAATAATTATATAATTGTAAAATAACGTTTTGATTTATATTTGGGCCATTTTCAAGATTAGATAGAATTATGACTAATTTCTTTAGACATGGAAATTGTGTGAAGAAATTAGATTTGATTTACCTGATCTTACTAAAAATAGCTCAAACCCTGGCGAAAATAATATGTTTATTAAAAGTTTATAAGAAGCTTGCTTAAATGTTGAGTAGATGTTTCATTTGAGTTTTAAAGTATTAATGAGTTGTTTATGAAATGGCAATTTAAACATGGAATTGTTCATGATTACGTTTTAAAAAATTACGCTTTGAAAATAGTGCTCCAAAATATCAATAAAACTCTTCATAAACAATATAACCATTGATAAAACGCCATCTAAACAGGTATAAACACAATGTCTCACTAAAAATTTTTGCTAGGGAATGTGAGCTTAATTGCCATTGTTATATTCATTAATTTAAAAAGTCATTAATTTAAAAAGGAAGGAAGAATAAGCATACTATGAAATTCAATCTTGATATGATACGGAGTATGTGATCTAATTTCTCCTCAAAATAATTCTAATAAAATATTAAAATAATTCCTCAAAATAATTCTAATAAAATATAATAGCATAAAATTGTTTAAAAATTAATAAATCATTTATAATGTATCTGTTAATACTGACCATTAGAGAGAGTCAAACTGATACATAACAAACAAAATATTTAAATAATATACTATAAATTACCTGCTTGAAATGTTAAAACAATTGGATTAAGAAGATAAGTCAAGAACGAGCAAAAATAAGATCGCAAGCATTAATTTATAACATCAGATTCATCATAAGAATTATTGGTATACAAACAATATCTAATACATAGAACGTTTCGACTTTTTCAATTCAGTCCTCTTCAGTCATTTAAAAATCATAAATAGAAAATGATGACAAATAATTTCAAATAATAATTGAATTTTAGAAAAAATTTTAAAAGCCTATCTTATTTTCAGTATTTAAAATAGTAGATTGAACCTCCACTATAAGCATATCTTAGCACTCACTTTAATAAAATTTATATAGCAATAATATTCTAGGGCTATAAACTGTATTTCTCTCTCCACGTTTTTATATAACTTCATGTTCAGCATCTTATAGCGAACTTGGAAGGGAATCTGGGAACGTGTCGTTTAACGATGTCCGATAAGAATTAACTATCGTGAACTCGAGCTGAATATCGGCAAGTTTCGGTCGAACGGGCATTCTCCGTGCGGAAGCGGACTTAATATTTAAAAATAGCGCGCAATTTAGCGGAAGCGTGCCGACGCGGCTCGATTGGCCCACCGAGATTTCGGTAGGGCCAAGCGATCGGAAGGCAACCACAGTGCAGATACGTGATTGGCTGATTGGCTAGCCGATTTCTAAGTCCGGGCACGCCACGCAACGCGACTCTAACTCAACAACGAGAACGCTCGCCTCCTGACTGGAATTTTTTCCATGTAATTACGTACGCTCGCCCGCCCCCCATGGACCACCCAACTAAATTCTAACCCTATCGATTCGACCCACCGACGACCCCGAATATTTTTTACGTTGTATCGTAGAGTTCACTGCGAAGTAGACGTGCGGAATATATATTATCTGTTTTTTGAAATTTTTGAAGTTCGAACTATGGATCCGGAAATACTTGTCACTTCGTTTTTTAATTCGATAGAAAGCTATCGATATTGAATGATATAGTATTGCTATCGATATGTTTTAGTTGGACTTTGTATATATGATATATGCATACATATTATGTTATTGTATAAAAAATTATAGTAGCGTGTAATATATTAAAAGCACTTATTGGTTTTTAATTAATAAATTACATCACATGCTATCGATATTTTCCGAGAGAACATGAGATAATTAATTAAGAATGTATTTTTTCTAAACGAAGAGAATGAGGGTTGGTCTATAGACAGCGCATAGAATGTACATAATATATAGCGATTACCTTCCTTCCCCTAATATATAAAGTTTTCAGAGATCAATCATTCAGAAAATAAGATACGTCGGTTCTAATTACATGGAATTCTCATTAATGAAAATCACGATGAATACTTACCGACATTAAAGTCCTCTATTCTTGCGATTTTTTTTTGTCATGAGCATGCTGTTGTACAGTAATTAAATCGCTTAAATGTCTCCCGATTTATATTCGGTTTTACCGTGTCGCATGTTCTATGTCACCTATGTCAGATAGTAACAAGAGCATAAGGTCGCGGGATACGACCTTCGCGATTGTCGGGTCACCAGAGGTTGGTGGGCCCAGCGGCACGCGTGTAAATTCGTGGATCGCCCTGCGTGCAGCAGCCTGGTTGCCCTGGAATGCAAGGGGCGGTGGCGGCCGAGGGGGCAGGAGGTGCGGAGGTGGCTACAAATTGCAACCATTACTCTTGCAGCCGCGCACCGCTCCCCCGATCCTCCGCTTCGCGGCATCGCGGCCGCGCGGGTCGCGCGCTCCTCGTTGCGAACGGCGGCGTCCGACTATTGTGTATGAAATGATTATGGTGGCGCGGTATGAGGTCGCGGGGTCGCGCGAAGCCGTACGTCACTTAGATTGGCCCGTTGGCAGTTACAAAAGGCGGCGAGGCGCGCGCGCGGACGACGCGATTATGCGCTGCGACGACGGCGTCGATGTCGGAAGCTGGGGGGACGCGTTCTCTTTCGCAGGACAACGTCCCGCGACGGCTGTCGTCGGGAGATCGTTTGAATTTATGACCGCGCTCGCGTTTTCGCGTTACTCTTTGCCGAAGTAGGATTAGATAGAGCGGCATCTGCCGCATGCAACAATGGAAAACGCCGTGCACGATTTTCAACGTTATCGTGAAGTTGACGGCGAATTTCGTTGCTTTCTTTATATTGTACAGGACGATCATGTCAATGAAATATTGCACTCTCCTTCCGTATATTCGTAGGTAACGTATGACCGTACCGCACGCGCATCGAGTAAAATCTTTTTGTCTTTGTATTGCAGCAGTTAAATAATTAAATATAGGAATGGAGATTAAAACTCCTAAGGGATTTATTTTTTAAACAAATACACATATATTGATTCACATTCAATATATACGATTATATCTTTTTTATACAGCTATTTGTTTTTCTTATACCGATTGGATGTTAATACATATTAATAATTGTATCTATAGTTTTATATTAATAAACTGAATTTATTTGATAGATGAAAAACGGATTTTTCATAAAAGTCATATTATTTAAATCAAGACTAAATAATGAGATATGTATGTATCATTAGATATTGTTATATGTAAGTTAGTCAAAATAAAATTAAATCCAACAAAAGCATACCAATGTCTAAATAGTGACAATACGATTCTTCCTGCGGTAAATTTTAACTTCAAGATGAAATAAAAAATGTCAGCTCAGTTCTTTTCTGATCCTTTTGCATAAAATTATTCTTTTCAGTAATTTACTTAACACGTCATGAAATTTGAACTCAAATGAAGAGAAGTAAAATATTTTCGAACCACACTAAACGTTTTTAAAAGGGGAAGTTAAATCTGAAAATTTCTTGATTCTGTAATTCCGGAATTCAGTGATTTTTTTTATATTTAAACTTTTTCTACAATTAGTTATCATTTAATGCCTCTTTTATTTTTATACACGTAGAACAACGATCAAAAATATAAGGTTTAATTTCAATCACTCGGGATTTTTTCATGAATAATTAATTATTCATAGAAGGATATTTTTTTGCGTAAAATATGCAATTACATCTTTTTTACGTATATTTATTTATTTTTCTTTTATCGACCGGACATTAGTATAATACTAATAATCTTTTTATATATATATATATTTTTTATTAGAACTTTCATCATTATAATAATGAAAGTTCTAATCAGCTAATATAAAGACGCATAACTATGATGGGGAAATTAAATCACTATAATTATATGCAAAAAAGATGCACGACATATCGCACACGGTACAAATGTTATAATTAGCACGCCATCCCTTACGCAGTGCAACGCCATTGAGAGCGGCCGGCGCATTCAAGCCCGCCGTATTGAACGCCAGCCACATTTCGAGTCGGTATTTCAACAGAAATGCGGAGTCCTTTTACATTGCATCGCACCGTCCGGTCAATCCGTCTGCGGACGTCGTGACGCCCCCTTTTGCCTTCATCCCCGAAAAAGGAAGGGACGTACGGCTGAAGGCTCGCACAAAGCCGGGCTTGCTTAATAAGTGCCTACCCCTTTTTCGCGTTTCAGAGCTCGCCCTTCTCTACCGCACAAGGTAAACAAAAGAACTTCTGCCGACAAAGGGCCCACCAAGATTAGCCCCCGCGGGCCCTTTCGCGGCAACCAGCGCGAATTCGCGAATTCCTTTTTTCGGCCGCGGGATTAGCGGGATTAAAAGAGAGCTGGCTAACGCCACCGCCGACGCTGTTATTTATCAGTTCTTTCATTAGGATGCGGAGAAGTTGTCGGCCACGTTATTGTCGGAATGTCAATTATCTTGACTATGTATTACTTTAATTACTATGCAGTAAACGCGGAACACAGCTCTACACGTTGATATGCTTTGAAAATCTTCATCTAGAACTCAAAGAGATGATGGGAAAATTACTCGACTAACTCGTGATCATAAAAAGAGAAAAATAGAACAGTAAAATGTAACGAAACATTGTTCAATGGATAAGAAATATATAAAACGGATATTTTCTATGAGAGGAGCTAGAACATATTACGGCAGAAACGTTATGAAGAGACGGAGAGAAATGAAATGTTGGTAAGATGGAAAGTAATCGTAAAAAGTTGAGAAAGGGAAATACGGAAGGTATAAACGGTAAAGAATGAAAAAAATGATAATGCTCACAGGAAAAATACGTCAGGTCTGCGGTGGTCTAATGATGGATACACGTTAAGAAGAAACAAGGGAAAAAAAAAGCGATTTTTATTGTACATTTCCTGGGACGCGTATTTGGAAATAACACTCGACGTTGAGAATTATCTACATGAAACTGAAATACGTCGGAAAAATTACTCCTCACGATAATTCCATTAACCCTCTTGAGGAAAGGTTAAACAGAATAAAGGAGGAGTAAAATATTTGCCGGATAATTTATGCGATGGCCTCAAAGTCGACCGCGACAAACGATCCATCCGTTAGAGAGGCCCGGGAAGACACCCGGTAGTGCCGCTTGTTTCGCTCTACGGCCAAGCAAGTTTTAACTGCGGCTATAAATAACGTGGCGCAATTAAAGGGCCCGACCCCGGCAAAGAGTGTAGCGAAACGATGGAAATGATGTCGTGTCGTGGGCTAATAGCGTAATGCGTGCATGTCGAGTCTAGCTGGGCCGAGTCGAGGCGGGCGAGTCGCACTGGCTGGTACGAAACTCACCCGGCCGCGCTTTTAACGGTCGAACTTGTAACCGCGCGTGTACACGGTGATAACTTCCGCCATCCTGCGTTCTGTGAGCGCGGTATACGAGGATCAGCCGCGCCGACTCACCTCAAACTGTCGACCGTTTTTTACTTTACTTAATTGGCTTCATATACCTATGGAATACCTGGGAGGCATCAGCTTCGCTCTCCTTTCTTTTATCCAAGACTTGAAAGTGAAGAAGAAAATCAATACGGTTTGTGTTTAAAAAGATATTCTCTTTCTAATTCATTAATAATTTATAAATAAAAAACCTCTATCGCAAATTAATCTCGACTTAATTGCTCCAATGACTGACTGTGATAAATTTCTGTTTTTAATTTTATAATTGCAAGAGAATGTTGCAGAGGTATTTTGTTGAGGGAATTGTAGAGATTTACAATACGTATAACGATCATGTGCTGTAAAATTCATTAATTTAAAGAATTTGATAAAAATGGATTATTGTTTAAAAGTGTATATTATATAGTAAATGACTAAAAGTATATTATTCATTGAATTACAAAAAATTGTTAATGTGTATTTGCATCTTATGAGTCATCTAACTAAATATAATGATTGTTTCGTTGCGCAAGTCAGAGAAATATTATTAGGTTATGTTAAGAAGTAATACAGATTAATAAGTGAAGATTAGATATTGTTACGCGGTTAGGTATTTTGCGAGATTTATCGGCCTCATATATAAATTCCATAATAAAATTATCGCTTCGATACGATTGGATATCGAAATATGCCCGGTCAAGCCCACGTGCAACATTAATTACTCGATCTGCAAGATCATAAATAAATTGATGAATTAACAATTTGGCATCCCTTGTGATTAACGGCTCGCGGTTATAAAATTAATAGGCCATATTATCAGCGATTTTCACAGTCTATCAATTATTCTTGACATTACTAAATAATAAAATAATTGTTGTCACAATAATCTACCGAATTAATAAATTAATTTATTCGGTGATTAATTTAGTATAAAATTTAGTATAAAATGTAATATTTTTCTTACAAATACCTGAGTAGTAAATGAATTTTCATCAGTTCCAACAATCTTTAAACGTGCATATGAATATTTTAATTTATTGTTCTCCTGCGCACTTGAGTGGTTAATTATCGTAATTTTATGAATTAAATAAGGGATTATCTTTCTTTATGTTCAATGCAAATTATATTAAAAGTACAGTTACGATATAAATTATTATGGTATAAAATTTATACATTGAGAAAAAATTATTTATTTATCTAAATTAATTGTTTAATGAACTAAATTAATTTGATTGTGTTTATTTCTTTTGTTAAAGAATGTATGTATTTAAGTCATACATAATATACTTGATTTAAATATATATATATACTCTTCACACATATTACAAAAAATAAAGAAGATCTAAACTAATTTAGTCAATTGAACAATTGTTTTTCGTTGTGTATTATTATATGAATAATCCGAATTCCACACACTACACAATATTGAAATATATTTGCACTTAATTTTATACATATATGCACCACCAATTTTAATATACACTTAATTTGTAATACTTGTATACATTTCATTTTTTCACATGTAGAAACTGAAACAGTAGAGTAATGAGATATTAATTTGAAAATAGTAGAAAGATTATAATAGAATTCCAATTAATAATAAGTTTCCCAATTTTTCCTCAGGCAAATACCGCGCGATATATTCTGTGATGCACTTTTAAATTATTTTCCCCTGATTAATGTCGAGGATGTCATTACTTACTGTAAACTTTAAATTTTCAATATCACATTCTCTGCAGCATTATTTCACAAATTGCAGACCTGAAGCAAAATTTGCTAAATTAAATATTTGAAGTAAAATAAAAATAAAAATGATATAATTTATGCAAATTATTCTGGAATCTAAACTAAAATCTAAATTAATTATAAAAATAAAAATATGAGTCAATGTGTTGATAATAGTCTATAATAATTATGTACAGAGATAATAATAAATGACAAGCATTTCAGAGCACTAATTTGTATCCTCTTTACTGTTACGTAAAAAGCTTTATAAAATAATTATAATTATTGAGCATTATAATACAATGAAAAAGTACAATCGAAACGCTTATAATTAATAGAACACGAAGATGTGTCACATGTTTAAAGTCCATATAAAAGTCTAGATATAAAATCATCATCGTCAATAGTAGGTATTCAGCAGAGTACATATTTCGCAATATATTGTCATATTAAAACTAAAATGTACTAAATAAAGCGATAAAATATCTTAGTTCAGTTAGCAACTGTTTATAAAAAACTTACATTAAAATGAAATTCCTAGAGTTGCCCGATCAGAGCATGTGCGGTAAAACGTTTTTTATAGGATATTACTTACTAATGAGAAAACATCAAAACAAGAGCACATATTATTATAACTACTAAAATAAGCTATAGAACATAAAGTGATTAAGGTTTCGAGAAAAAGTTGATATATAATGGATCCCGTATTATTCGATAACAATTATTTATTCATTTGAATCGCTAACACATAGAAAATGTTAATATACTTATATTGACATTTTCGTTGAATCTAAATTTGTCATATAGGACGATAAGATTTATTGAAGATTGCTAAAATATCTTATTACAAATTATATGTAATTAATATACAATTAGTTCCTTTTGCTAACTAAAAATATAAATTTTTGGAATAAATGTTCTTAGATTATATATATGCAGTATATATATATATTCTCATTAAATTGTTCGATTGTACGTGTCTACAATCAAAAATAAACTGAAATCCGATTGTAGTCAGAAAAAAATCTACTTCAAATCAATGGGAAAATTTGTAGAATAATCCACTGAACGGATTACATTGTTAGTAAGTGCATTAACGCTACGGATCGTCAGTACGAACGCGCACGCGAAAACATCGCGAAAAATCCGCGATCGGCGAGGCGACGTCCGCCGTGACGTCGCGACGCTGTCGGCGACGAAACGTCACGGACAATGCTCGTTTTATTACGAAGTTCGGCGACGGAGAAACGGCCGATTATTATTCGCCTCGCGTTGTCATATTCCATTAGCGTCGCTGCCTGTTACAGACTCCGCTCAGCTTCGCTCGCGCTCGTGCTCGCTCTCGCTCTCGCATTCGCTGTCGCTCGCTCAACCGCCAGGCGGTTAGTTCGAGGAACAATTCACAACGCGATATAGGAATCACCCTTCAACCGCGTGCTGGAGATGACATCGATACTCGACTTCCTCTCTCTTTCTCTCCTTCTCTTCCGTTCTCTCGTAGTGTCTCTCTCTCTCTCTCTCTCGTTCCCAGTGTCACTGCTCTCTCCCATCCCCTCTCTCTTTCTCTCGCGCGTGTTACTGCATCCGCGTACACCCGCGTATCGACTAAACTTCGCGGCGACGCCGACGCCCGCAACGATTAGCTGCGTCGCGGTGGCGAATGTCGGGAGTTTCGTTCCGCCGCGCTGCATTTAACCCCTTGACGCCCGGATTTTCTCTTCCGCTGTGCGTACAAGTGGATTACCAATAAATCAATCCGCATGGGCTTTTCGATCCGCGGGAAATCAAATCGAGAAAAACAATTAGCGAAAACGATTGCCGCGTTTGCCGATCGCCTGCATCGATCGGCAAACGCGACGAGCGATTGCACACAGCTTCATTGCATTATAAACCGAGGAAGCGAGTTCACACTTCATTCACGCGAATAAGCGCTTGAATCTATTGATTTTGTTATACGCTTACTCTCGTTCTTAGACGCAATCACTTGAATAACTACCATTGAATACTGTTGAAAAAAGTAATAATTCGTGCGTTATAATTCAATAAAGTAAATTGTATTTAAATCTTTTTTATATTTAATACGACGATTGGACTTTGCAGTGGAGTTTATTTATAGGTAATTTAGTATAAAAACTACTTGATGATTCAAATATGGAAATTAGAAGGGACTCTGTCTGCTGCACACTAGAATTTCGTGCGGACACTGCATACATAATTGATTGTTTGAATTTTGGATATTGCTGATGGCTTGGATTGAACCGAAACGTCTCATCGTCTTGTTAAATGATGTAAGAAGTTTATTAAATTATAGCGCACAAATTACCGCGCAGGAGTTTTACTCTCACTTGCCTTTATTAAAAATTTACCGTTCAAAAAACTCTCGAATGGATATAAACTTGGAAAGTACTGTGTGAAAATATCGTGAATTACCGTATCTCGATAAAATTGTTAAAAAATAGAGAAATCATTATTGTATCGCACAGACATCTGTGTTTATGGATTTTTATTTGTCTGAATTTCATTTATTAGAGCATTCTACTAGTAATCGGCCATTTATCGTTTTATATTTCGCTTTTTCATTTCAATCCAACTTTATAGTTTTCAAAGACAATAAATGAGGATGCTTTATAAAATAAATCTCAGTGTTTGCGTAAAACCGAAGATCGACTTTGCTTTAGCTTTTCAAGCAATCTTACCCAGCATCTTCAATGGCTCCGTGAAATACTCTCACCTCCTCTTTCTCTAATAAATCAGACCCTCCTTCTCCACCTCCTCAAAGTGCAACAAACATCTACCAAATCATCAATTTTCGGACGGCCTCATGAAATGCTCGCGGACCGACGTGTAAACAATTTGCGCAAGTAGCCGCGATAATGGAGGAGCAGAAGGATAAGGGGGATGAGGCTAAGGTACAGGGCGGTGGCGCTGAGAGAGGGGGTGTTTGGTTAGCTCACACAAAGGACGAAGCGCACCGCTGCGCACACAACGGAATCAGCCCGCTACTCTAACAAGGAACATCCACAAACCACCCCTCTGCGAGGAGCTGGAATGGCGAAGGGATAGTGGTAGGGACTTGCTACAGGACTCAACGGTTTGCGGAACGTCCGGAAGTTAGCGACACGGATACGAGCAAACGTCTTGCAGAAACGGGCATGATGGAAAATGTTTTCAGGATGAAATGATTTGTGACGAGAAAGGAAGGGTGTGTGTTCCTGAATTTATGATTATGTTACAATTTTTATCCAAAATTATATTATTATGCTAAAATTTTATCTACATGGAAATTGCAAATTTCAATTTCAATTTCAATAAAATTCGAAAGAAATGTATTAATTGCGCGCGACTATATTTTAGTTCACTTTAATATTTTAATTTTTAATTCTAGTTAACTTAAGAGATGATAGAAAATTAAGCTTGTACAATCTTTTTCCTTTGTATATATATGCTTCTTTACTTAATATTGATTTATTTGAACAATTCCGTAATTTTCCTGTTATCTGTTCAATTTTCACTTTTTCACTTTTACCATTTCACCACAGAATCAAACTACTTCCTCGAATTGGCGAGAGCCGTTTCTTCTTTTATATTAGTTTTTCTTCGCTCTATCGCTTTTTCCGCTTTCCTGTCTTTCTTCCTTTTTTTTTTAACGTCTTTTCCTTTACCTCCTCCCTCTTGACACTTCCTTCCTTATCGGTTTTGCCGTGCCATCTTCTTGCCTCCGGCAGGTATCACTATCCCCGTTTTTTGGCGCATGTTATTTCTTCCTATCTCTCTCTCTCTCTCTCTCTCTCTCTCTCTCTCTCTCTCTCTCTCTCTTGATATCTCTAAACACCCTCGATTTCAGAAGAGTACAACGTATCATTGTATACGTGAGTTTCCTTAATGTTTATTACGCGTTCGTCTAAGTCGCGTCGATCGTTGCGCGCGGTAGTAACTTATTTTAATTCTCTATTTTTCTTGCACAATTGCGTTTGTCACAGCATGATATGCTTGCAGCGCGCAGCTCTTAATGACAGTTCGTGATTTATGATTTGCGTATCTGTCATGCTGTTGACGCCCGGAAAATTATCACTTACGTACGCGATCGTAAGCTGCTACAGCGCAGAACAGCGCGCGGATCAATATCGTTGCACACCTGTTGCACGACTTTTGAATCACTCTGTACGATGAATACGGCGGCCGTCTCAGTTACCATCGCGACGAAAACAAGAAGAATGTGAAATCCTTGTCGCTTGATCGTCCGCCGCGCGACGTCGCAGCGCATTCATTATCAATCTCGCTACGGGCCGGCTCAAAGGCAGCGAAATTAATAACTGTTTGCGGAAACGCTGAGCGGAAACTTTGCGCTTCGCCATAGCCGTCTTCGTTTTATTAATCCGCGTAAGCCGCAAACGGCCTGCGAAGCGGTGCAGCGCAACAATGAGAATGCACTTTACGCTTAGATTGTGGTACAAGTCGTGCATGTCTGCGATACTCGCAGTCGCATTTCTTATTATAGAACTTGTTCATTTTGCAAACGTAAACATCGATATGTCTGGGTGAACCATGAATTTTTTACACAATGTTGTTAGAAATGGCGCGACAAAGTTTCATTTTTAAAGTAAAATCTATTTACTATTTTTTCCATATGGTCCATATATAAAATCAACATTTACTTCATATTTTATTAATCAAATTTAACATAAACTTAAAACAGACTTGAGTTTCATATGTCTCATTAAATTATTATATTGACAGATTTCAGTATACAATCATTGCAATTTAGCATCTAATAAAGATTATATTTTTATAGTATAATTCGTTAAATATAATAATAAAAGAAAGAGAATTAAGTAATATAGAACTAGACAGAGGACGAGAGAAAGATACTTAGTTCATTAATTACTTAATTTTTATCTTATAATTTTTAAATTCTTTACTTTCTTATACAATTAATTAATCGTGACTTTTTTTCTATTTTACTTTTGTGTTCATGTTTTTATTAATCAAGAAATCGTTGTGTTTTCAGATGTGAATATGGTAGCCGAGCCAAAGCCTCACCAAACTGGACGCAAGCGACAGAACGTATCCAAAACTGGCAATGACTGGTAAGTTACAAGTTTTTACATTTTTGTATAAAGATTTCTTCTATAAAATAACGTCCTTTCATCTATTACATATTCTGTTACATATTGAAAGAATATCTTTACATATCTTTACGTATATTGCCTGAAAATATCATTTCTGTAGGAAATTGAGCTTTTTTAAGCACTGATACGCCATAAATTCATTATATAGGTATATACATGACGTTGTATGTAACGCCTAGCACTATGAAGCTATCTCACGTATTTGTACGAATTTGCAGACAATCTACTCAAAGTAGATCACGGTGTTCTTTGGCACGTAGTTGCACCATCTTATCTTATCTACTCGATTTTTCCCAGCGCAGCGCGTATAAATCTTCCAGTGAGAGGAGTTTCATTCAAAGGACCGCTTTATCCCAGCCTTAAGGTGCCGACGAACCCTAAACTCGATGTATAAACCCGCAAGCGCCGAGAACGTATTTTACGCGCGGTACGTGACCGTGAATTCACGAGCGGTCGCATGTTTGCGGAAGTTAACTTGCGCGAGATACATACACGGAATAAAAAGACCTGTAATTGCATCGTATTGCACACGTAGAGGTTCCTTGTGCTTTGATGGGCAATTTTAAGAGTCACGTGTTGCGATTCTATATGATAATAATAATATAACAGTAAACTAATATTGATCATCGAGTAAAATTGAAAGTTATAATGTTTTTATAAAATTATATCATGTACACAAAAAATATATATCGTACTTTAGGCACGAATTATTAGGAAAAAGATGTGTTTTAATGTATCAAAGAAATTATTTCTGAATACAGTTCTCTCTCTCTCTCTCTCTCTCTCTCTCTCTCTCTCTCTCTCT